>NC_133332.1:49268745-49632478 GCF_042186555.1 Aquarana catesbeiana | reverse complement strand
GGAGGCTATTGAATGACAATTTTTAACAAAGTTGATATGTTGTAACAGAGGTGGAGCAAATTTAAACCAAACCCACACACCGTGATAATTATTTAAGCAACACAGAGGATCAGCACGTTCACTTTAAAGAAACATTTTTTATATATTTATAAATTTTGGCACCAATGAAGGGGTTAAGTTACCTATAAAAGTACTTTTTGTGTTTTACACACAATTTTATAATTTTATAAGGTTTGGTAAATTTCTATTGATTAATAGGGCAGCGCCAATTTCCCCATTTTTCCTTTTCTAACACGACTAATAGTTGTCCTGTGGACAGATTCTCCCATCTGAGCTGTGGATTTCTGCAGTTCCTCCAAAGTAACCATGGGCCTCTTGGCTTCTTCTCTGATTAATGCTCTCCTTGCCCGGCCTGTCAGTTTAGGTGGACGGCCATGTCTTGGTAGGTTTGCAGTTGTGCCATACTCTTTCCATTTTCAGATGATGGATTGAACAGTGCTCTGTGAGATGTTCAAAGCTTGGAATATTTTTTATAACCTAACCCTGCTTTGAACTTCTCCACAACTTTATCCCTGACCTGTCTGGTATGTTCCTTGGCCTTCATGATGCCCTTTTGTTCACTAAGGTTCTCTAACAAACCTCTGAGGGCTTCACAGAACAGCTGTATTTATACTGAGATTAAATTACACACAGGTAGACTTTATTTACTAATTCGGTGACTTCTGAAGGCATATGGTTCCACTATATTTTAGTTAGGGGTAAAGGGGGCTGAATACAAATGCACTCCACACTTTTCAGATATTTATTTGTAAAAAAAACGTGAAAACCGTTTATCATTTTCCTTCTACTTTGTGTTGGTCTATCACATTAAATCCCAAAAAATACATTTACGCTTTTGGTTGTAACAAGACAAAATGTGGAAAATTTCAAGGGGTATGAATACTTTTTTAAGGAACTGTAGATCACTCAGGGGTGAATATGAAAAACTAAATATGTTCAACGCATTGAAGATTTTTGTGTAGTTGGAGGGGGGGGGGTCTTTTGCTTCACTTATTGCGAGAGAAGCACCATCTCCCAGACACAGAGGTCTACCACTACACCCAGTTACTTCATTTTATAAAGTCTTTACAATGTCGAGGAGATATTTCTAGTTGAACTGCTTTTGAATTTATGCAGATCATATGATAAACAATCTGGTTTTATATCGGCAATATATGCCATGCTGATTTCACAATCTTTTAACCACTTGCCTACTAGGCACTTTTACCCTCTTCTTGCCCAGGCCAATTTTCAGCTTTTAGCACTGTCACATTTTGAATGACAATTGCGCGGTCATGCAACACTGTACCCAAACAAAATTTTTATCATTTTTTTTTTCACACAAATAGAGCTTTCTTTTTGTGATATTTAATTACCACTGGGTTTTTTATTTTTTGCTAAATAAATTAAAAAAGACCAAAAATTTTGAAAAAAACCAAAGTTTTTCATGGTTTGCTATAGAATTTTGCAAACAGGTAATTTTTCTCTTTCACTGATATGCGCTGATGAGGCTGCACTGATGGGTATTGATAGGCTGCACCAATGGGCATTGATGAGGCGGCACTGATGAGCGCTGATGGACACTGGTGGGCAGCACTGATAGGTGACACTGATGGGCACTGATTGGCAGCACTGGGGGGGCACTGTTGGGACTGCACTGATAATTCAGACACTGATGATCAGTGTAGATGTTCCTTTCACAGAAGCTGGTTATCAGCTCTCCTCTCCTCATACTGTCAGCATGAGGAAAAGAATACCAATAACCTGCTTGTGTTTACATTGTGATCAGATGTGATTGAATACAGCTGATCACGTGGTAAAGCACCGCTGATTGGCTCTTTACCCCAATCTGTGATTAAAGGATGAAGCTAAAGGTCACCATGATCACAGAGCACATCGCAGCGGGCACAATCACAGGAGGACGTCATATGATGCTCTCCCTCAACTGGCTGGCCGCACTGTAGCCATCATTCAGCAGAAATGTTACTATCACAGGGGTACTTTATAGGCATTCTGCTATTTTAAATGTCAACATTGGCTGATTAAGTTACATAATGGGTTTTTTCAACTGTAACTTTTCAAATTGGTAACTGTTTTGTATGTATCATCTGAAATCTGCTAATACAAATGATTAAGATATATAAGTGTTTCACCAGGCCTGCAGAAACACCGCTCAGCGCCAAACACCCAAACAGACCCAAGATGTAGATATATTAATATTAAATAAAAAAGAATAAGTAAATATTCACAGGTGCATAACCGTGAATAAACACCAGTATGCAATTAAAAGTTAGACATAAATAAGATTGAACTCCATTGTGTCTGTCTAGGCAGAGAGACAATCTAGTGAGCAGCAGCCGTCTCAAACCAGAGAAAAAAACAAATAAAAAAGCAGTGTTATAAAGTAATCACCATTTAGACTAAATTATCACATTAGACAGCGCTAATGTTGAGCATTTGAAACTTGTGGCCAACAACACATATATGGACAGTCTTATATCAGAGAAGAGTCCTTTAAAAGAAAATCCCTTATAAAGGGAAGTGATGAAAAGTTCAGGGTGTAATTCAAATAATCAACAGGTGATCTTGAAAAAAACAATCCTCCACATGCACCTTCCACCGATCACTGTGAGATCCACCCGGTGACAAACACTCTCCCCCTAGGGGATTAAACTCACCAGAAAAGGGGAGTAATAAAACCTTCAGAGTCGGCACTCTTTAGAAGTAGTATGTTGCCATCATTACTATACACAGGGTCACAGGTTTGCAGGGCTCATAATGAATCAAAAAAAAGGAGAAAGAATGGTGCACATAGCATAATCTCTGTTGAAGTCAAAGGATATGACGAAACGCGTCAGGGCGTGGCCAACACGACGCAGGAAGTGACGTGTGCGCTCCACCTGAGTCATCTGCACAACCAGGAAGTACTGAGCCTTTCTTGTGTAGCGGCGCTGACAGCTTTGGGTGAAGTGTACACACTGGCAATGCCTGTTTGATTGATTGCTCACTGTTTGTTTTATTTGATGTACGTAATTTTATTGAAGGGGGGTTCTTTGTCTGTCTTTGTGCAAGGGGTTTTGAAGCAATAAACAGGATTACGCTATGTGCACCATTCTTTCTCCTTTTTTTTGATTCATTATGAGCCCTGCAAACCTGTGACCCTGTGTATAGTAATGATGGCAACATACTACTTCTAAAGAGTGCCGACTCTGAAGGTTTTATTACTCCCCTTTTCTGGTGAGTTTAATCCCCTAGGGGGAGAGTGTTTGTCACCGGGTGGATCTCACAGTGATCGGTGGAAGGTGCATGTGGAGGATTGTTTTTTTCAAGATCACCTGTTGATTATTTGAATTACACCCTGAACTTTTCATCACTTCCCTTTATAAGGGATTTTCTTTTAAAGGACTCTTCTCTGATATAAGACTGTCCATATATGTGTTGTTGGCCACAAGTTTCAAATGCTCAACATTAGCGCTGTCTAGTGTGATAATTTAGTCTAAATGGTGATTACTTTATAACACTGCTTTTTTAATACAAATGATTGTAAACAAAAAGCTAAATATGCAGTTTATCCAATGAAAGAAATACAGTGACAAAAAGATGACCTAATGCTAATTTCCTATCTGTTAAAGAGGAAGTAAACCCCGATGGGTTTTACTTCCTCTTTTGCTCCCCGCAAGGCCTGCAAATTAAAAGCATAATGGTAATTGTATAACACTTACCTGCAAACAAAGCCTGCGCTGTCCCCTGTGCAGGCCGCGTCCATCTTTGCCCTTCTTCCTTCCGGGGCCGCGGACTCCGGCTCTGTGACTGGCCTGAGCCGCGTGACGTCAGTCACGGCACACGCTGGGGGATGAAACGGCACGGTGGTCCGTTTCTTCACAGCGCATGTGCCAATGATGACATTGGCGCACTACAAGTGAAATATCTCCTAAACGGTGCACATTTAGGAGATATTTCCACTACCTATAGGTAAGCCTTATGCCCCGTACACACGGTCGGACTTTGTTCGGACATTCCGACAACAAAATCCTAGGATTTTTTCCGACGGATGTTGGCTCAAACTTGTCTTGCATACACACGGTCACACAAAGTTGTCGGAAAATCCGATCGTTCTGAACGCGGTGACGTAAAACATGTATTCCGGGACTATAAACGGGGCAGTGGCCAATAGCTTTCATCTCTTTATTTATTCTGAGCATGCGTGGCACTTTGTGCGTCGGATTTGTGTACACACGATCGGAATTTCCGACAACGGATTTTGTTGTCGGAAAATGTTATATCCTGCTCTCAAACTTTGTGTGTCGGAAAATCCGATGGAAAATGTGTGATGGAGCCTACACACGGTCGGAAATTCCGACAACAAGGTCCTATCGCACATTTTCCGTCGTAAAATCCGACCGTGTGTACGGGGCATTAGTCTAGGCTTACCTATAGGTAAATGTCACACAAAAGGGTTTACAACCACTTTAAAGCAGACACTGAGTCAAAAATAAATAAAAATAAAAATTGAATAGCCCATTAGAAGAAGAAATTAAATGGAAAAATTGAAAATAAATTATCACAATACTCAATTCAATCGAGAATTGTCCACTGCAGTATCTTTTTCTGCCACAAGATGTCCTCAGTCTTTTGGGTTGAATGGTAGACAGCATCATTAAACCCACTCCCTCTGAGGCCAGGTTGTCATGGACCCGTTCCAACATATGACACTAGACCAGTGGTCCCCAAACTGCGGCCCGCGGGCCAGATGTGGCCCTTTGCTTCCCTTTATCTGGTCCCTAGGGCACTTTTCCTACCACTGACACCAAAGATGGAAAACTATTTATCCCATTGACACTATAGATGGGGCACCATTACTTCCACTGACACCAATGATGGGGATTATTCTTTCCACTAATACCAGTGATGGAGCACTATTCTTCCCACAATACCAACGATGGGGCACCATTCCTCCCACTGACACCAAGGATGGAGATTATTCTTCCCACTAATACCAATACCTCCTACTGCCCACAAGCATTATGTCATTATTTTACCCACACTGACCACCAGGTCTAACGTGTTTTCTACTCCCACTTGCCACAGTGTGGTCCTCCTAAAGTCTGAAGGATAGTAAATCAGCCCTTTGCTTAGACAGTTTGGAGACCCCTGCTCTAGACAGTGAAAGTAAAAGCAGCACAGTGATAAGGTCTTTATTCTTCTTTTTTTTTTTTTAATAAAAATAGAGGTATATAAATAGAGGTACTGTATTTATATAGCACCAACAATCTATGCCTTACAGAACGTTTTATATTCATACACCCAGACATATATACATCAGCCCCTGCCCTCAAGGAGCTTACAATCTAAGGTCCCTAGCTCACATACATTCATTTACTGGAGCAAATTTAGACAGGGGCCAATTAAATTATCAGCCAGTCTTTGGGCGGAAACCCACACAAGCCTCAGGAAGAACTTCCAAACTCCTTGCAAGTAGTGTCCTTTTTCAGAGGACACCAGTGCTTTAAGGCAAAATTGGTAACTGCTGTGCTGTGGAGCAAGCCACTGTTCTTTGCAGCAAATCAATTCAGCACATGCATTTATTTGCTCGCTGTGCTGCTTCTCTCTATACCCAAGATAAGCTCTGCGGTGTAAAGAGATGCTGAGATCAAGTCCGATTCAGTAACATAAAATACAACTAATGATGTATTAATAAATACGTAACTGCATCAATTTGTGTCTTTTATAACTGCCTAGAGTTCAATTATAAAGTATAACTAATTTTTTTCTAGTTTTGGATGGAGTGGAGAAGGTTTAACTCCTTGGTGTCGGCCGCGCGCAAATATGCGGTTTCTCAGCGGCCGGGCCTTGGTGCTGAGTGGCCGCATATTCGCGTGCTCCCGGCACAGTTACCGGCGGCTAACGCAAAACTGATCATGTGGCAGCCAATCATGGCAGTCATAGGACCTTAAGCCCTGCCTCTCAGCTTGTAAAACCCCTTAAGGGGCCGACAGGCGCCGGCTCCGAGGGGTGAAATTAGAACACCTGTCAGGTTTATATTGCTGTCTGTGTCCCCGTAAGGGAGATTCACTCTCTCTTTGTCCTGTTCACTGTTTACCGGTATTATCCAGTAAAAGAAAATCCCAAAATGTGGGCTGTCCCCAGAACAGTAATAGAGGAGAAATCTTCCACCAGGGACACTAGTTCTGGTGACAACCCTCAGTTTGGAGGGATATACTCTCCCCTTTCTGTTTTGGGACAGGAAGTGAAGGGAAATCTACCCAATGAGACACATATAGCAAAAAAAAAGAGTTTAAACCCTCCTTTACTGTATCCAAAATGAAAAATAAAATTGCCTTTAGTTCTACTTTAATGTAAACCTGACATCCATTTTAATTTTAAAAAAAGTGAAAGCTCTGCCTCAGAGCCAACACCACCAGTTGACCGCTATTAGCACCCTATGGGTTAAACTACACAAAAGAATGCAGTATCATTTTTATCTGACTGCCACATGCTGATTGTGTAAATCACACCATAGGCGGCCATTTGTTCCCATCTGTGTATCGATTGATTTCTACTCTTAGCACTCTTTAGACTCTTGCCTTAAAAAATTGTGGAAAGTATATTAAGTGTGTTTTATTTCCAAGCATATATGAAGAAAAATCATAAGACCAACATTTCGGGGGCAAAAAGTTCCCCTTCTGAATGTGCAACCTTGATGAAAGGGACCTTTGTGTCCCCGAATTATCCGTCTTGCTGCTGTACTTAATGTATGCTTTCACGTAAAACTCAGTTTATATATTTTTCGGAGTGTGCCAGCTATCTGTTACCTGGTGTTTGTAGCGCCACCCAATGTATTTTAAATGCTCATAAAGGTAAAAGTTCAGGATGGATCTTCTCAAACTTAAAATGTCTCAAAATACTTTTTCCTATAATTATCTTAAAATCTCTCCTTTCTGCAGATCAATTTGGATGCCAGCACAAGGGAGCTAACCGAACACAACCTTCTAGTCCCCACACGCTCAACATTTGATGAAGCTCAGCGAAGAATTTACGGCCTGATGGAACGTGATTCCTACCCACGATTTCTTCGTTCTGATCTCTACCAGAGTATGCTCCATCCACCCAATGGAGCCTGCTGAGTGAGGAAGAACAGTATGGTGAGCGCGGGGAGGAGCCAGCTTAGTACCTGGCTAAAGGGACTGCCGTTTTAGCTTTTCAATGGACCGTCTTAGAAAGGTTTTCTTGAAGGACTGCATGACCTGTGTCAAGATGGAGTCAGTCATGCCAAAGCTTGCCAGGAGTGGCTATTTTGAACAATGAGTATCTCTTAAAATATGCCCCCATTTTGATCCTGCGCGGACCAAAATGCTTCTATGCCATAGCCTTCTTGGCTAAGCCATTTTTGAACTGTGGAGCTTCTTGCCTTTACTTTTTTGCCGTTTTGAATCAGAAAGTAGTCAGAGATGGCTGCTATGATTCAAGGTAGAGTCTGTCGTGTCAGCGCTTGTAGTGGATGGTGACCAGTGTTAACACTAATGGATCTATACAAAGAAAAGGTCTCCCGCAGGGGTCTCGAAGGTCGTAAGGTTGGATCGTCTTTAAGAGACGCTTCATCGGTGGTGACCGCTTGCCTAAAATAACTTCCACTTAGAACACTAATTACGTCTGAAGATCAGAGCCAGACAGACAGACGTAGGCCTCCCTCATCTCGGAGGCCATTTTGAACACTAATTTTAAACCAAGTCATCTTTGTTTTCTGGTAAGTTGTAATTAGATAGGTGGGTTTTTCTCTTTTCTGATGACCACCAATGGTTGAAGAGTCAAAATCGATGTAATATATTTTAAATTAATTTTTTTAATTATTTTTTAAAAAAACAGAAACATTCATTTTATTAGGTTAAAACCTGCTGATTTCAGAATTGTTATCAATCCTGGGGGTTATCCTGCCATGGTACATTTTCGCCTGCAGGTCAGATCACTGTTGTGGTCCAGTTATGCATAACAAAGGTCAGCCATTTTGAACAACGTCACTTGAGCCATCAGCCATTTTGAGCTCAGTCCTCTGTAACTCCACAGAGGTAATGAACGGCCACGTTTAGAAAAACCATTGACCAGTGCCGCTCCTGCTCTCCCCCCACCCCACCCAAAGTCTCTACCTTTTGTTAACACTATGGATAACCTTTGAAGCCTTGCGCCTTTTTCTTTGCACTGTTAAAAGCCTTTTGCGCCTTTTCTGCTATTTTTTTAAAATGCCTCCATATTGATGCACTGAAGCCATGTCCCGCTCCTGCACCCCGATGATGCACGTTGCTGCCTCAGTTCAGCTGGCCACTATTTATATGGCCCATGTAGCCGTCACCTCTTAATGTTGTCCATTTTTTTTTTTTTTTTTTTGTGTGTGTCGAGTCATACTTGTCTGTAGTCACCATGTTGGAAATTGTGTCAGCCATTTTGAAGAAGTCCGTTCCCTAGCAGGGATCCTAAGCCTCTCAATAGCCCTTTTCCCAAATTGAGGATTACTTTATTTTCTACTTTCCTGTTACGGCCTGCATTGCCCTTCCATAACTTCCCTGCTTGAGACCTGCAACGTGTTGTACATCATTTACTTGTGGCGATAAGTTTGAAATCAGGTTAAAAAAAGTGTTTTGTTTTTTTTTTTTGGGTTATGAAGTCTAAATGTTTTTTATGAGTAACTATGTAACTAGTCTTAAGCACTGAATAAAGATCTACAGTATTCACTCCTGTCTCCTGCAGTTTCTTTCACTCAAGGCGTTAAGAGCAATGGTGACTCATCCACAAGCTGCCGAGGTGCCATAAAGTGCCGGCTTGAAGGGCAAGCACAACTAAACTACAGCTTGGTTTATTTAGAAGGACAATAAAAATGTAACTTTGGCCTCCTCTTAATCAGACGGGCCAAGTGCTTTACAATCATGACCTTCTATTCCTTTTAAGAAGACGTGGTGGGATCAGCTTAATCATTTCTGAATTTAGCTAAAGCTAAATTATCCATTTTTGAAACCCCACTGTGGACTTCTCCTACCTGTAAAGTGTACAGTGCCTTGCAAACGTATTCACCTCCCTTTGGCTTTTTACCTATTTTGTTACATTACAGCCTTTAGTTCAATGTTTTTTTTTAATCTGAATTCTATGTGATGGATCAGAACACAATAGTCTAAGTTGGTGCAGTAAAATTAGAAAAATATATACTTAAAACTATTTTTCAGAAATAAAAAACTGATAATTGGCATGTGTGTATGTATTCACCCCTTTTGTTATGAAGCCCATAAAAAGCTCTGGTGCAACCAATTACCTTCAGAAGTCACATAATTAGTGAAATGATGTCCACCTGTGTGCAATCTAAGTGTTACATGATCTGTCATTACATATACACACATTTTTGAAAGGCCCCAGAGGCTGCAACACCTAAGCAAGAGGCACCACTAACCAAACATTGCCATGAAGAAGACCAAGGAACACTCCAAACAAGTAAGGGACAATGTTGTTGAGAAGTACAAGTCAGGGTTAGGTTATAAAAAAAATATCCAAATCTTTGATGATCCCTAGGAGCACCACAAATCTATCATAACCAAATGGAAAGAACATGGCACAACAGCAAACCTGACAAGAGACGGCCGTACACTAAAACTCACGGACCGGGCAAGGAGGGCATTAATCAGAGAGGCAGCACAGAGACCAAAAGTAACCCTGGAGGAGCTGCAGAGTTCCACAGCAGAGACTGGAGTATCTGTACATAGGACGACAATAAGCCGTACGCTCCATAGAGTTGGGCTTTATGGCAGAGTGGCCAGAAGAAAGCCATGACTTTCAGCAAAAAACAAAACGGCATGTTTTGAGTTTGCGAAAAGGCATGTGGGAGACTCCCAAAATGTATGGAGGAAGGTGCTCTGGTCTGACGAGACTAAAATTGAACTTTTTGGCCATCAAAGAAAACGCTATGTCTGGTGCAAACCCAACACATCACATCACCCAAAGATCACCATCCCCACAGCGAAACATGATGGTGGCAGTATCATGCTGCGGGGATGTTTTTCAGCAGTCGGGACTGGGAAACTGGTCAGAGTTGCGGGAAAGATGGATGGTGCTAAATACAGGGATATTCTTGAGCAAAACCTGTACCACTCTGTGTGTGATTTGAGGCTAGGACACGGAGGTTCACCTTCCAGCAGGACAATGACCCCAAACACGCTGCTAAAGCAACACTTAAGTGGTTTGAGGGGAAACATGTAAATATGTTGGCATGGCCTAGTGAAAGCCCAGACCTCAATCCAATAGAAAATCTGTGGTCAGACTTAAAGATTGCTGTTCACAAACGCAAACCATCCAACTTGAAGAAGCAGTTTTGCCAGGAGAAATGGGCAGAAATCCCAGTGGTAAGATGTGGCAAGCTCATAGAGACTTATCCAAAGCGACTTGGAGCTGTGATAGCCGCAAAAGGTGAATAGTTATGCACGTTGACTTTTTCAGTTATTTTGTCCTATTTGTTGTTTGCTTCACAATAAAATAAAAAATAAAAAAAACATTTTCGAAGTTGTTTGCATGTTCTGTAAATTAAATGATGCAAATCCTCAAACTATTCATGTTAATTCCAGGTTGTGAGGCAACAAAACATGAAAAATGTCAAGGGTGTGAATACTTTTGCAAGGCACTGTATCTATAAACTAAGAACAAACGTTGAAGCTGAAGCTTACAAGTCCTTAGTTTTCTATCAGGCTTTTTCTTTATTATCACTGCCAGGCTTCTTTTTTCTTTATTGCCAGTAACCTGCTTCCTGTTCTAGGGTGACATTTCTCATTGATTGTACTGTATCTATGAAGGAGCAGTGTTGTCAAATAGGAGGAGGAGTATCACCTTTTTTTACAGTATACAGTTCTGGATGAACAAAGTACATGTAGTATTTTGCCCTGGACGCTAGCTGCAATGTTAGACAAGGTGCTCCGCATTGACACACATCCTCCCAGAACCACAGGTAACCATTTGCCTACTGAGCACTTTTACCCCTTTCCTGCCCAGGCCAATTTTCAGCTTTCAGCGCTGTCACACTTTGAATGACAATTGTGTGGTCATGCAACACTGTACCCCAACAGCATTTTTATCATTTTTTTCACACAAATAGAACTTTCTTTTGGTAGTATTTAATCATAACTGGGTTTTATCAAACAGGTAATTTTTCTCCTTTACTGATGTGTGCTGATGAGGCGGCACTGATAGGCTGCACTGATGGGCACTAATGAGGTGGCACTGGTGGGGACTGATGAGGCTGCACTGATAGGTGGCACTGATAAGCACCGATAGGCGGCACGGATGGATGACACTGATGAGGCGGCACTGATGAGGCTGCACTGAGAGGTGACACTGATAAGCACCGATAGGCAGCACTGAAGGGCATTGGTAGGCGGCACTGATGGATGACACTGATGAGAGGGCACTGGTGGACACTGATGAGGCTACACTGAGAGGTGGCACTGGTGGGCACTGTTGGGTCTGCACTGATAATCAGTGCCCTGATTATCAGTGTAAATGTCCTGATTAGAGAAGTCAGTTATCCAGCTCTCTTCTCCTCTTTACCTCTTTGGCTCTTTACCTCAATCTGTGATCAGCAGTGCCCCCTGGACACTGCGATCACAGAGCGCGCTGCCCGTGCTGTAGCCATCATTCGGCTATAGCGCGGTTGGCAAGTGGTTAATAAGCAGACATTTGATTTGCTCATGAGTTGTCATGTGGGAGAAACCAGCAAAAAACGCAGCAGAAATGCATAAAAAAAGCAACCACTGCATCTTTTCATACATTTCTGCTGCATTTCTATTGAAGTCTATGGAACCAAAAACACAAACTGCTGCAGGAAAAAAAAGTCCCTGACCCTTTCCAAGAAAACACACTGGTGGAAAACGCAGAGATGTGAGCAAGACCCATAGGAAACCATGTTAGATGGACTGTAGTTTCTGCAAAACTAAAAAAAGCACTGAAACGCATAGGTGTGAAACAGGCATAGGGTCCACGGAATAGGTTGGAGGAGGACGGGTAGCAGAGGAGGCTGCATTGCTAAACTGATAAATGTGTCAAATGGCTTGCTCTGCAGTGTGACAGAGGTATATGAAAATCACAAGACTGGCTGAGCAGAATTACAAATTTTTGGCAAGTAACGCAGCAAATTTTTAAAAAATTTTATATGTGTATTTAGCCATTTGCCTGCCTGCACCCGAAAGATTTTTTCCTGGATTGGAAGTAATCAGTAGATCCATACAACTTACAAGTTTGATCTATTGAGTTTGTAAGTTCAGTCCTCAATGAAAAATGAAAAGACTTCCACTTCAAAGATCTGGAGGCTGTTCTTAAATGTGGGACTACATCACAATCAGCTGTAGTGTCATTCTTAACTGGCGGGCTCGGCACAGCGGCCACGGTGTAATTTTAGTTTCCAGGCACACCGGCCAAGGTGTTATTTTAGTTTCCAGAGAAATAAGAAAATCCTGTTCAGACCAATTTATAAATCCAAAGGATTTTTTAATGAGAATTTCCAATTTCAATTGCAGAACCTTACCTTTTAGCTGTAGAAAGGAGAAAAATTAAAGGACAAGGATGAAAATTTTTGGATGTTGTTCCCGGGCTGTGAAAAATCCTAAGGAGTGTAATGCGCATGTTTTTGGAAAACTGTAATCCAGAAGTAAAACTTTCATTGGCAACGAGTTTTTGTTCATGAAATACATGAATTAAATGAAAACAGATTGTGTGGTGTACTGAGTATATTAAAGTTATTTTAAGGTTAAAACATTATAATAAAAAAATTTCCCTTGCAACAAGAAAAGGAACTCCCACGCCGCTAACTCTTTCGTCCTGCGTTCCAATATTTGCTATCCTGACGGGCCTGGAATGCTTTCCTTTTTTTAATTCAAATGCGACACCAATCCTCATGCGCCTGGTCTAATCTCATTAATGTATTCTTTTTTTTTTTTTTTCATTGATTATATAGTCATTGCATTGAGTAATTTCAAAACAGTATCCAAAGGCAACAAGCCGGACCCAGGTGCCAATTGTACATCCCAGTGTCAATAGGAAGGATATTAGTTGTTACAGAAAGGTCGGATTGCAGCGGGAACATTAATATGTATCAACCATACAAGAGTTTGAAAAGTACTGGCACAAATTATACAATATGACATGGGGTCCAAATAGTCCCAGGCAGAGCGTTCGGCATTCATGGGACATTGGGACCCCAATCCAGCCAGTTCACCTCGGGGCAATAAGGCATGGGTGACCAACTCAGCACAAGGCAATGTTTTTAAAAGTTATCCTTATTATTGTTATAAAAACAGGATGAGGGAATGTCATACCCACTGAGACGAGGGAATCTAGGGACATAGAGCTGAGGGAACTAAAAAAAAAGGGGGGGGGGTTGTGGGGTGGTATAGGGAAGACTAAGAGGATTGGGGGGCTGGGGAGATTACTGTATTCTTTACCACTATCCCCCTCCTCTCAACATCTTCCACTTCCACTGAAAAATGGCAATCAGATCTAGGAGTAGTGCTAGACGCCCAGGATTGGTCCCAAATTTAGAGCATCACTAAATCCTGTTCTGTTAGTGTTTTAGCCATCAAGATGAATTACAAAGTGATAACTAGATGGTATCTGGTCCCTTCTAGAATTGCTCGTTCTTTCCATGGGTACCCTGCCCAGTGTTTATGAGGCTGTGGGCTGCTGGGCCCCCTTTTTTCATACATGGTGGACTTGTCCTGTAGTATGTCCATTTTGGATCGATGTTTACCAGATATTTTCTGAACTGTCCGAGTCCCCCAGTCCCATAGATCAGTGGCCATCAACCCTGTCCTCAGGGCCCACTAACAGGCCAGGTTTGCAAGATAACTGAAATACATCACAGGTGATATCATTTGCTGCTCAGTGACTGCAGTATTCTAGTCTGCATCTCCCCAAGGTAATACATAAAACCTGGCCTGTTAGTGGGCCCTGCGGACAGGGTTGATGACCACTGCCATAGATGGTATCTGGTCCCTTCTAGAATTGCTCGTTATGTCCAGGGGTACCCTGCCCAGTGTTTATGAGGTTGTGGCCTTCTGGGCACCTCTTTTCATACATGGTGGACTTGTCCTGTAGTATGTCCATTTTAGATCGATGTTTACCAGATATTTTCTGAACTGTCCGAGTCCCCCAGTCCCATTTTCTTGTCAATACATTTTCCCGAACCTTAAACCTCCAGTATTACCAAATAAAATTTTAAATGTACACATCCTCACAGCAGCAAAGCAGGCTATTGCTAAGGTGTGGAAAATGCCTAACTTTTTCCTAGGTGACATGAAATCCAGGATTAAATTTATCCTCCTGCATGAAAAAATAGAAGTGAAGCTCATTGATTGGAAACATTTCAGGCCTTCTGGCTACTCTGGACTTTCTTCCAGCGAAGGACCTGGACCTTATGTCCTTATGAGCTGCCAAGTGGGCCTGTCTTTCATTTACTCTCAGCCCTACCTACTACCCGTGCTTTATTTTTGTTTTATGTCCAGTTCCCCTCCTTGCCCTCCTTCCCTACTGTCTACCTTTGGATTCTCCCATGCAGTCTTTCCTCAATCCTTCCTTTAGCCTACACTATTTATTACATCCCACAGCTTATCTGTCCCTATTTAGTACCACAATTTTGTGGAATACCTGGTACTTTAGTTTTAAGACCTATGTTGGACAGCAGATGGGTTGTACAACTGTGACACTGTGTTATCTCTTATTCCAATTGTCTGCTTGTTCATATATTTGAAAATGAATAAAAAGACTGAACCAGAAAAAGATTTCCCTGACCAGGTAAAACAACTGCATTATTCTAGAATTATATATAAAAAAAAAAAAATTGGTTGCAAACATTATTGCTCACTTACATGATGAGGGACTATCGTTTAGTCCAATTGAATCTAAGTGTAAGGATGACCCAAACTCCCTAGGGCTGATTTCCCTTCTGTACTGCACTCTACTATCTAACTGCACTCCTCCTATGCCCCTAAATTATATATGGAAATGGGAATTAGATGTACGCACTGAACTGGAACATGATGAGTGGGCGCAAATTTGGGACATCACCATATCATGTTCACGCAGGGTTTCAGCAATAGAAACTAATTATAAAGTGATGCTGCCGTGGTACATGGTACCTAGGCAATTAGTGCATGTGATCTTTGGCAACCCCTTTGCGGCTGTTCAGACATGGGTACATTTCTACACATACATTTCTGGATGTGCCCTGTTGCTCAAAGACTCTGGGCATAAATATGCAAAATCTAAAGTTCTCTCTTCCAGAAATCGTTTCCTTTGCACCCATATGAAGCAATTTTAAATCAGAAACCTCCAGGTGTCTCTAAACATCAAGTTATACTCCTGACTCATAGATGGAACCTTGCTTTGTGCACTGGTCCAAATCATTTGGAGGAGGGAGAATTATGGCATGGGGGTTGTCTTTCAGCGTTTGGTGAAGGGAACTCTTAAGGTGTCAGCATACCAAGACATTTTGGACAATTTCATGCTCCCAACTTTGTGGGAACAGTTTGGGGATGGCCCCTTCCTGTTCCAACATGACTGCCCACCAGTGCACAAAGCAAGTTGCATAAAGACATGGATGAGCGAGTTTGGGGTGGAGGAACTTGACTGGCCTGCACAGGGTCCTGACCTCAACCTGATAAAACCCCCTTGGGATGAATTAGAGCGGAGACTGCGAGCCAGGCCTTCTTGTTCAGCATCAGTGCCTGACCTCACAAATGCACTTCTGGAAGAATGGTCAAACATTCCCATAGACACACTCCTAAACCTTGTGGACAGCCTTCCCAGAAGAGTTGAAGCTGTTATAGCTGCAAAGGGTGGGCCAACTCAATACTGAACCCTATGGACTAAGACTGGGATGTCATTAAAGTTCATGTTCGTATAAAGGCATGGTCTATGGTCTTTCTGATCCCTGTCACAATAAAAATTGTATATATGAGCACATATCTTAATGGGCGTGTAATTGAAGTACACGACATCTGGTAGCTCTACGCATTTCACGGCTTAAAGCCGCTCTTCAGGATCAGACATATGATATATCTGCAATGGGAGAGTAAATTAACTAAGTAAACTAGCTTGTATCAATATAGGGGACGATAGATAGATCTTGAAGAGTGGCTTAAAGCCGTGAAACGCATTGAGCTACCAGATGTCGTACACTTCAATTACACGCCCATTAAGATATGTGCAAATATATACAAATTTTATTGTGACAGGGATCAGAAAGACCATAGACCGTGCAGATGCTATCTTGCAATATGTGTAAATCCAATCATGAATGTTGGTGGATTCCTTAATCTTATCATGTGATTAATGTTTATAAATATGTTATTACCAGATATTACCGATTCAGAAATTGGCACTATGGAAGTGTGCATTTCTATGTATATGAAATGTAATGTATGTAAACATGTATTATTAAATACTTTACTATCCACCATTCTATTCATTTTGTTACCATGAGCTTCATATAAAGTCCCACCCTTTTTGTTGCATCTTTGCTCCTTTTCCTCTTCGTGTAAAGGCAGGTGTCCCAAAACTTTTGACAATATAATGTATAATGAACCTGGGACCTGGTGCAACAAGTGCGTCTGTTCTGTGCTCACTTATGTTGGCGAGTTTACCAGGAACCTATTGAAAAATGTTGATCTGAATTTTGAAAATTGTTTATCTGACAGAGTAGTGTTTGCTGGGGATAAGCCAATTCTGATTAGCTTTTGTGTTGTAACCTTGAGTTAAATGTCTGAGCTTTTGATAATATGACTGATATAGATAGCTATTTTTCTCAAAACACAAAAAGCCTGCTTATGCTTTTACGTACTTATCATTACACATCAGCAAAATCAAGATAGGACATGTTATAGAATGCATACAGAGAGAGAAAAGATGTATATTTATTTTAGAACTAATATCGCTGATTTACTCCTCAGAAAGTTAACCTAAAATTCAATCAAACACATAGAAATGTGAGGCTGAAGGATCTTCCCATCTTGTCTAGTTTATAGCCATATAAACAATTAATTAGGTGGTATTATATGGCAGCCGATAGGGCAAGAGCCTAGGGGGTGTTTGCACTGTGCACGGTGCCTTGAAAAAGTATTCATACCCCTTACAATTTTCCACATTTTGTTATGTTACAACCAAAAACTTATTTAATTGGGATTTTATGTGATAGACCAACACAAAGTGACACATAATTGTGAAGGGGAAGGAAAATGATAAATGGTTTTCAAAATTTTTTACAAATAAATATGTGAAAAGTGTGGGGTACATTTGTATTCAGCCCCCCTGAGCCAATACTTTGTAGAACCTCCTTTCACTGCAATTACAGCTGCAAGTCTTTTTGGGGATGTCTCTACCAACTTTGCACATCTAGAGAGGGACATTTTTGCCAGTTCTTCTTTGCAAAATAGATTTGGATTGGATGGACAGCATCTGTGAACAGCAATTTTCAAGTCTTGCCACCGATTCTCAATTGGATTTAGGTCTGGACTTTGACTGGGCCATTCTAACACATGAATATATTTTGATCTAAACCATTCCATTGTAGCTCTGGCTGTATGTTTCGGGTCGTTGTCCTGCTGGAAGGTGAACCTCCGCCCCAGTCTCAAGTCTTTTGCAGACTCTAACAAGTTTTCTTCTAAGATTTCCCTGTACTTGGCTCCATCCATTTTCCCATCCACTCTGACCAGCTTCCCTGACCCTGCTGAAGAAAATCATCCCCACAACATGATGCTGCCACCACCATGTTTCACGGTGGGGATGGTGTGTTCAGGGTGATGTGCAGTGTTAGTTTTCCGCCACACATAGTGTTTTTCTTTTAGGCCAAAAAGTTGCATTTTGGTCTCATCTGACCAGAGCACCTTCTTCTACATGTTTACTGTGTCCCCCATATGGCTTCTCGCAAACTGCAAACAGGACTTCTTATGGCTTTCTTTCAACAATGACTTTCTTCTTTCCACTCTACCATAAAGGCCAGATTTGTGGAGAGCATGACTAATAATTGTCCTGTGGACAGATTAGTCACAAGTAGATTAGCCACAAGGCCACCGAGGCCAGGCCTCGGGGCGGCAGTGGTGTAGGGGCGGCGCCGCTCCTGCAGCAACTTCGCGGCCGCCCCCCCTTTCGTGCTGCCCATTAAAGTCTATTATGGGCACCAGTGCCCATAGAAAAAATGGCCGCGAGCTGACCACGCAACTGCGCATGCGCCGTTCCGAAGCCGGCCGGGCTCGGGAAAGCTCGTAAGCGCTCGGCCGGGCGGCGCATGCGCAGTAGCGTGATTGCGCCGCCCGGCGCCATTTTTAAAAAAATTGAGAGTAGCTAGTAGTGTCAGCGGTGCGGCGGCGGGGAGAGAGATGATATCTCTCATTGCCCCCACCGCTGTTCCGCCCTCCTCCTTCTGATGGCAGGCAGCATGGCAACATTGGCAAGGGACATCCCTATCTGGTGGCAAGTGACATCCCCATCTGGTGGCAAGGGACATCCCCATCTGGTGGCAAGTGACATCCCCATCTGGTGGCAAGTGACATCCCCATCTGGTGGCAGGCATGGTGGCAAGTGACATCCCCATCTGGTGGCAGGCATGGTGGCAAGGGACATCCCCATCTGGTGGCAGGCATGGTGGCAAGTGACATCCCCATCTGGTGGCAATTGACATCCCCATCTGGTGGCAAGTGACATCCCCATCTGGTGGTAGGCATGGTGGCAAGTGACATCCCCATCTGGTGGCAGGCAGCGTGGCAAGTGACATCCCCATCTGGTGGCAAGTGACATCTCCATCTGGTGGCAGGCAGCGTAGCAAGTGACATCCCCATCTGGTGGCAGGCAGCGTGGAAGGTGACATCCCCATCTGGTGGCAGGCATGGTGGCAAGTGACATCCCCATCTGGTGGCAGGCATGGTGGCAAGTGACATCCCCATCTGGTGGCAGGCAGCGTGGCAAGTGACATCCCCATCTGGTGGCAGGCAGCGTGGCAAGTGAAATCCCCATCTGGTGGCAGGCAGCGTGGCAAGTGACATCCCCATCTGGTGGCAGGCATGGTGGCAAGTGACATCCCCATCTGGTGGCAGGCATGGTGGCAAGTGACATCCCCATCTGGTGGCAGGCATAGTGGCAAGTGACATCCCCATCTGGTGGCAGGCATAGTGGCAAGTGACATCCCCATCTGGTGGCAGGCATAGTGGCAAGTGACAAGAGATGGTGGTAAGTGACACGCTCAGGGCTCCCAATGATTCTGCATTATGGTGAGTTGAACTATTTCAGTTTATATTACAATGTAATGATAGAAATAATGTGTTTCAATCATCCTGACACCATAACAACCATGGTGGCGGGGATGATTGAAGCACTAACACCAGCCATTGCCTTGAAAAATTGCCTGCGAAAAATCCTTACCCCTCGCGCGCTTACCCTGAAGTATTTTTAGTCTGTACAATTAAAGCCAGTTATTTTCAGTGTTCTCATGTGTGGAGATATGTTTTTAATTGATCTATTGTAGAAGTCATCGATAAAGGACGTGGTGTGTGTGTATGTTTGTGTGTGTGGGGGGGGGACGGCATTGAAAGACCCTGCCTTGGGGCGGCAAAGGGAGTAAATCCGGGCCTGGGTGTCTTGGCTGCTTCTCTGATTAATGCTCTCCTTGCCTGGCCTGTCAGTTTAGGTGGACGGCCATGTCTTGGTAAGTTTGCAGTTGTGCCATACTCTTTCCATTTTCGGATGATGGATTGAACAGTGCTCCGTGAGATGATCAAAGTTTGGGATTTTTTTTTATAACCTAACCCTACTTTAAACTTCTCCATAACTTTATCCCTGGTGTGTTGGTCTGGTGTGTTCCTTGGCCTTCATGATGCTGTTTGTTTACTAAGGTTCTCTAACAAACCCCTGAGGGCTTCACAGAACATCTGTTTTTGTACTGAGATTAAATTACACACAGGTGGACTCTATTTACTAATTAGGTGACTTCTGCAGGCAATTGGTTCCACTAGATTTTAGTTCGTATCAGAGTAAAAGGGGCTGAATACAAATAGATGCCACTTTTTTAGATATTTATTTTAAAAAAAAATGGAAAAACATTTATCATTTTCCTTCCACTTCACAATTATGTGCCACTTTGTGTTGGTCTATCACATAAAATCCCAATAAAATACATTTACATCTTTGGTTGTAACATGACAAAATGTGGAAAATTTCAAAGGGTATGAATACTTTTTCAGGGTACTGTATTTTATCCATGTGTCTGGGACATTTTAATATAATTTTTTGTACAATAAATTTTGAAACTTTGTTAATCTTATGGGGGGGGGGGGGGGTACTGCTACTGTTAATTCTATATGTCTGGCTTGTATGCTGATTTTTTGGGGAAATATGTCATAACAATGGTATTTATTTATTACAGGAACTTGAATAGCGCCATCAATTTACACAGTATACATTCCCTGCCTCAAGGAACTTACAATCTAAGGTCTGTAACTCACATTCATACACACAAATACATAGGGCCAAGTTAGACAGGAGCCAATTAACCTCCCAGCATGTCTTTGGAGTGTGGAAGGAAACCGGAGTACCCGGAAGAAACCCACACAGGCACATTGAGAACATGCAAACTCCAGGCAGGTAGTGCCGTGGTTTGGATTCAAACCAATCAGTGTTGCCAGGTGGAAGTGCTAGAAAAAAGGGTGTATAAAAAAGCAAACACAAAACAGACAATAGCGAATAAAGCTGATGAATAAATTAGTTTTTTTATATATTTTTTTGGATTTTTTTTTTGGATATGTATTATAGCAGAAAGTAAAAAAAAATTTTTTTTCTAAATTGTCAGTATTTTTTTGTATATAGTGCAAAAAAGTTTTAAAAGATGATCAAATACCACCAAACGAAAAAAAGGGCATCAATTTTGTTTGGGTACAGCGTAGCACAACCGCACAATTAAAGCGACCCAGTGCCGTATCGCAAAAAACGGCCTGGTCATTAAGGGGGTAAATCCTTCCAGGGCTGAAGTGGTTAATGAAAAATTAACAGCTAAGCTACAAGGCTCTACGTCCAAGTTCCATAAAATCTGGAAACCGTGGCTTACTCATTTTTTACCAACTGATTTTGATTGCCACCTCCTTGAACTTTTGCTACTCACAGCCACCATCACGTATAATGGTTGAAAATCTCCCCTGTCCAAACCTCCTATTCTCCTCCGCTGACCTCTTACGAACCTAACCACTTCCATATCTCCTCCAAGGAACCTGCCAGGAGGATTCACCTTTGATTTTATGCCTGACATGCCGAACTGTAACATGGGAGGCATTTATGTTCGGTGGGACGTCCCTTATCAAGCAAAGGCCGTGGCTGGGCTAAAGCCATCTGCATGCTTTTGCTTGCCATCTGGTAAGCGAGTTTTTTAATAGGTGGTGGCACTTAAGTTTGGACCAAGCTCACCTGGGTGTTTTGTTAAGAACTTTGTCAATGCACACTTATTCTAATATCTATAAGTCATTGCTGGTTTGGATAGATAGAGCGCAGCTTCTCCTTCCAAAAATCAAGAGAAGACTTCACCAGAGTGAATACAGAGGGTTCACCACAAGATGTAAACCATTGGTGAGCCTCAAAAACAGGAAGGCCAGATTAGAGTTTGCCAAACAACATCTAAAAAAGCCTTTACAGTTCTGGAACAACATCCTATGGACAGATGAGACCAAGATCAACTTGTACCAGAGTGATGGGAAGAGAATAGTATGGAGAAGGAAAGGAACTGCTCATGATCCAAAGCATACCACCTTATCAGTGAAGCATGGTGGTGGTAGTGTCGTGGCGTGGGCATGTATGGCTGCCAATGGAACTGTCCTCTTGTATTTATTGATGATGTGACTGCTAACAAAAGCAGCAGGATGAATTCTGAAGTGTTTCGGGCAATATTATCTGCTCATATTCAGCAAAATGCTTCAGAACTCATTGGACGGCGCTTCACAGTGCAGATGGACAATGACCCGAAGCATACTGCGAAAGCAACCAAAGAGTTTTTTAAGGGAAAGAAGTGGAATGTTATGCAGTGGCCAAGTCAATCACCTGACCTGAATCCAAATGAGCATACATTTCACTTGCTGAAGACAAAACTGAAGGGAAAATGTCCCAAGAACAAGTAAGAACCAAGTATTAAAAAGTGAAAGTTTGATGGATAATTGTTAATCTGTCCCATTACTTTTATTCCCTTGAAAAGTGGGAGGCACATATACAAACCGATGTAATTCCTACACCTTTCCCCTGATTTGGATGTAAATACCCTCAAATTAAAGCTGAAAGTCTGCAGTTAAAGTCTTGTTCGTTTCATTTCAAATCCATTGTGGCGGTGTATAGAGCGAAAAGATTAAAATTGTGTCGATGTCCCAATATTTATGGACCTGACTGTATATCTTTTTTTGTATCTTATGAACTTTTCACAGAATTTTTTTTAATAATGATTTCACGTTGTTCAGTTTACACTTTGCTGCAAAAGGTGTATATATAATGTTTTCATTATTAGTACAATTGTGGGTATGTTAATGCGGCAGCAGTGGGGTTGAAAGATTTATTTATCTCCAGCAGCGCAAAGTAGGGGTGGTTTAAGTACTGTTTTTAGTTCATTTACAATAGGGAATTATTCCTCCCAACTGACATCAATGCTGTGGCACTATTCCTCCCACTGACATAAACAGTGGAACAATATTCTTTCCACTGACATCAACGATATGACACTATTCGTCCCCTTGACATGAACAATGGAACACTAATACCTCCACTGACATCAACGATGGGGCACTATACCTTCCCTTGACATGAACAATGGAACACTTATGCCATGTACACACGAGCGGACTTCAACGAAACGGACTTGCCTACACACGATCCCACCAAAGTCCGATTGTTTCAAACGTGATGACGTATGACCGGACTAGAAAAGGAAGTTCAATAGCTAGTCGCCAATAGCTGCCCTTGCGTAGTTTTCGGTCCGTCGGACTAGCATACAGACGAACGTTTTTTCTATAGGAATCGAGTCCGTCAGAAAGATTTGAAACATGTTCTATTTCTAAGGTCTGACAGAAAAGATCTGATGAAGCCCACACACGATCGGAATGTCCGACGGATTCGTTCCGTCGGACCTTTTCTGCCGGAAAGTCCGCTCGTGTGTACACGGCATAATACTTCCACTGACATCAATGATGGGGCACAATTCCTCCCCTTGACAACAATAAAGGAATATTATTGCTCCCACTGACATCAACGATGGGGCACTATTCCTCCCACTGACATCAACGATGGAATGCTATTCCTTCCACTGACATCAACGATGGTGTACTATTCCTCCCCTTGACATCAACAATGGAACATTATTCCTTCCACTGACATCAACGATGGGGCACTATTCCTCCCACTGACATCAATGATGGGGCACTATTCCTTCCACTGACATCAACGATGGGGCACTATTCCTTGCAGTGACATCAATGATGGGGCATTGCTCCTTCTAATGACACCAACAATATGCCACTATTTCTTCCACTAATAGCAATGATGGGACACTATTCCTCATCCTACAGACCACAGCATTGTCATTTTTTTATTCCCACCATCCACCAAGCCTGAGGCATTTTTTACTCCCCCTGATGCCGGGGCATTTTCTACTTCCACTAGCCTATCTCCTTAAAGTGTAAAGGATACTGTAGTAAGCTGACCTTTTATTTAGAAAGTTTGGAGAGCCCTGTTTTATATATTATGTGATTCTGATATGAATCCATAGTTGATACATTACTGCTTTTCTATTGGCTACCAAGAAAGCTAGGCTAGGGGTTCCTATCTACCCACCCTGGTAGTTCCTGAGGAAATGCAGCAATTCATGTAATTTGCTGCGGGTGTCAATTAAAAGTTAACAACAGTCCAAAATCAGGTTGCAAAATGCAGTGCGTTTGCCTTAACCAGAGATTTACATGCGACCCGGTTCCAGTGCGAACAAAAAAAAGCTACCTGCACCACCTCAATGCGGATGTGGTGCGATTAGAGCCATTCAAAATAAATGGGCTCAAATCGCACTGCACAGAATTGTGGTGTTGCGCAAGAATGCGGTGCGATTTCTGTGTGAATCACATGCGGTGTGCAAAGTGAACCTAGGGTAAATGTTATAGTTTAGTCTTGTCCATAATAAAGGAAAAAAATACATACAGTATCTCACAAAAGTGAGTACACCCCTCACATTTTTGTAAATATTTTATTATATCTTTTTATGTGACAACACTGAAGAAATGACACTTTGCTACAATGTAAAGTAGTGAGTGTACAGCTTGTATAACAGTGTAAATTTGCTTTCCCTTTAAAATAACTCAACACACAGCCATTAATTTAAAGTGAGGTCCTTCATGCTACTAATTAAGTGAATAATCATTGAAAACTAATAATGTGAAATACGTGAAATCTCTGCAAGATCTGAAGTGTACACTAAACACAAAAATCAGTAAATAATGATGAAACTGATCCGCGCAGACTTCTAACACAATGTTATAGAAAAATAATTCCAAATCGTGTGAAAAAGTAAACGCAATAGCTGAAATCCAAAATAAAATGTGTATACATCAAAAAGTCCATCAAAGTGATAGATTAGTAACAATAATCATTCGTGTCCATAATCCTGGTGAATCTTCTAAGTAAACAGTTGTGTTGTGAAATTGATGTTATTCTTCGTGACTGAATAGTCAGGTAATGCTCCCAGAGCCCTTACCTCCCAATGGAGAACAATACGCCTTGGATCGATATCCTGGGATGGGATCGCCTATGTGCAGTCCGTAGTCCCAATCGATGTCCGTGTAGGTGGTTATGGACGTGGTTATGGACTGAGCAAGCCCTCTCTCTGCTGACAGCTTTAATGGCCTCAAAGTCTCGTGGTTCCGTTATGAATGTTCAGTGTTCGCCATTAAAGGAAATAAAAGAAAACAGGCCTCTCATAGTGTAATATGTAAAGATAATACAATTCATTGAAAATGCCAAGTTGCCTCTTACATCAAAAAAGTTAAAAACAAGCTTATCTGTATATAGCCGTGTGTCAAACACACTCCTTGCATCACTTCCGGTCTCTCAAACTCCCGGCCAATCCCTATGCATGTTACGTCACAATACGCGACTTCATCAGGGTTCCCAGATTGGTTGTTGAGCCATTCTATTTATGTGTAGGAACAGGAAGTGAATTAACAGCCATTTTGTTTAAAATTGTCCTCACCATGGCGGCGGCGATTTTTTTTGGAAGGTGAAGATAAATAAAAGTCGGGAACATCTTAAAATAAAGTTGGGTGAACTTTTATTATGAGAATCGTCGCCCTCATGTTGGCTGTAATCTAAAGTGCATTAATAAAAATGTAACTTGAATGAATTAATTTATAACTGAGTATGAAAATCTTTAATTATGTGTAAAACATTAGGTATATATAAAAAATGTATCAATAAAAAAGGGGGGTAAAAATGGAATTAAAATTAGAATAGGAATTTATAGAGACCCTAATATTCTAATAATGGGTGAAATCCTGAGATGTTTACTAGCATAACAATCCAAAATTGATCAAGCTAATTGAAATAATATATTGAATAATCTGGGTGAACTCCTAAGTGAGAAGATTCGTTTTAAGGAATCCATAAAATAAAGAGAATTATATTCCGGAAATGACACAATGAGCATAGCAATTTTCTAAAATAAAAGTCAAAAATTACTCAGAAAACAATTTAAGTCGAGTTCCACATTAAGACCGTCAGGTACAAAAGTATGTAAAGTGTGTATCCATTTGGATTCTTTTTGACTGATGGACCTGACTTTATGTGCCCCCTTCCACAGTCTGTTATATTTCTCTATGCCCCAAAATTGTAGATGTTTAGGGTCATTATTGTGTACTTGAGAAAAACGTCTTGATACATTGTGTTTCGGGAAGCCTTTAATGATGTTTTGAACATGTTCCCTTATCCTAACCGTTAATGGTCTTTTTGTTCTTCTCACAGACTGCAGATTGCAGCTACATTGTAGAATGTACACTACCCTCTCCGTGTGACAACTAATGAAATCTTTCATCGGATAGCTTTGTCCTGTTTTAATGGAGGTGAACTGTGTACGTTTTATTTGTGGTTTCTTAGAATGTTTACAAGCAAAGCAGTATTTGCAAGGGAAAAAGCCTTTACCATTAAAAAAGGAGTAACTCTTAATTTTCGGTGGTTCAATGACAATAATGTCTCTCAAAGTTGCTGCTCTCTTATAGAGTATGTTCGTTTTTTCAAGAAGAATTTTATTGAGATGTCTGTCACTTTTTATTTTGTGCCAGTGTTTTTTTATCAATTTTTCTATTTCTTTGTGTTGAATATTATAGTTTAATATTAAAAAAGGTGCTTCCGATAGTCATTGATGATTGTCCTTATTTTTATTTTGTAACATAGTAGTCCTATCCAGGTTTTTTACCTTATCTATTTGATTTTCGATAAATTCTTCAGTGTAACCTTTGTCCTTGAATCTACTACCTATAAATGTGGCTTGGGTTAGGAAATCTTCAATCCTGCAATTTCTCTTAATTCTTATTAATTGGCCCATTGGAATATTGAAGAGCCATGGTTTAAAATGACAGCTGTTAATAGGAAGGTAGCTATTAACATCAATATTTTTGAAACGTGTCTTGGTATTCAACTTGTTCTTTACAAGGGTGATATCCAGATCTAAAAAGTTGATTTGTTTGTTGCTGATATTCCACGTAAGTTTGATGTTTTTATCATTATTGTTTAATTTTTCCAAAAAGATCTCGAGTGTGTCCTTGCTTCCATTCCATACGATAAGATCCTCTATGAATCTTTTGTAAAGGGTTAATTCAACTGGTGGATTAGTGTAGACCATACTTTCCTCCCATTGTGCCATAAAGGCTTTTGCTACACTGGGTGCAAACCTGGCACCCATAGCTATGCCTGTGATTTGCTTGTAATATGCTTGGTTGTGCCAAAAGTAATTGTACTTAAGGCAGAACTCTAAGCATTTGATCAAATACTTTTTTTGTTTACAGATAAGAGTGCTGTGATTGCGTAACAGCTATTTTATTGACTCACAGGCCTGATAGTTTCATAGTTAGTCAGGTTGAAAAAAGACATACCGTATATACTCGAGTATAAGTCGAATTTTTCAGCCCTTTTTTTTGAGCTGAAAGTGTCCCTTCGACTTATACTCGAGTCCCTGCCGTCTGTCTGCATGATCAGCGTGTCATGCAGGCAGACGGCGGCCGGCGTGTAATGATAGTGTTCGCCGGCTATTGCAGCTTTCAAAAGCCGCGCCTCCTGCTCATCTGTGATAGGCTGAACAGCTGTCAGTGTACAGCCTATCACGGACATTCTCTCATCCTCGTCCGTGGTATGAGAATGAGAGAATGTCCGTGATAGGCAGTCAGCGGTCAGCCTATCACAGACGAGGAGGAGGCGCGGCTTTTGAACTGTGGAATGGCCGCCAAACACTATCATCACACGCCGGCCGCCGTTTGAAGATGGAGATCGCCACAGGGAGGATGGAGATCGCCACAGGGAGGCTGCACAGGACACAGGTAGGCTGCACATGCACACAGGACACATGCACACAGGGACACAGGACACAGGTAGGCTGCACATGCACACAGGACACATGCACACAGGGACACAGGACACAGGTAGGCTGCACATGCACACAGGACATGTACAGGACACAGGACATGTACAGGACACACATGTACAGGACACACACACATGTACAGGACACACACACATGTACAGGACACACACACATGTACAGGACAAATGCACAGGGTACAGGTAGGCTGCACAGGACACAGGGAGGCATGCAGCTGCAGATGGGCATTGTTGACCCTCTGCCATTTCTCACCCTCGACTTATACTCGGGTCAATAAATTTTTCCCAGTTTTTTGTGGTAAATTAGGGGCCTCGACTTATACTCGGAACGACTTATACTCGAGTATATACGGTAAGTCCATCCAGTTAAACCATAAAAAAAATAAATAAATAAAATAAAAAATATCGTACAATCCAATATACCAAATTCTATACCCACAGTTGATCCAGAGGAAGGCAAAAAACCCCAGCAGAGCATGCTCCAATTTGCTACAACAGGGGAAAAAATTCCTTCCTGATCCCCCAAGAGGCAATCGGATTTTCCCTGGATCAACTTTACCTATAAATGTTAGTACCCAGTTATATTGTGTACATTTAGGAAAGAATCCAGGCCTTTCTTAAAGCAATCTACTGAGCTGGCCAGAACCACCTCTGGCGGGAGTCTATTCCACATTTTCACAGCCCTTTCTGTGAAGAAACCTTTTCGTATTTGGAGATGAAATCTCTTTTCCTCTAGACGTAAAGAGTGCCCCCGTGTCCTTTTGACCGTAAAGAGAATAACTCAACACCAAGTTCACTATATGGACCCCTTATGTATTTGAACATGTTGATCATATCCCCCCTTATTCTCCTCTTCTCAAGAGTGAATACATTCAGTTCCTCTAATTTTTCCTCATAGCTGAGCTCCTCCATGCCTCTTATCAGTTTGGTTGCCCTTCTCTGCACTTTCTCCATTTCCCCGATATCCTTTTTGAGAACTGGTGCCCAAAACTGAACTGCATATTCCAGATGAGGTCTTACTAATGATTTGAACATGGCCAAAATAATATCTCTCTCTCTCTGGAGTCCATACCTCTCTTAATACAAGAAATGACTTTGCTCGCTTTGGAAACCGCAGCTTGGCATTGCATGTTATTATTGAGTTTGTGATCTACCAAAACCCCCAGATCCTTCTTCACTACGGATTCCCCCAGTTGGACTCCCCCTAGCATGTATGATGCATGCATATTCTTAGCCCCCAAGTGCATAACTTTACATTTCTCAACCTCATCTGCCACCTGGTCGCCCAATTAGACAGTGCATTGAGGTTGGCTTGTAAATTGGAGACATCCTGTAAGGACATTATTCCACTGCATAGCTTGGTGTCATCTGCAAAGACAGAAATGTTACTTTTGATCCCAGACTCAATATCATTTATAAAGATATTAAAAAGTAAGGGTCCCAGCACTGAACCTTGGGGTACACCACTGATAACCTTAGATCATTCAGAGTAAGAATCATTAACCACTACTCTCTGAATTCTGTCTTTTAGCCAGTTTTCTATCCATTTACAAACTGATATTTCCAAGCCTGTAGACTTTACCTTACACATGAGCCGTGTGTGCAGAACTGTATTGAACGCTTTTGCAAAATCCAAGTATACCACATCCACAGCCACCCCTCTGTCCATGGTTTTACTTACCTCTTCATAAAAAGAAATCAGGTTTGTCTGACAACTTCTGTCTTTCATGAATCCATTCTGTCTGTTGCTTAAAATGTTTTTTTTCCAGCAAGAACTCGTCTATGTGGTTTTTTATTAAATGCTCCAGTATCTTCCCGACTATAGAAGTTAAACTAACAGGTCTATAGTTACTTGGTAAAGACTTTGATCCCTTTTTAAATATAGGCACCACGTTCGCCCTGCGCCAATCCAGTGGTACTATTTCCATCTTTAATGAGTCCCTAAAAATTCAATACAATGGCTTTGAAATTACAGAGCTCAATTCTTTTAGGATCCGTGGGTGGATGCCATCAGGTCCAGGTGCTTTATCCACCTTTATTCTGTCTAAATATTTTGGGACCATATCACTTTTGAGCCATTGTGGATCATTTGGGGCTGTGTCACTACCACCCCCATTATGGACAAAAACTCCCCCATGCTCTTTTGTATACACAGAGCTGAAGAAAGTATTTAATAAATTTGCCTTCTCTTTGTCCCCAGTCACCCACTCTAGATTATTTTGTAAAGGGCCTACATGCTCAGACCTGAACTTTTTACTATTAATATATTTGAAGAATTTTTTGGTGTTTGTCCTACTATCTTTTGCAATCTGTCGTTCGTTTTGAATTTTTGCATCCTTGATTTCCTTTTTACATATTCTGTTAAATTCTTTGTAACATTTAAAAGACACTAGTGTTCCTTCATTTTTATATTTTTTAAAAACTCTTTTCTTATTGTTTATAGCTTTTTTAACTTTGACCGTGAGCCACATAGGTTTTATTTTTAGCCTTTTAAACTTATTGCCCATGGGAATATACTTTGCAGAGAGGTCCCAAACAGTCTTTTTGAAGAATTCCCATTTCTGTTATGTGTTTATCGATGCCATTATTCCCTCCCAGTCTAAATCCTAGAGAGCAGCCCTCATCCTTGGAAAATTTGCTCTCTTGAAGTTAAGTGTTTTTATCTTTCCTGTATGTATTGTTTACAGCTAACATCAAATGAAATCATGTTATGATCACTGCTACCCAGGTGTTCCTTTATCTGAACATTAGTAATAAGCTCTGCATGGTTTGCGATTACCAGGTCCAACAGAGCTTCATTCCTAGTGGGGCCTAAATAAACTGGACCATAAAATTGTCTTGTAATAGGTTTATAAATTTTTGCCCTTTAACTGTCCCAGCAGTGCCAGTCAATTTATGGGTAGTTAAAATCCCCCATTATTATCACCGTCCCAGCCCTTGCAGCCCTTTCTGTGCAAGGAGCTGAGTCTCCACCACCTCCTTAACATTGGGTGGTCTATAACAAACTCCAATGATTAACTTTGAACTACGCACATCTATATGCATTTCCATTTATAATGCTTCAGACTCATCACACTCTCCATCAACGAGGTCCTCTTTCACACTTGCTTTGAGATCACTTCTCACATAGAGACAGACCCCGCCACCTTTCCTTATTACCCTGTCTCTCCGAAAGAGTGCATAGCCAGGAATATTAATAGCCCAGTCATGTGAGGATTGAAGCCAAGTTTCAGCAATACCGGTGACTGATGGTGTTGTACAATGGTGTACAGGGAAGATACATCCGCTGTCACCAATAAGGATCTACCTTCTAATGGTTTCAAGTAGCTGGAGAACATGTTTGGTGTCCTTAAGATATGCTGTGGTTCATTCTACCACTGGCTGTATAAAGTTATCCAGGTATTGTCCCATTCTTGAAGAGAATGAATCGATCCCATTCACAATGGGTCTACCTAGGGGTTTTGTCCTTATCTTTATGTATCTTGGGAACAGTGTAAAGGACAGGTATTCTACACGATTCCGGTATAAGGAATTTAGCTTCTTTTTTGTTTAGGATATCTTTTTTTTTATACCAAGATGCACTATTTTTTCCAGCTCCTTTCTATATTGAATTGTAGGATCTCCAAGTAGTTTATATATGTTGATTCATCTTTAAGCTGATGGTGAATCTCTTCCTGATATTGTTCTTTAGACTGGATGACTACTGCTCCCCCTTTATCAGCTGGGCGTGTAACAATATCGTTCCTTTTCGTCAGTGTTTGTATTCCTTTCTTTATGTGGATCAGATCTGCACCTTTTCTCAATTTTAATGCTTCCAAGTCTTCTAGCACCAATCTTTTGAATACCTCAATGTGTTGACCATCATGTACTTGAGGGTTATAGAGAGAGTTGTTTCTCAATGTACTGTGCTGGATATTCTCCGCCTCATTCGATTTTCTTATATGGGTATTAAATGGATTAACCAAAATGTATTTGTTAATGTTGATTTTTCTGACATATTTTTTAATGCTAATGTAAGTGTCAAATTTATTAAGGTTTCTACTGGGGGCATATTTGAGGCCATTATCTAAAACCGCTATTTCCTCAGTTGTTAACGTTTTTCCACTTATGTTGATAATATTTCCTTCTACTATTCTCTTTTTCTCTTTGATTCTCTTTCCCGCTCTGCATCCCCTCGTTTTTCGGGGCTTCTTCTCGGTTTGTCATCTTGTGTTCTTCTTCTCGGCGATTGTTGGGATTCCTGTGGTCTCCTTCTGGGGGATCGGTGATCTTCGTGTGTGTATCTTCTCAGTGTGTGAGCCCTCCTCTCCCTCTCTAAAAAAGATGTTTGAGATGACTGAGTCTCTTGGTTTTGGTAATAGTATGGATTAGGATCATTGTAATTCCTAATTGGTTCATACCTATTGTAGGTTGGGATGGGGCTTTTTCTTGTCGTCTATATTGATCTTGTTGATACGTTGAGCCTCTATTGTCTCTATAATTCCTTTCATTATTCTTCCAATATGGTTTTTTTTTAAATTCTCTCGATTTTCATATGGTTGTCTTGAACTGGATGTGTGTGGATCTCTATTCTCCCATCTTTGTAAAGATTGGGGTATGGTAACTTCTGAGTGTTGAATTCAAACTTCTTTTTCTGGAGTTGAATATGTTGAGGTTGGATGTGGATCCACTAATTTGGCTTGCCATTTAAATACTTGGTTCGCTTTATAATCTGCAATGTCCAGTTGATATTTTTTTATTTTTCTTTGTTGTACTTCAAGGTCCTTGGCCATCAAATCTTTATTCAATTGGGAGGAAAGTTTATTGAATTCCATTGATTCTTTGTATGGATCTAATTTAGTTTTAGTTTCTTCTATCTGCTGATCTACAATTCTCATCTTCTTCTGTTTTCTTTTAAGTAAAAAAGTTAAACCCTCCAAACTCTTATCATTAAAAAAATGGAACCACTCAACAATTGATTCCTTATCCATCAAGCCTTTATTGGGTGGTAATTCCCACCGAAGTCTTCTTGATACAATTTTTTCCCTTATATAACAGTCAAAGGTATTAGTGTCCCACCATAAGTTGACTTTCTTTTCCATGTTATGTCCTAGTTTTCTAACAAGGCTTTCCAAATCTGTGTCTCTGGCTTTGTTGTTTAAATTAAAGACATCAAAGACAATCGACTTAAATTGTTTTCTGAGTAATTTTTGAGTTTTATTATAGAATATTGCTATGCTCATTGTGTCATTTATGGAATATAATTCTCTTTATTTTATGGATTCCTTAAAACGAATCTTCTCACTTAGGAGGTCACCCTGATTATTCAATATATTATTTTAATTAGCTTGATCAATTTTGGATTGTTATGTTAGTAAACATCTCAGGATTTCACCCATTATTAGAATATTGGGGTCTCTATAAATTCCTATTCTAATTTTGATTCAATTTTTACCCCCCTTTTTATTGATAATTTTTTTTATATATACCTAATATTTTACACATAATTAAAGATTTTCATACTCAGTTATAAATTTATTCATTCAAGTTACATTTTTATTAATGCACTTTAGAATACAGCCATTAATATAGAATCCTACCTACAAAATGGCCACCAAGAGGATGACGATTCTTAAAATAAAAGTTCACCCAACTTCATTTTAGGATGTTCCCGACTTTTATTTATCTTCACCTTCCAAAAAAATGGCCGCCGCCATGGTGAGGACAATTTTAAACTGGCCGTTAATTCACTTCCTTTACATAGAATGGCGCAACAACCAATCCGGTTCCCTGATGAAGTCACGTGTTGTGACGGCTACATACAGATAAGCTTGTTTTTAACTTGATTGATCCAAGGCGTATTTTTCTCCATTTGGAGGTAAGGGCTCTGGGAGCATTACGTGACTATTTAGTCACGAAGATTAACATCAGTTTCAAAACACAACTGTTTATTTAGAAGATTCACCAGGATTATGGACACTCATGATTGTTGTCACTAATCTATCACTTTGATAGACTTTTTTGATGTATACACATTTTATTTTGGATTTCAGCTATTGTGTTTACTTTTTCACACTATTTAGAATTATTTTTCTATAATATTAATGTGTTAGAAGTCTGCGCGGTTCACTTCAATCATTATATACACAGCCATTAATGTCTAAACTGCTGGCAACAAAAGTGAGTACACCCCTAAGTAAAAATGATCAATTTGGGCCCAATTAGCCATTGGGGAGCAGGTGTGTTAAATTTGGTGTTATCGCTCTCACTCTCTCATACTGGTCACTGGAAGTTCAACATGGCACCTCATGGCAAAGAACTCTCTGAGAGTCTGAAAAAAGGAATTGTTGCTCTACATAAAGATGGCCTAGGCTATAAGAAGATTGCCAAGACCCTGAAACTGAGCTGCAGCATGGTGGCCAAGACCATACAGCGGTTTAACAGGACAGGTTCCACTCAGAACAGGCCCCCACCATGGTCGACCAAAGAAGTTGAGTGCACGTGCTCAGCATCATATCCAGAGGGTGTCTTTGGAAAATTGAATGCATGAGTGCTGCCAGCATTGCTACAGAGGTTGAAGGGGTGGGGAGTCATCCTGTCAGTGCTCAGACCATACACCGCACACTGCATCAAATTGGTCTGCATGGCTGTCGTCCCAGAAGGAAGCCTCTTCTAAAGATGATGCACAAGAAAGCCCGCAAACAGTTTACTGAAGACAAGCAGACTCAGATAATGGATTACTGGAACCATGTCCTGTGGTCTGATGAGACCAAGATAAAATTATTTGGTTCTGATGGTGTCAAGCGTGAGTGGCGGCAACCAGGTGAGGAGTACAAAGACAAGTGTGTCTTGCCTACAGTCAAGCATGGTGGTGGGAGTGTCATGGTCTGGGGCTGCATGAGTGCTGCCGGCACTGGGGAGCTACAGTTCATTGAGGGAACCATGAATGCCAACATGTACTGTGACATACTGGAGCAGAGCATGATCCCCTCTCTTCGGAGATTGGGCCGCAGGGCAGTATTCCAACATGATAACGACCCCAAACACACCTCCAAGATGACCACAGCCTTGCTAAAGAAGCTGAGGGTAAAGGTGATGGACTGGCCAAGCATGTCTTCAGACCTAAACCCTATTGAGCATCTGCGGGGCATCCTCAAACGGAAGGTGGAGGAGCGCAAGGTCTCTAACATCCACCAGCTCCGTGATGTCGCCATGGAGGAGTGGAAGAAGTGACAACCTGTGAAGTTCTGGTGAACTCCATGCCCAAGAGGGTTAAGGCAGTGCTGGAAAATAATGGTGGCCACACAAAATATTGACACTTTGGGCCCAATTTGGACATTTTTACTTAGGGGTGTACTCACTTTTGTTGCCAGCGGTTTAGACATTAATGGCTGTGTGTTGAGTTATTTTGAGGTGACAGCAAATTTACACTGTTATACAAGCTGTACACTCACTACTTTACATTGCAGCAAAGTGTAATTTCTTCAGTGTTGTCACATGAAAAGATATAATAAAATATTAACAAAAATGTGAGGGGTGTACTCACTTTTGTGAGATACTGTGCAAAGCAATATGTTAAATATTTCTCAGCAATTTTAGGGCGCCTAAACTATATATACAGTATGCTTGCTTTATCCTAAACCAAAATGTGTATTGTATTGGGTCACTGGTCTGCTGAGCCTTCTGTGACTGTAATAGTGACATTTCTGTTTCTGCAGTAAATACAGTATATATATATATATATATATATATATATATATATATATATATATATTTAAAAAGAAAAAAATATATATATATTTATATATATATATTTAGATTCGTACTTATGCTGTGACAATAGTGACCTCCTCTGGCTGTTTTAGAGAAGCATTTCATAGTAGTTTACACCAAACTGTATATGCTTGGTCGGTAGTGTTGGCCATGTGTGCATTGGTTTTAATGATTTCATTATATTTAGATCTGAACAAGATGTTTGGTTGGATCTGGAATTTCTTTTTTTTTCAATTGGCTGCGTAGGTGTTCCTGTTTTTTTTTTTTTTTTTTTTTTTTAAATTTGTACAAGAAAGCAGGTAGTGGGAAAATCAAAGGTTCCACATCCCAAAACATACATGCTGTATATACTGTATTAAACTGAAAAATAGCAGGATTTTAAAGGTGCCCGCACATACCAAACTGATGAAAAAATTACATATTTATTTAAACAATGTTTATATAAACTATGGCAAGGAACAACCATATATCAGTAATGGCTAGATACACAGAACTGGTTCAATATCTTCTTCCAAAACATCTTCAAGTAGTGTCAGAGAACTCACACAGCAAGCACCCGTCTCCATGCAGCAGCTGCCAATCCTCGTTCTGCTAATGCTAATGTGCATGCACGGAACCATAGCCAGAGACAAATGAGATCCAGGGTGGGCATGCACAATGGCACCTCTATGCGAACACACACGCGCGCTAAAGCGCGCCCGCGAGTGCCAAAGCGCTAAATGTGCTAACGCGCATGTGCCAATGTGCTAAGGTGCTAATGTACTAACGCGCATGTGCCAAGGTGCTAATGCGCATGCGCACACGCACGTACGCTGACGCGAATCCTGGCATGCAGCACCCTATATAAACAGAGAGTCTGCCTAGCATCAGTGCTGGATTGTCTTCAGCTTGTTCCTGTGTTCCTGTTGTTACCCTGCCTGAAAACCCAAATATCTTCTGACCATTCTCTTGGCTATCCCCTGCCTGCTGAACCTGCCTCTACCTGCAATACTGACCTTGGCTTGAACTTATGATTATGGCTCTGCCTCCTGATTCTGTACCCTGCTGCCCGTCTATTGCCAACCTCTGCCTGTTTCTGACTACGGTTTTGCCTTCTGACTTGGTACCCCGCTGCCAGCCTGTTGCCGACCCCTGCCTGTTCCTGATTCTGCAGTTGATCCTGATCTGGCTCCCACTGAAGAAGTTTGGTGATCAGTTTCCACATCTCCTCAGCAGAGGTTCCTGTATCTCCAAGTTCCAGCCTCCTGTCTGCAGGCACCTGCACTCTTTCGTTGCCCTCGCACCCCCTGTACCCGCCACCAGGGGTGCTTGGACCGGAACCGTGCAATAGGCCACCCTCATAATTTCGGGCTCCGCTGTAAGGTGCATGACAAGTAGTCAGTAATTTCCCTTTGGGTTTTATAAACTATTCTGAATCTGAAGTAGAGGCTTCAACATGTTTATCTACGAAGGATGGATCAGGAAGGATGTGACTACTGGAAGCACACCAAAGATCTCTACATTTTCAGGCTATATGCTCCTTACCCCCACAAAAAGGGGAGGTGGGACCATATAGAGAAAACAAATGGTGGTTTGAAGAAAAATAATTCCCTGTATCGAGTTTTGTGCTTCAGACTGGACCCAAGACAGTACGTCGTAGACTGCAGGAGAAGTATAAATAACCCAGCAAGTAAAGATTAAAGATACACACTAGGCACATTCACCTTGGATATTAAATGGATGTAAAGTTGGTTATTAGGCTGAGCATGAGTGAGCATAGGTGTCCCCGGCCTCCAGTAATTACAAATGAACGTGTAGGCAGGCGCAGTCTATTTTCTTCACAGCAGGTGGCGCCCAACCACAGCGGCATTGCAGAGGAAGTCAAGAGGAACATGGTTCTTCTATGGTTTCACGGGTCACTGGGGGAGCTATCCGATTGGATGTTGGCACCCAATGTGACTCTGGTAGCCATCTTGGGTCAACCTGAGCCTATTTAAGAAAAGGGTAGCCACCCAGGGAAACAGTAAGATAAGTGTAGGGGAAATGGAAAGTCTGTATGACAGTCACTCAAAAAGAAAGAGGCAGCTCTCCTGAATAAGGTCCTGAGTCAATCTAGTACACATATAAGACAGAAAAAGGCAGAGGGTGCCTCTATCTGAGTGTAAACTGTGCAAACCAGCAATTAGTATTAAAATAGCAATTCACTCACATGTAGTAGAGGAAGAGTCAGCATGTCATCCATGGAGGACTAGTCATCAATGGCAAAGATCAGCAGGCAAGTGGCTGGTGTTATGCAGAGTTCGGCCAGGAAGCTGCTGGGTGGATGTGGAGAAAAGCACCGTGGCTTGGGGAGCTGGAACGCAAGGAGCACGGTGTATGCAGTGGCTTCCAGATGAAACTTTCATTATGGTTTGACAAAGGGGCAGAGCCCTGAAACGTGTAACGACGCTCCTTTACAGAGTGACTTCATCACTGATTTGAGCTGAGGACTGCCGAGTAAACTGAGGACACCCGGAAGCCGCCGCATACACCGCACTGCTTGCGCTCCATCTCCCCAAGCCACAGCGCTTCTCTCCACATCCTCCTAGCAGCTTCCTGGCTGAACTCTGCATAACACCAGCCGCTTGCCTGCCGATCTCTGCCATTGATGACTAGTCCTCCATGGATGACATGCTTACTCTTCATCTAGTAAACTTGAGTGCATTACTATTTTAATACTATTGGTTTGCAGAGTCTATTTAAGACCCTGGCTCCCAGGCTTGGCGAGCATTTTGTGTCTGGGTAGTGTACGGACAGGTCACCGTCTGTCAGGAACAGTAGTTAGTGACAGGGAGAGGTGCCAGACAAGTAGGGAAAGAGCAGGGACACGCTACCCTTCCTGGAAGCTTCCCCGTTTGGGTACAGACCAGCCAGGCCACATTCGCCCCTCCAGACAGACGCAGCCAGTGCACCGGAGAACTACTTCTTCCTTCAACATTCTGTGAGTGCGCCCGGCTGGGTTGTCTTCCCACCAGGTAGTTGTGCTTTGTTGAATCTTAACTTCAATATGTTTCCGCAACCAGACTCTGAGTGTTTACTGTCGCCACACCACACTGCACCTCCCCACAAACGGACTAAATCAAGAAACAGTTTAGTATGTTATGTTTTATAACAGAAAGTAGAAAATATCGCTTGTTTGTTTTTTTTTCCAAATTTTCTGCCTTTTTTCGTTTATATAATAAAAAATAAAAAATAAAACGTGATGATCAAATACCACTGAAAGAAAGCTCTATTTGTGTGAAAAACATTAGAAAAATTTAATTTGGGCACAATGTTGCATGACAGTGCAATTGCCAGTTAAAGTAGAGAAGTGCCAAATAGCAAAAGGTGATAGCTGAGCTGGGTAATAAAAGTGGGCCAGCCAGCCCTTGACCACAGTTTGAACTGGCAGTGAAAACTCTCACCACCACTGAGCTGTACATCCCCCATATCACAGGCCATACCAGGGCCAAAAAGAGCACAAACTTATAAAGAACAGTGAGGTACTCTGCTGACTTTGAGATTCCACTCCCCCCAATCCCTGCCCCACCACCACCAACACCCCCACCACCACCACCATCACCACCACCATGAAACATCATCACCAAAACCATCACCACCACCACCAACACCACCACCAACATCACCACCACCCTGACTCCAAGACGACACAGTCAGTAGCACAGCATTTAGAAGACAATTTTATAATCTTCTGCAGTTATTATTTGCGAAGCTTTATTGTAAAACATGACATTCAGATGTCTTTTGTACAGAGTTCATATAGGAAATGTTTATTTGTTCACTTATGTTGACTTTACCAAACTTTCCAAATTAATATGACGAGGAGGGAGAGCAGAAGAATCAGTAGGATGACACGTATTACATCCATGACTGGCTGGAGCGCGTATGGCTGGAATACTTGTGTGCCATTAAAATCGGGGTTTGCTGTGAGATGAAAAAGAAGAACATTAACAACAATGGGCTAACTGAACACCTACAATTATAATTGTAATACACGTGTGAATTGTTTTAGTTGACAACATAAGAGTCAGTGTGGATAAGAAGATTGTTCCCATCAGAACTGCTTTTCTCCCCATACAAGTAACGGGAATGCAAAAGCAGTGCACAATGAGGTCAAATGCAGATCAGAAGTTGGTCAAATGCACCCGTCATTATGCTATGAATAATCTCAGAATTATCTCAAACTGCCTCTAGGACTTCTCTCGAGCCTCTCCCATCCTTTGGAACTCCCTACCCCCATCTGTCCGACTATCTCCTACTCTATCCACTTTTAGGTAAACCATGAAAACTTTTCTCTTCAGAGAAACCAAATCGTTCTTTGTTCCTCCAAAGACCTTCTGCTCCCTAGTTCCCTTGTCACCTCCTCCCATGCTCACCTCCAGGACTTCTCCCGAGCCTCTCTCATCCTTTGGAACTCCCTCCCTCAATCTGTTGGACTATCACCTACTCTGTTTGCTTTTAGACTATCCCTGTAAACCCTCCTCTTCAGAGAAGCCTATTTTTCCCCCATCTAACAATTGTTTTTTTATTTTCTCCATCAGATCTTCCCCCACAGTTATTACCTTTTGTATCACGTGACCCTCCCTTTTAGATTGTAAGCTCTAACGAGCAGGACTGTCTGATTCCTCCTGTATTGAATTGTATTGTGACTGTACTGTCTGCCCTCGTGTTGTAAAGTGCTGCACAAACTGTTGGCGATATATAAAACCTGTATAATAAGCAGGGCTTTTTTGCAGCGGAAACGTGGGGGAACGTAGTTCGAGTACCTCTGGCACAGAATGTATGTAATGGCTTGGAGGTTACATAGTTACATAGTTGGTAAGGTTGAATAAAGACACCAGTCCATTGAGTTCAACCTGAGCAAGTGTGGGTGCGTGTCTACAATTATCCCTAATTTTATTTAAGGTACCCAAATAGCGCTGTGTCAATTTTTACGCAGCGCGCCACACATATAACGCACACTCACATCAATCCCTACCCTCAAGAAGCCCACAATGCAAGGTCCCTAACATTCATATACTAGGTCCATTTTTTTTTTTTTTTTTGGACAGAAGCCAATTAACCTACCAGCATGTCTTTGGAGTGTGGGAGGAAACCGGAGTACCCGGAGGAAACCCACGCAGACACAGGGAGAACATGCAAACTCCAGGCAGGTAGTGTCGTGGTTGGAATTTGAACCAGCGACCCTTCTTACTGCTAGGCGAGAGTGCTACCCACTACACCACTGTGCTGCCCTCCAGGTGCTGGAGGGTCTATTGCTGGCTGGCTGTTGGGGGACAGGCATGTACTGGCCATTGGGACTACCGGGAGTTTCCCGGTGGGCCGATGGCTCAGTGGGCCGGTCAGGTGCAGTACTGGAGCCGCTCCTCACTGACAGTGAGTGATTGCAATTTCACACCTGTCACCAAGGAGCTGCCAATCCTTGCTGGAGAGAGGATTAGGCTTTCTGCTCCCTCCAGCCTGCAGGGGGAGATAGGCAGCTGGCAGATTTTCCTTCCTCTCTCCCCTTATCACTTGTCACATGACTGGAGAGAGGAACGAGAAGCTGCCTTCGGAACTGAGTACATGTGGGAGGCGACACTCTGATTTAAGGGGGCGCCAATGGGGGGACGAGGGCGGACACTCTGATCTAAGGGGGCGCCAATGGGGGGGACACTCTGATCTAAGGGGGTGCCGATGGGGGAGACACTATGATCTAAGAGGGCGCCGATGGGGGGGACACTATGATCTAAGGGGGCGCCGATGGGGGGGACACTATGATCTAAGGGGGCGCCGATGGGGGGACACTATGATCTAAGGGGGCGCCGATGGGGGGACACTATGATCTAAGGGGGCGCCGATGGGGGGACACTCTGATCTAAGGGGGGCGCCGATGGGGGGACACTCTGATCTAAGAGGGCGCCGATGGGGGGGACACTCTGATCTAAGGGGGCGCCGATGGGGGGACACTCTGATCTGAGGGGGCGCCGATGGGGGGACACTCAAAATTAAAGTGGGCCAGTCTGGATGAAGTCCAGGGCCAAATATTTTTCCCAGTCCAACCCTGTTGGGGGATCTGTTATCTCTGGAGGAGATCTATTGTTGCAGGAGGACTATTGTTGCTGGTGGGGGATATATTGTTGCTGGCATGCATCTACTATTGAGGGAGGAGTCTATTGATGCTGGCTGCTGGGAGATCTATTGTTGCTGGGGTGGATCTATTTTGCTGGGGGAGGTCTTGCCTTTTGGCGGTAGATCTATTGTTGCTGGGGGGGATCTATTGTTTGTGGGGGGGGGTTATTGCTGCTGACTGCAGGGAATATATTTTACTGCTTTCCTTGTTATTGTAAATAAATTATGTAGCACCACAAAATGATACTTGGTTTTGTATTTTCCAAAAGGGGCAGAACTGGGAGGTGGGTAGGGGTGGAACCAAGGGACGGTGCTCAGAGGTGGGTAGGCGAGGAGTACCCGCACCTAGTCTCTTAGAAAAAAAAGCCCTAATAATAATAATAATAATATTCTCACATGCAAGCAGAATGCAACTGAAAGCAACTGTATTTGTCAACTAACACAAGCCCAAAGCCCATCAGCCCAGGCCCTAATTCTGTTCAGACTCTCTTGTGATCCATACCTCCCCTCACACCTCACAGAGATGACACCACTATTCAGAGCCTTAAATTTCTAGCAACCTGTGTCACCCCCAATCCAATAAGCCACTTAAAGCAGTATTAACCCCAAAACATAAAATGTAATATATTGCAGCTTACCAATCATTAGATGTGGTGGCTGCATTTGTTTTCTTTTTTTTTGGTCTTTTTCCCCCCTGTTTTCACCTGGTGATCTGGCCAACGCAGCTCCTGTATTATTGAGATATCGATCAGGAAGAATGAGCACAGGAGGCACAACAGGTAGCAGCATTGTCAGTCTAGGGGGAGGGGAGTGTTAAATGTATTAGCAGATTTAAATACACTAACTAACGCCACACTCCAGCTCACATGTTAAAATCAGTTACAGCAACAGTTTATTTTTTTCCTTTTGGGATAAAGGTTTTACATGAATATATAAAAGCTGACCATTGTAAACACTGCCTGCCAGTATTAAAAGGTTAGTCTCATCCAGGGCTTTTATTTCAGCGGGAATGTGGAGGAACGCAGTTCCGGCACCTCTAGCACTGAATGCATGTAATAGCAAGGGGTGCTGGGGTGTGATAGAGGGTCTATTGATTATGGTTGCTGTAGGATCTGGGAGGGAACTATTGTTGCTGGTGGGTGAATTGTTCCTGGGAACCATCTACTGTTGAGGGAGGAGTCTATTGTTGCTGGTGGGGTCTATTGTTACTGGGTCGGATCTATTGTAGCTGAGGAGGGTATTTTGTTGTGAGGGGTCTGTTGCTGGGATGGATTTATTGCTAGGGAGTCTTTTGTTGTTGGGGGATCTATTGTTGCTGGAGGGGTGTATTGCTGCTGGCGCAGGCGATCTATTTTACTACTTTTCTTCCCATCACTAACAAATTCCTTACAAATTACTTAGCCCCACAAAATTATACTTGCTTCTGTCGAACCAAGGGACGGTGCTCAGAAGTGGGTAGGAGGCGGAGACAAGGGGAGGCTCGGGGGGGGGGGGGGGGGGGGGGTACCTGCACCTATTCTCTGAGAAAAAAAGCCCTGGTCTCATCTATGTAAACTGATACAATTTGCTGGAGAGCGTGAGCTTTTGAAAAACAACAGACTTACTGGCAGGATCACCAGATGAAAATAGAAGAAAGAAAACCTAAAAAAAGAAGCATCTAAGAATTTATAACCTGAAATATAATAAATGTTTGCTTTTGGGTTTATTACTGCTTTAAACGCCTCCCACCCAATCCCCAGAGCTCGATATGTCCTGGTGAACACTGTGCAGTTGCTATCAGATCAGGAACAGATACATTTTCAAATGGGGACACCAATTACAGTGGTAATTAAAAGGGGATTTCCTTTCACTTTGGATATCTTCAAACTTTATCTCACATCTCCAAAACAGGAAAGAATGCAAGAATCTCTTAACGAGACATAAAGTGCAAAATAAAAACCTGACAGGGGTTCTAATTAGTCCTTACTATATCCCCCCAAAACATTTGTAAAATATATACTACAATATATAATATACTGTGTATAAATATAAATATATATTACCAACAGGTAATTTTACACAATAGTAGTTATCGTTACTATTGATAGTTACAAAACATAGCATTAAATATATCTATGTTATTAATAATTTATTGAGATTTTCATATTTTCAACCGAAAAATAATATATCTTTATATGACAATCTAATATTTCGTTAATATGCAAAAGGATTATTACAATCCCCCTGATCATAATGGACTTCCTCAAAGTGAATCCTTTCTTTACCAGTCATAAATCTAGAGTAATATCTTTACCTGTATTTTCTGTATTATAGAATAATATTATTGTATTATAGCATACTATTCTGAAAATATTGTCAGATATACTGTAATTGTTATTAATTCAAATAAAAAATTTTGAACAAGAAAAATATAAATATATAAAGAGAGAGAGAAAAAGAGAGAGATTATATTTTTCGTTTAGACCCCTTTCACACTGGGGCGCTTTTCAGGGTGCTAAAAAAGGGCTAAAAATAGCACCAGAAAAACGCCTCCCCTGCAGCCCCATTGTGAGAGCCGAGTTCTTTAACACTGGGGCGGTGCGCTTGCAGGACGTTCAAAAACGTCCTGCAAGCAGCATCTTTGGGGCGGTATGGGAGCGGTGTATACACCGCTCCCAAAACGCCCCTGCCCATTGAAGTGAATGGGCACTGCTGCCTAAGCGCCTGCAAAGCGATTTGGCAGCGGCGCATTTAACCCTTTCTTTACCGCCGCTAACGTCAGTAAAGCACTGCTAAAACTAGCGGCGCGCTAACGCTAACGCGGGCGCGCTGTGAGTGTGAAAGGGGTCTCAACATTTCATGCATGCCGCAGGCCTGCTATTAAAGGCAGTTTTATTTTTCTTAAAAAATAACAAACATGTTAAACTTACCTCCTCTGTGTAATGGTTTTGCACAGAGCAGCTCCGATCCTCCTCTTCTTGGGTCCCTCACCGGAGCTCCTGGTCCCTCCCTCCTGCTGAGTGCTCCTAGAGCAAGCAGCTTGCTATGGGGGGCACCTGAGCAGGCTCGCTCCCGAGCCGCTGTTCTGTCTGTCCATTCACACACACAGTGCGGCTCAGCCGTGCCCCCCGCTCTCTCCTCATTGACCCAATGGCTCCTACTGCTGTCCCAGCCAATGAGTAGGGAGAGAACAAAGAGAGATGCTGCTCTCGTTCACATTGCTGGATCGAGAGGGGGCTCGGGTAAGTATTAGGGGGAGTAGCTGCACACAGATGTTTTTTTTTTAACTTTATGCATAGAATAGAATGCATAAAGATAAGAAACCTTCAGCCTTTACAACCACTTTAAAGTATTAGAACAGATGGGCTGCACTCAGGTAATTGGCTTATTTCATTATGGCATCCTGCACACTGAACGTTTTTTGCACCTAGGGGCATCTGTTTTTTTTTTTCCTGCTTCTAAACACCCCTGCATGTTAGCCTATAGCAGGGTTATTAGCAATTAACTCCAGCTGTTGCAGAACTACAAGTCACATGAGGCATAGCAAGACTCTGACAGCCACAAGCATGACACCCAGAAGCAGAGGCATGATGGGACTTGTAGTTTTGCAGCATGGAGGTCCGCTAATTGCATATTTACTAAAGGCAAATAAATTGTGCACTTTGGAAGGGCAGCTGCATTCTGCAAGTGGGGGGGGGGGGAGCGGGTACCTGGTTTTGAAAGGTACCCGCTTCAACTTCCGGATAAGATTGCCGCATGGCGATCTACAACATATCCTGCCCTTCCTCCCTCCCCCCCCCCCCTCGCTGCCTTCTGGGACCTGTGTGTGTCCCAGAAGACAGCGGGACCATTTAGAAAGTGCAGCGCGACTCCTGCATGCGCAGTGGGAGACCGTCTCTGAAGCCTGAAGGCTTCACTGCCGGTTTCCTTTAATTGCAATGCCGGCGTCTGCTCTTGAAGCTGATGGATGAATCGGCTTGGACAGGTAAGTGTCCTTATATTAAAAGTCAGCAGCTACAGTATTTGTAGCTGCTGACTTTTAATTTATTTTTTTAGACGGAGCTCCGCTTTAAGTTCTATTGGCTACAGCATGGTGCAAGCTACACTAAAAAAAAAAGCACTGAACGCTGTACCTTTATTCAGTGCACACACTGCAACTCAGTGGTGTGAACTGGCCAGGTAGGAGTCAAGGCATTTTGCATTGTCTTGAGGTGGGATGGCACGGGAAAAGGCACCCAATGCATACCTACCACATCAGGTGTGCACAGGCCCCTAAAGCTCAACTGAATTTTCAGTTTATATCAGCATTCCAGATGCATCTAAAAAGTCTTACAGTGTGGTTTCTTTAGAAAGTAGTTGCAACCCAAGTAAAAAAGTATGGTCCCTGACTGCGTGTTGCAGAATAAGACTCTTGCTCTCTGCGTGGAAGCAGTGATTCCTCTTAAGAGGTCCAAAATCCTTGCTGGTGATTCAGGGCAAATGCTTTCCAAGCAGCAGGGAACATAATCTAAATTAAAGTCAACTTAGTTGTGAGTGACAGATAGGGTTGCCACCTTTTCTTCAAGCCAAACCCGAACACTTTCACAAGCTGCAGGTGAAGATGAAGGCCCTCGAGTCACGGGCAAAAGACAGCGAGAACCGAAGTCGCAGGAACAACTTACGGATGATAGGTTTACCGGAGGGCGCTGAAGGTCAGGACCCCATGGCCTTCACGGAGCCTCTGCTCTGCACTCTACTCCTGCAGGCCCAATTCTCTCCACACTTTGTTGTGAAGAGAGCTCATAGAATGCCGCCTGTGTGGGGCCAGCCGGGCCCCCCCCCCCCCCCCGCGCACCTTCATCTTTCGGCTCCTGAATTTTCGTAACAGAGACCTGACCCTTCGGGAGGCACGGAAAGTTGCGGAACTCCGTTACGAGAACACCAAGGTCATGCTGTTCCCGGATTACTCCATCGACACTCAGAGGCTCTGTAGAACCTTCGACCACGTCAAGGCACAGCTCCGCACCAAAGGCTTATAATATAGCATGCTGTTTGCGGCCCGCCTGAGAGTGGTGGACGGGAGTCCACCCGGTATTTCACCTCACCAGAAGATGCTTCTCACTGGCTGGATACTCTTCCCCAGGCTCGGTAAAGGTATCTTTTTCCCGATCCCCAGTTGCAATTACCAAGCGGTACTTCCCACGAATGTTCCTCACTCCATATGTGTAACTGCTCCATTATCAGTGCTGACTGCCACGTTGCGTGACTCATGCGCCATTCGCACCACCTGATGGCTGACCACCATTACTCCTTCTCCATGCACTGATGTACTGTCCCCGCTTTGAGCTGTGATGCTGGCGGGTTTGCAGCTGCCTATGGATCTCCCCCCTGCCCCTCCCCCGGTCCCGGATGATAACTGGCTACCTACTTTAACCCCACTTCCCCGTTTCTAGTTGAGTGGGGTTGCACCTTCTCCGGGGAGGACAGAGGAAGCTAAGGGGAAATGTTCCTCAAGGACACAATACATTCTAATGGGTTGTATACCGCTGCCTTATCTAAGTCCGTGCCCCTGGCTATGACCAGGTGTTTTAGTTTTTTAATTTTTCCTTTTTGCTTTTCACTTTTTCAAACATGCGTAGATCCCAAATACATGTTTAATTTGATACCGGCTGCCTCTGGACTCCACTGAACTGTTCCTCTGACTGTGTTCGGTGGTCGTCTGTCTTTTTCTATTGCCCCCATAGGAGACTTTCTTATTGTTTGATGGGTCTGGGCTTATGCACTCCGAGTTCCCCAGCAGATGTGCGGGGTGGGAGGGGTCGGGGTGTTTTTATGGTTTTTTTTTTTGTTGTTATCTTTTTTCATATATGTTTGATGTACACGGTGATCTCCATTGAACATTTCGTTCTCTTGCCCTTGCTGAATATGGGGGCTGGATGTCCAGTGACTTACAATATGATGATTATGTGCTGGGTGCTGTGTCTCCTCTTTCGGGTCAGTCTGATCTACCGTGGTCCCAAATCTAACCCAAACATCACTCCCTCGATGAGAACTACACTGAGAGTCTGGGAGATTGTCCGGGCCAAAATCCGGATGCCTAACGGTTGGTTCCCCCGCATTGGTACCCCCGCTGGCTGATGATGACTGGGAGGAGGGCATTCAGCAGTACCTTCCCCTGATGATATCCGCCCATGACAGGTTCGTTCAACTCAAGTTTTTGCACAGAGCGTATTTCTCGCCACAGCGTTTAGCTAGAATATATCAGGATAGCAGCCCCCTCTGCCCTAAATGCACCTCGGAGGAGGGATCGTTCTTCCATGTTGTCTGGTCTTGTCAATGCTTCTGGAGAGGAGTGGTCACTGTTGTCAATTCCATCAGAAAATTAAATGTGCAGTGCGACCCTGTCCCTCTGCTGCTCGGAGTATCGGAGTTATCCCCAATCTAAGAAATTATTCATGTTTTATGCGGCCTTCTATGCCAGAAAAGCAATCCTACTTCAGTGGAAGGGGGCTGCCCCCCCTACAATACAGCAATGAAAGAAGCTCATAAACAGTGCCCTCCCACTGTATAAACTGACCTATCTAGGCTGCAACTGCCCCCAAAAAACTCTCCAAAATTTGGGAGTCATGGGTCCGCGAAGAGCAGCTACCTATGGACTAGGACCGGGGTCATGGAGTTCGTGCCCCCGACCGCTAGTTGTCGGAGAGGGGGATTGCCAAGACTTATATATAGAAAAGGGGTTTTCTTCTTACTAAAGTTCCATATGGCCTACCTGAAAACCTGCTGGTGACGAACCCTTCACCTCCCCCCCCCCCCCCCTCCTGCTCAGACCCGTACGGGCTCTAGGCTAACTAAAATTAGGTATGGGATGTCTTGCCCCCTGAGGGAGATACGTACACAACTAAGACATGCTGTTGTCTGCTCAAGATACCCTAAGTAAGATCTCTGTGTAGGGAACTGAACCGAATATATATGGGTATTGTAAACACTTATAGCAAAGTGTGTAGATGAAGATATTATATGAAGTTTCCCCCCCTTCCTTCCTTCCTTCTTCCCCGCTCTTTCCTCAATTGTAAGGTATCCTGATTGTTAGAAATCACCTGTATTCTATTTGAATCTATTGTGAATGTGATCACTGCAGATTGTATGTACATCAATTTTTATTTTCATTTTATTTTCTGTTGTTGCTTGTTGTGTTATTGAAAATAAAAACTTTTATGTTAAAAAAAAAAAACCCGAACACTTTAGCGGCCTGGGATACCTTTGGATTCCCCAAGAAGAGCCGTAATGCAGTGTGCATAGAGTGCCGCAGTGAACAGTGGGTGTGGCCAAATTGCTCTTGCTGACATCATCACCCTGCCCCCCCGTGATGCTGGACCTGCCCCCAGACAGCTGCCGGGCGGCAACAGATTTGTTTGTGATTATCTTGGTTAAATGGGGTGCCACAGTCCGGTCTGAATAATGTGTCCAGGTTTCAGTCTGCCTGAAACCCAGACACATTATTCAAAACACGGACTGTCCGGGTGAATCCCGGAAAGGTGGCAACCCTAGTGACAGATTGCCACCATCCCTTTCTCTTATGCAAAAAGTATTGGCATTTTTCCTCTAATGGAACTTTAAGGGCAGCTAGAATTTAAATCCTGGTTCCCCTTAAAGTCCCATTAGAGGAAAAATGATGAAACCTATTGTATCAGCAGGGAGCATAGCTTTGCTAAGTGGGAAGCTCTAGCTCTGAGTTAGTAGAGGGTGTGTTGGGCCTCCGCAGAGAGATTACTGTTTCCACATAGAGAGCAATTGTCCTTCTCTGCAGCATGCTGGCAGTGGTCAGGCTTTGCTGCTCAGGTTGTGGCTACTTTCTAAAGAAAACAAACTGTAACAGACCTTTTGATGCTTCTGGAGCTGGTTTTAACTGAAGGTTCAGTTGGGCTCTAAAGTGTCTCTGTCACTGTGGCCATACAGGTGTAACAAGAAATATATACATGACAGAAAAATGACCTGCACAGAAATAACAGCACTTTTATGAAATCACAGAAAAGGATGTGTACAGTTTACCTATTACTATCAGTTCAGTCCCACTGCCATTAGAGGGTGTTCCGCGAATGAGCTCAGCAACGCAGACGTATGTTCCGGCATCGCAGAGGAGGGCTTTGCTAATGAACATAGTGAGAGCGGTGTCGTTGTGGCTGAGTACAACCCGACCGTCCGAGGTATTCTTCATGGGGTTCCTGTCATCGGGCAAGTGGTAGAATTTTGCAAAGACCGCCAGTCGATGAGTGCCACTGTTGAAGGTGCAGCGGAGCACTGTTGGTTGTCTCTCTTGCACAGTGACATTGTGGTCTTGATTGATTTGAAGACAGTAGACCACTGCAGAGGAGACATTGAAGAGAGCAGATCATTAAAGTGCATGTAAATCCAAATCGTAATTATAGTCCCAGTTGAGGCCAGGGCAATTTTCTTATTTTCCATTTCCAAAATTACTTAAAACCCGCAAACAATAATATGTTTTCTGCAAGCAGAGGCCCTTGTAGGATACAAGTTGGTAGACGCAAATTTTTAATGTTGCACGATATTTGTGCAAATGTTTTATCAAATCAATATTTTTGGGAAAAAAATACACTAAAAGAAATTTTAGTGCACACAAACACAATATAAAACCCAATTTTTGGTACAATTTAAAAGCTGGGGTCTGTATCAAGTACATAGATATCAAACATGTCAAACCTTAAAATTAAAATGGTGAAAAACTACGGTACCCAAAATTGTCTATAGGCCAGGGCTCACAATTTCAAGTCCTGAGCTACTAGCCAGGCCTCAAGGGTTACTCGCCACCAGTTGCCCCACCCAACCCCTACCCTGCCCTGCCCCTAATTCTGACCCTAAACACTCCCTTATAAAGAAATGACACTTAAATGTTTTTATGCAGAATTAAGTTATAAAAATAAATATTAACAACAACTTTATCAGTGCAGCCTCACCTGTGCCCAACAGTGCAGCCTACCTGTATCTATCAATGCTGCTTCACCTGTGCCCAACAATGCAGCCTACCTGTGTCCATCAATGCTGCCTCCCCTGTGCCCAACAATGCAGCCTACCTGTGTCCATCAATGCAGCCTGTGTCCACCAGTGCAGCCTACCTGTGTCCATCAACACAGCCTACCTGTGCCCAACAATGTAGCCTACCTGTGCCCAACAATGCAGCTTACCTGTGCCCAACAATGCAGCTTACCTGTGCCCAACAATGCAGCTTACCTGTGTCCATCAATGCTGCTTCACCTGTGTCCATCAATGCAGCCTACCTGTGCCCAACAATGCAGCCTACCTGTGTCTATTAATGCAGCCTACCTGTGTCCATCAATTTAGCCTACCTGTGTCCATCAGTGCTGCCTCACCTGTGGTGCCCAACAACGCAGCCTACCTGTGTCCATCAATGCTGCTTCCCCTGTGTTCATCAATGCAGCCTAGCCGTGTCCATCAATGCAGCTCACCTGTGCCCAAAAATGCAGACTACCTGTGTCCATCAATGCAGCCTACCTGTGTCCATCAATGCTGCCTCCCCTGTGCCCAACAAAGCAGCCTACCTGTGTCCATCAATGCCACTTCACCTGTGCCCAATAATGAAGCCTACCTGTGTTCATCAATGCTGCCTCCCCTGTTCCCATCAATGCAGCCTACCTGTGTCCATCAATACAGCCTATCTGTGTCCACTAATGCAGCCTACCTGTGTCCATCAATGCAGCCTACCTGTGCCCATCAATGTTGCCTCCCCTGTGCCCAACCATGCAGCCTACCTGTGTCCATCAATGCAACCTACCTGCGTCCATCAATGCAGCCTACCTGCTTCCATCAATTTAGCCTACCTGTGTCCATCAGTGCTGCCTCACCTGTGGTGCCCAACAATGCAGCCTACCTGTGTCCATCAATGCTACTTCCCCTGTGTTCATCAATGCAACCTACCTGTGTCCATCAATGCAGCTCACATGTGCCAAAAAATGCAGCCTACCTGTGTCCATCAATGCAGCCTACCTGTGTCCATCAATGCAGCCTACCTGTGTCCATCAATGCAGCCTCGCTGTGTCCATCAATGTTGCCTCCCCTGTGTCCATCAATGCAGCTTACCTGTATCCATCAATGCTGCTTCACCTGTGTCCATCAATGCAGCCTACTTGTGTCCATCAATGCAGCCTACCTGTGTCCATCAATGCAGCCTACCTGTGTCCATCAGTGCTGCCTCACCTGTGGTGCCCAACAATGCAGCCTACCTGTGTCCATCAATGCAGCCTACCTGTGTCCATCAATGCAGCCTACCTGTGTCCATCAGTGCTGCCTCACCTGTGGTGCCCAACAATGCAGCCTACCTGTGTCCATCAATGCTGCTTTCGCTGTGTCCATCAATGCAGCTTACCTGTATCCATCAATGCTGCTTCACCTGTGTCCATCAATGCAGCCTACTTGTGTCCATCAATGCAGCCTACCTGTGTCCATCAATGCAGCCTACCTGTGTCCATCAGTGCTGCCTCACCTGTGGTGCCCAACAATGCAGCCTACCTGTGTCCATCAATGCAGCCTACCTGTGTCCATCAATGCAGCCTACCTGTGTCCATCAGTGCTGCCTCACCTGTGGTGCCCAACAATGCAGCCTACCTGTGTCCATCAATGCTGCTTTTGCTGTGTTCATCAATGCAGCCTACCTGTGTTCATCAATGCAGCTCACATGTGCCCAAAAATGCAGACTACCTGTGTCCAACAATGCAGCCTACCTGTGTCCATCAATGCTGCCTCCCCTGTGCCCAACAAAGCAGCCTACCTGTGTCCATCAATGCAGACTACCTGTGTCCATCAATGCAGCCTACCTGTGCAGGGGAAGAGAGGAGAGGAAAAGGATTGCCGGCCGGATCATCAGAGCGCCGAGGCACATCGCTGTAACAGCTTTAATTTCAATTTGCCGTGTGTTCCCCGTGCTCGCCGTCACATACAGCCCCGCCTCCTGGCCCGGGGACTTTGATATATGTCACACATTCTAGGTCAAAATTATGTCATACATCCCAGAAGTCTTCATGGGCATTTCCTTTTCTTTCATCTGGAGGAGTGACTTTCTCAGCTAAGCACACCCTCCTGCCCGCATGCCTGAGCTAAGGGCAGATGGATTCCAGGAAGTAAATGCTGCATGAATCAATTGAGCTTACTCAAGATAACCACAGCTAGAAATACTAGTGTAGTGTTTTTCAAAGTGATTTCTCATCAAAATAAAGTATGGAGACGTGGATGGATGGGTGAGTTTGCTTTGGAAATTAAACTTAACTAAAATAGTGTTTTCAGTTTTTGGTGCTCAGAGTTTAGTTCCACTTTAGCTTTATTGCTTCCCCATAGATGGCTAACAAGCCCCCTGTGTGATAGCATAGTGGAAGTGACAGGTCCTCTTTATGACGACCTTAGGTGTTAATTAGACCTGTAATGTTACCTATTGACCCTACTGAAGTTGATGAAGCACAGATCATGCTTTACCTGTTTCTTCTCCAGCCACAGCAGACGGAGGAATGGGTCTGAAACCGGAAGCGACCAAATCTCTGTAGCTTACGGCTTCCTTACCGGAGGTGAGATCGATAAATGGATGTTTACTGATCACCCTTTGGTCTACCTGCAGACACCTGACATAGACATGTCCCTTCTACAATAAAGGGTAACTCCGCTTTCGTGGGGAAAATAAATAGCAAATCATTTTTTTTTTTAAATAATATAGCGTACAATACAATTGCAACACAAGTCATACTGTAACTGAATGTTATTAAAAATTACCTTTCCTTTTCAATCTGCAGCTCTATAATTTTCTGTAAAATGCGATATGCCTATTTGGAGGTGTTCTGTACACAGAATGTACACAGAATGCCCCCAAAAACATAATTTTCTGCTTGTGTGATTGGTTCACTGATTTTCCCAGAAGTCTACACTAAGATACAAGTCAGATTTCAGGCATCCCCTGCAGCAAAAATATCATTTTGGTGAGATACTGGCAATAGGAAATCACATCTAAAGGGATGCAGACCCTGCAATGTTCCTCATTAGAGCCCTGCAGGTGCAGCAACTGACTGATAATTATAAAACTACTCCCATACAGATTCACACATGGACACAGACAAAGGGCTATTTCTTCAGAGTAACAAAAGGTAGGAATCTACAAAAAAAGTTTGTTAAAATCCTTGCAATGTACATAGAACACTCAGAGGGGAATGTTTTTTTCTCAACAAAAGTAGAGTTACTCTTCACACTGGGTTCACACTGGTGCGATGCGGAAACCAGCACGATTACAGCGCCGGTCCCCGCATCGCTCCTCTTCCGTAGGCAGTTCACACTGCCTTGTGCGATGATGCTGTAGGTGTCGTTAAGACACCACCATTTTATTTCAAAGATCACAGTGCGAACTGTAAACTCGCACAGGACTCGGATTGCATGGGTGAGAACAGCCATTCGATCCAATTCAAGTGCGGGGAAAAATAAGTCCCTGCACCATTTTCTGTGCAAATCAAATGCGAGTTCAGCCATACAACTGTAATGCCACGTACACATGATCGGAATTTCGGCCCGCAAAAGACCGATGAGAGTTTTTCTTCGGAAATGCGACCGTGTGTATGCTCCATCGGTCTTTTGCTGGCGGAATTCCAGCCAGCAAAAGATTGAGAGCATGCTCTCAATTTTTCGGTCGGGAAAAGTTCCTATCCGAAAATGCAATCGTCTGTGGCAATTCCGACGCGCAAAATTCCTAGGCATGCTCGAAACCAATTCGACGCATGCTCAGAAGCATTGAACTTCATTTTCTCGGCTCGTCGTAGTGTTGCACGTCACCACGTTCTTGACAGTCGTAATTTCAGCAAACTTTTGCGTGTGTATGCAAGGCAAACTTGAGCGGAATCTCGTCGGAAAAGCCGTCATATCTTTTTCCTACAAGAAAAAACGATCGTGTGTACGCAGCATAAGAGTTCAGATTTAAAGTGGAACTTTACCCATATCAACTTGATAATAAATAATTCTTTAGCAAGGAACATACATTCCACATTAATCATTATGCCACCAAAATTAGCGTGTGCTGTAAATTGCCTCCAGCATCGCTCCTGTTGCTTCTTGCTGGAGGCTGCCATTTTGTTGAAGTCCAGAGCCCCTAAACAGCATTAAATCATAAAGGGGAACTAAACCCATCAGTTTAACATTTTTAAATAAAGTCACATTCCTGGAATGCTGGGATTGCTAACTGTCACATTTGCTTGTGTCCTCAACCAAACAGTCAAACCATCCAATGGCTGGTGTCATAACTGATGCAGCACCAGGGCAGTTGCAGATCAAACACAAGCAGCTTCTTTGGCTTTAAAGGATAGGAGGGTTTAATTCCATTTTAAGGCTGTCAAAAGATCGGCCTCTACAAACCCAGCAGTACCAAAAAAATGCCTAAATATGGAGAGAGACTGAGCATGTGCAGAGCAGGGTGAGAGAGTGTTTTATTGGATTTTAAACAGTACAGACACTTATTTTTAAGGTTTTCCATGGCTATAACTCCAAAATGGGCCAGCTTGAAGTCATCTAGCAGGACTTAATTTTCTGACTAAAGTTCCACTTTAAGATAAAACTGACCTAAACCCATCAAAGTTGTTCTATACGATGACCAGTTTTCAGTCACTACATAAAGATTGCTTTCCTACTTTCCCAAGCTACGTGCTTTATTGTGTGGTGTTATCATGCAGCGTTCTTGATGGACATAATTGCCAAAGTAGCAGTTTAATTAGTGAACAATGTGCATTCTGTTTAGGACACAAACATCTCGGTGACACGCAGTTACAGGCAGATAAGATCTGGTCCAGCAAACCTCGGCTCCGCCCACCTGTCAGTGTGAAAGGAAACCTTCAGACTTCCATTGTTCTAAAAATGCAGCATGGATAATCTCTTAGCAACAGGCAAAATGTATTTACTGAAGTTTTGTAACAGAATGTTTCCAAATAACAATTCTGAAAAACTGAATTGAACTGCCAGTACAAGGTAAAACTATGGCCTTCAAAAAATATGTGCAGCAGCACTTAATTATAAGAGCATCTGTTTTATAGTTTTCTATTAGACCTTCTGCAATGTCCCAAAAATACCTGCTAATCCTGACAATAAAGTCCACTTATTGCAACCCCTGTGATTGGGTGGCAACAATGCTGCACTGCTCCAGAATTCAGATCAGAGTTGCCTCCCTTGTGTAGGCTGTGCCTGCTTGTGCTATAGCAGATTGAAAAAATGTTGCAAGGGGCATGACCATCAGTGGTGTCGCTGTACATTCACAAGCCTGTAGCTTCTAAGTCAGCACCTAGTCCTGCCCAACGCTTTCTGGATTGGCAGCTCTGCCTCTGTTGCTGAAAGCCTCACACTTTGAGCTGCATTGTCTGGGAGGGGGAGAATGTGAGACAAAAATGAAGGAGGACTTAGCTCGGTAAGAAAATACAAAGGATGTTTTTTGTTTATTTTATGGAGCATGTGCAACACATAGTAGATTTGGTACTGCAGCAGAGCACCCCTTTAGTTACCATGCACAAATGCAGGTATGACCTCCTTTAAAGAAGAAGTCCAGCCTGAGCTTTTTAGGCTGGGCTTCTCCTCTGGGTCACAGGCGTGCAATTCGTTTTGCAGTCCTGTGACGTCACTGAAGGGGTTTTAAGGTACTTCAGGTATGTGACGGACCACCCAAGGGTTAATATTACAGACCACCGAAGACCCCCCGGTACCGTGAGACACTTTAATGAACACAAGATACAAGGAGTAAGTTCAAAGAAAATTCCCACTTTATTGGGCATGTATACAGCTTGTATTTGGTTCAGATTACCAATCACTAGGGGAGGGGGGAGTGGTTAGTAAAGGAATATATTAATATCACGTATATAATTAAACAAGTTAGCAATATATGGTTAACCACTTCGCGCCCGCGCTATAGCTGAAAGACGGCTGCAGCGCGGACACTATCTGCCGGGCGGCCGTCCCTGGACGTCCTGTTGTTTACTTTCGCGATGCGTGCTCCCGCGAGTGCGCATCGGGGAAGTTCTGTGCTGGCCGTGTCCCTCAGACACAGCCAGTCACAGATCGCTGAAAACGGCCAATCATAGTGGCCGTTTTCAGCGCGATCGGCGGTGCCAATGAGAGACGATCTCATATGTAAACATATGAGATCATCTCTCATCGCCGGTGTTCTGCGGCTCTGCCTCCTCACACAGAGACAGCGTGTGAGGAGGGAGAGCGAACCGCTGCGGCGGTAAGTAAAAAAAAAACGAAAAAAAGTGTCCCCACTGCCATCTGTCCCTGCCATCTGTCCCCACTGTCATGTCCCTGCCATCTATCCCCAGTGCCATTTGTCCCAACTGTCATGTCCCTGCCATCTGTCCCCAGTGCCATCTGTCCCCACTGCCATCTGTCATCAGTGCCACATAGTGCCATCTGTCATCAGTGCCATCTGTCATCAGTGCCACATAATGCCATCTGTCATCAGTCCCACATAGTGCCATCTGTCATCAGTGCCATCTGTCATCAGTGCCACGTTTTAGTGCCATCTGTTATCAGTGCCACGTATCAGTGCCATCTGTCATCAGTGTCATCAGTGCCACATATTAGTGCCATCTGTCATCAGTGCCACGTATTAGTGCCATCTGTCATCAGTGCCACGTATTAGTGCCATCTGTCATCAGTGCCACGTATCAGTACCATCTGTCATCAGTGCCATCTGTCATCAGTGCCACCTGTCATCAGTGCCACGTGTCAGTGCCACATATTATTGCCATCTGTCATCAGTGTCACGTGTCATCAGTGCCATGTATTAGTGCCACGTATTAGTGCCATCTGTCATCAGTGCCACGTATTAGTGCCATCTGTCATCAGTGCCACATCAGTGTCAGTGCTACATCAGTGTCAGTGCCACATCAGTGCTATCTGTCATCAGTGCCACCTATCAGTGCCATCTGTCATCAGTGCCACGTCAGTGTCACGTGTCATTGTCCTGGTGCTCCAGGGCCTTCAAAAGTGTAATAGGTAGTCAACAAGTTGGATGTGTCATTTATGCTCCTAGAACACCTGATGGTGCTCCCTGCATGTTGGGCCTCTCTATGTGGCTAGGCTGTGAAAAAGTCCCCCACATGTGGTATCGTAATACTCAGGAGGAGTAGCAAAATGTATTTTTGGGTGTCATTTGTGGTATATACATGCCATGTGAGAGAAATAACCTATTACAATGACAATTTTTTTTTGGGGGGGGGGGAATCTTCATTTTGCAAAGAATTGTGGGAAAAAATGACAACATCAAAAAGCTCACCATGCATCTTACTAAACACCTTGGAATGTCTACTTTCAAAAAAGGGGTCATTTGGGGGGTGTTTGTACTTTCCTGACTTGTTCGGGCTGCAAGAAATGAGATAGGCCACCAGTACATCAGGTGTGATCAATTTTTTATGATTTGCACCATAACTTGTAGACTCTCTAACTTTCACACTGACCAAATAATATTCACTAATTTGGGTTATTTTTACCAAAGATATGTAGCATTATAAATTGTGGCCAAAATTTATGAAGAAAAATTACTAATTTGCAAAATTTTATCACAGAAACAAAGAAAAATGCGGGGTTTTTTTTCACAATTTTCGGTCTTTTTTCATTTATAGCGCAAAAAATAAAAAACCCAGAGGTGATCAAATACCACCAAAAGAAAGCTCTATTTGTATGAAAAAAAGGACAAAAAATTCATTTGGGTACAGTATTGCATGACTGAGTAATTGTCATTCAAAATGTGACAGCGCTGAAAGCTGAAAATTGGTCTGAGCAGGAGGGGGGGTTTAAGTGCCCAGTAGGCAAGTGGTTAAACAGGTCTATAACCCCTAAAAACATAGTCAACATAAGGTTACATCAGTCGGGGCAGGGCATCATCCCAACTTCCCAAGTCTGGATCCACCAGCTGCCTTGATTGATGGCAATCTCAGTGTCTCAGCGAGCCGCTGAGATTGCCACCCCCCGCCCCTCCACAGCTCAGCGCTCTGGTGAGCATGGAGAAGCAGAGAGGAGAGACGATGACTGACAGTCAGCCTCTCCTCTCAGGGATCTGTGAAAACCAAGCCATCTGTGATATTTGGTGGCTCGGTTCTCAGTGCAGAGATGGCGGGGGACAGATGCAGCATTGGTCTGATACTCCATTCACGGAGGTAAGTATGAATAAAAAAAAAAAACAAGTTCTCTTTGAACTCCTTTTGTCACATTGCCCTGGGTTTGAACAGCATCATATTCAGGGTTCCATCCACAACACATACCCAAGTACACAGGGCCACGTCCAGGCTTCTGCTTTCTGTGCAGTTCTCCTGCTTCTCCCGATCCCTGCTCCGCTGATAGGATGACATCATTGGCAAGGCGGTAGCACCAGAAGAGTAGACACAGGCATGACCGCATAACAGGAGGTGTCCAGAGGCTTACCTCCAGCTGTGCGGCCCGGTCATTAACTGACTGCTCTTGTTAGGACATGTGGCCGATGTGCCCTATGGCCAGTCTGGACCTGGCCATGTCAAAACTTGGATGATTGGATCAAAAGCTTTCCAGGTATAATTCAATCATATAGAATTCTACCCACTCAGCAGGCAGAACCTGGCCATTAACACCTTAGAAGGAGAAGCAAGAAAGTTAATCCTGCACTTCCAAGCAGAAGACCAGGCTTCCCTTGAGAAAACAGTGAACTGCTTAGAAGCAGTATACAGTCAAGCAGTGGCTTCAGGAGAGCTTAGGGCTCATTTCATCACAAGAAAGCAGACAGCGGGAGAAACCATTCTTTAATATGCATAGCAACTACAAGATATAGCAGCAGAGATCCATCGTACAGAACAGGGCTAAGGAGGAAGTCCCAACTGGGGTGATGTGCACGGATGGCTAAAGGAAGAATTTGTAGATGGACTGCTGTCCGACAAGGTCAGAGAAACCTTACAAGAGAAAGATAGAAACAACACCAAATTTGTTCCACAAATTGTTAGAAGCAGCCATTGGAGCAGAGATGAACAGGCTTGGATGCATCCATGCCTGTCGTAGGCAAAAGAACAAAAATAAACCCACCTGCAACCAAAAAAACAGCCCCAGTGGCTATCCACTACTTGACAAAAGGCATGGCACAGCTCCAGACAGAGATATCTGCATTGAGGTGTAGACAGAAATAATTCTCCATGGGGCAAGGAGGGGATTCCCCCTTGTGGAGACAAGCAAACACTGCCTCAGAAGCAACCAAGACGGGGAAAGGTAACCATCCCCATGCTGGGACTGTCCACTTGGTCCATTTCCAGACAAACCACCCTAAATATACACCATGAAAACTAATAAACTAGAACGCACTGCTGCCATGAATCAAGCAGCAGGTCGATAAAGTAGAACAACACTCTATCTAAGAACCAAGGATGTTGCTGAAGAATCTGAGGAAATAGAAATCCCTGACTTCACTGGAGAAATTCCTAAGAGTCAGCTTCAGGTGAACCTCATTCATGCACTGGATGAGCATAACTGGGCAGAGACACAGGTAGAGGATCCAGTGGTTGCCCCTTAAAGGAGACAATTCAGTTATGCTGGTAGTCCAGCCTCAAAGTAACATTGAAGCTATCACCAGAAACAAGAAACTGTAAGGTGAATGGTCCCACCTTGTCCTGAAAGATGGTACACTGTACTGCAGAATAATGCTCTCCCCTGACTCGTCAGTGACCTGGCAGATCATACTATTCACAGCCCAGGCTCTCTCTTTGGCAGAGAGATTCCACACAGAAGCAGGACACTAGGGTAAGCACAAAAGGTTTGCCTGGTTCAAGAGACAAGCCATGTGTTTGGGTCAGTTACAGTTGATTTAACAAATCTGCTAACAGTGTGATCTGTGCAGGTCGATTTCACACATGTCTGCCCCACTGGAATTATTGACTATCTATTTTCTAATGCCGCGTACACACGGTCGGACTTTTCGTCTACAAAAGTCCGGCGGACGCCGATGGACCAAACCTGGATGACAATCCGATTGTGTGTGGGCTTCCCCGGACTTTCAGCGGACTTTTCCAGCCGCAAATTTGACGGACTTTAGATTTGAAACATGCTTAAAATCTTTACGTCGTAACTACGCCGCACCCAGAAATCCGCTCGTCTGTATGCTAGTCCGACGGACAAAAACCCACGCTAGGGCAGCTATTGGCTACTGGCTATCAACTTCCTTATTTTAGTCCGGTGTATGTCATCACGTACGAATCCGTCGGACTTTTGTGTGATCGTATGTAGGCAAGTCCGTTCGTTGGAAAGTCTGCCGCAAGTCCGCTAAAAGTCCGTCGAAAGTCTTCGGACGGCTGTCGGACTTTTGTAGCCGAAAAGTCAGACCGTGTGTACGCGGCATTACACTTGACATGTCAGAGGACAGACACTATCACATTCTAGACATGGTGGACCACTTTACCAAGTCTGATGTGGCGGTACCAATCCACAACTAGACCTCCAAGACTGGAAGTAATTCTGCCCTCCTAATGACTGTCTGCAGAGAATATATTAAGGCCAGGGACCTTGGTTCCAAAGCAAGTTCTTCCAACTACAACTGCAAAAAGTCTTAGTTAATGTTAAATGAAGGAAATGGGCCCAATACTTGGCCCAAGTGTTTTGGAGTTACAACAAGACAGTGTACTCAACGACAGACCGCTCGCTCTACCATGTTGTGTCTGACTGTATTCTGGAGGGCGGGGGCACAGAGATTTGGGCCACAATTCTCACAGAAAAACTGGAGCCAACTCCGACTTCCTGGATTTGAGAATGAAAACAGCACCTGACTGAAGTCCAACAATCCATTAAAGATCGGTCATGGGTGGATCAAGGAAAGTGTCAGACTTTGATCTTCAAGTTGGGGATGGAGTGCTAGTCTAACATGCACAGCAAGAAGGTAAATTGCAAACACCATGAAAAGAAGTTACAGGAGTTGTACTAAAACAACCTATCCCAGGTGTGCCCATCTATGATAATCAGAGAGAAGGGATTTAACACCAGGACTAACATTGAGGGAGAATCCAATACTTTAAGTTGCAAGCAGAACAGGAATAAAGGGGAACTTTTCTAATGAGGGCACTTGTTGCAATGACAACTATCCAACAGGGATTTGCATTACCTTTAGAGAGATTTCAAAATTTACACTTTAAAAATTATATATTAGGTTTTTGAAAATGGAGCTGGGCAAACCATGCTAACGTTTAAACCCATTACCCAGCAACCTCATTAATTATGAGCTGCACCCACCCATCTAGTCGAGTGAAAGCACTGAAGGATAAAATTTTGGGAAGGCATCTGTGGCATCATAGATTATTTTTTTCCTTTTTAAGACTTACTCCTCCATGGTAGTGCTTTGTTGTGATAAAATGTAAAATTCTGCACTTGAAATGAAAATTACTGGGACCATCAGCTGCATTTCTCACAAAAGGCATAGTGGATAAATTTAGCACCAAAAAGGAGACAAGAAGAGAATGAAAGAAATAATCAAGGAGAGAAAGAGATGTAGCGAGAGAATGGTAAGGAACAATTTGGCAATGGAAAGAGAAGAGGAAGACATTGAAAGACCAAGATTAAGACTTTGCACATGGGTGCCTGAGGTCATACAACATAAATCCTGGTGTATTACTCCCGCCTGGAAAGTACAGCTGCCCATAGACATACGGAGCTGTGCATGGCTGTACTGGGGTATACAGCAATACTTGCGTAAACATGAGTATAGCATACAAGCATATTAAAAAAAAAATAGGACATTTTCTATTTTTAAATTCGCCCATGCACTATACGTTTCGTGACAGACCCAACCAGGATAGAGGCTTTTGGAGAGGACTGGGTGCAAGCCACCTACCCACTGATTATGGCCCATGGAGAGAGAGCAGATCATTCTATGATGAACAACAACCTAATGGATGCTGAGAGGAAGGCTTGGATTACTTCTCTGAATAAGGACAATAAAGCTTCCTAGCTGGAGTGGATGGAAAGGTGTAATATTAATCTTGTACAGGTTAATGGTCAGAGGAAATATGGTGTCCTTCTTGCAGCCTGGGTTGGAAAGGCTCCTTCACATGGTACAGAAATATTTATCAACAATATCCCTTAAGAAATTTGTAAAGAGATTTTAGAGAAATTATATAACTATAAAGAGAAATAAATTACAACTTTTTCAGACTGCTGGAAGAATATTGTATGAGTTTGTCTAATAGACGGTTGTAGACTGTTGCCAGTCTGAGGTGGGGTGGGGTTTGTTATGTGTGTATTGTTAAGTGGGTCTCTCCCACTGTGTGCATTCCCATTGTTAATTAAGTTAATTGAGTCACCTATTGTTTCTGTTTGTTGGCTAACTTGGCCAACTTTTGGAGGTATCTATGATGGGATTAGCCTTGTGTCAGCTCTACCTCGGTATCTACCATTGTTTGATGTTTTGGGTAAATATTTGGTTTTATTGTCCATGTGGTGACTGACCTACTTTTGAACTGTATAAAAACCTGTATTTCTGTTCAATAAACAGTCATTCCTTTGGAGTTTAGCTCAACATCTTGTCTGTGTACGATGCTTGGGGTAAAAGGCTGGTATTAGCTCTCGGTCTGCTGGTACAGCCACACAAAGCCATTCATATCTATGGGTGGTTGTACGCAGCACCTGGGCTTCCCAGGTAAGGGGATTTCTATTGCATGGCCCTAGGGGCCCATGTGCAAGAAGCCTATAGAGGAAGAGAGGGGGGGGGGGGAGATGAACATTGGGGAGAAAAAGAGGAGGAGGAGAGGAAGAGAAAGCATGAAGGTAAATGAGTACAGACAGAAGAAGGGAAAAAAAGCAAGGGTGAGAAAGAGGGCAGAGAGGATGGAAGATAGAGGTAGGTAGAGAAAATGGAGGGGGGAAACTGGGGTGAAAGAGGGAGTAAAGGCAGTTTGGAGGAGACAGAAAGGCAGAGTGGAGGGGAGACATGGGAAAGAGTGAAGGGCATTAAAATAAAAGAGAAAATAAAAGAGAAAATTGAGGCAGTGAAGGAGGTGGTTACCACATGTGGTTACTGGCCTAGATTAGAACAGCCGGCACTGAGCTGCCCGCAACAAGCTTTTTATGTCTTCCTGCCCAGTCCAGCTTCCTTTCGAGCTGTATTTGATCACGAGCCACTTCACACCTTAACACAGGGGTGTTCCTAGAATCCAGATGTCAAAAATCTTAAAGCATCTTAAGTGGCTCTCTCCCATTGTGTGCATTCCCATTGTTAATTAAGTTAATTGAGTCACCTATTGTTTCTGTTTGTTGGCTAACTTGGCCAACCTTTGGAGGTATCTATAATGGGATTAGCCTTGTGTCAGCTCTACCTCGTTATCTATACCATTGTTTGATGTTTTGGATAAATATTTGGTTTTATTGTCCATGTGGTGACTGACCTACTTTTGAAGTGTATAAAAACCTTTATTTCTGTTCAATAAACAGTCATTCCTTTGGAGTTTACCTCAACATCTTGTCTGTGTACGATGCTTGGGGTAAAAGGCTGGTATTAGCTTTTGGTCTGCTGAAACAGCCACAAGTACAGCCACACAAAGCCATTCATATCTATGGGTGGCTGTTTGCAGCACCTGGGCTTCCCAGGTAAGGGGATTTCTATTGCATGGCCCTAGGGGCCCATGTGCAAGAAGCCTAAAGAGGAAGGGGGGGGGGACAATGGGGAGAAAAAGAGGAGGAAGAGAGGAAGAGAAAGCATAAAGGTAAATGAGTACAGACAGAAAAAGGGAATAAAATTGAGGGTGAGAAAGAAGGCAGAGAGGATGGAAGATAGAGGTAGGTAGAGAAAATGGAGGGGGGAGGAACTGGGGTGAAAGAGGGAGTAAAGGCAGTTTGGAGGAGACAGAAAGGCAGAGTGGAGGGGAAACATGGGAAAGAGTGGAGAGCATTAAAATAAAAGAGTAAATAAAAGAGAAAATTGAGGCAGTGAAGGAGGTGGTTACCACATGTGGTTACTGGCCTAGATTAGAACAGCCAGCACTGAGCTGCCCGCAACAAGCTTTTTTATGTCTTCCTGCCCAGTCCAGCTTCCTTTCGAGCTGTATTTGATCACGAGCCACATCACACCTTAACACAGGGGTGTTCATAGAATCCAGATGTCAAACATCTTAAAGCACAACGTATAAAATATGCTGAGGCTGAGTCTTCCATAATTGCTGTTGTGTTAGCCTGTTAGGCCCTGACTGTTCACAAGTAGTGATTTGGGATCGTGGACAGAATCACTGTGATTCTGTCCGCAATTCCAAATCATGCTGCAATGTTGGCAAAACACAGCACATGTGTTTGTGTTCCATTTATTTTTAGTGGTACCAAAACACAGTGTGGCTTTGGATACTTGTTGTGCGATAAATCGTTCAACAATCACAGCAAAAAGACACCACATTGTGGTGCCAGTAAAAACGAATGGACCACAAACACATGGGCTGCGTTTTTCCAGCATTGCAGTGTGGTTTGGAATCAGGGCGTGGTGGCGGGCAGAATCACAGCAATATTCTGCCCACGGTCCCAAATCGCTACATGTGCCTAACAGGATAACACAACAGCAATTATGGAAGACTCAGTCCAGCGCCTCAATCACCAACTTTGCCAGCAGTTGCCACAATCTCAGATACCAGTAGAATGACAAGAAGAAATTCTGCAGTTCTAAGCTAGCCTGACTGAGAAGGACACAAGGGAATGAGGGACACACTTAGTGACCCGGGGTGGACTGGGTGGGTCAATGGACAGCAGCAGCACTTCAGAACATCATCCACATCTGCGTCCACATGGCAGGCTGGTGGCTAACAGCACCCTTGAGGGTCCAGCTCCTCACCCTCAATAGAGAGGACCGGAGGGCGGGTAGGTTCCGGTCGCTCCCACTCTGCTCCTGGTGGCTGTGGCTGGACAAGTCAAGAGGACATGGGCAGGGGATGGTCAGAGCATCAATGGAGCTCCCGGCCCCCTCCCTCCCTGCTGACAGAGCCTCCCTCAGCCCAACAGCCCGGGCGCCCCCCGATAGTCGGACAGTGTAATAGCAGGCTCAGGCAGCACACAACAACAATGCGTATGAGTCAGTGCCTGGTGAGTGCGGCTATGTAGTTGAAGCACACATAACTTTACTACTTCTGCACTGATGCTCTAGGGGGGGGTTTAACCCCCAACCCCCCCCCCCCCTTAGCTACATCCCTGGCCCGGGGGCAACATGTGGCCCATGGAGCCCTTATATTAGGCCCGCAACCTCCAGCTCTGGGATAGCGGGTCAGCAAGCTCAGATAGCAGGTTGCCAACCCACCATCCCAGAGCATTGGTTTTCTGAATGAAGTAGAGGAAGCAAGTGGCTGTGGAGCAGGGAGCACAAGCCGATGCTTCCTATATAGTGCTGGCAACTGTTACAGGTGGAATGATACCAAATGCACTCCCCCTGGGACAGCAACAGCTGGCGATACCTGAATGGAAAACTGTTATTAAAGGTCAGTTTATTACTAAAATCACATCGTATATATGGGCAAATCTCTTCTGCAGTGGGTACTGGGCTAGGGTTTCCACCTCATCCCTTTAAAATGGAACACATATGAATTACACAGGTTCTGTGGCTGATTAAGGTGGTAATTAAACTCACTTGGTGCCTTATCTCCATTAAATTAGCCTCAGAACCTGTGTGATTCATATGTGTTCGGGTTTAAAGGGATGAGGTGACAACTCTATACTGATCTGCTTTCAAACTGATCCGCAGGTGCACTGCGCTGCCCTGCACAGAGCCATAGACTTCTGTTATTACCTGCGGGTTTGGTGTGCTTTCAGAAAGTGCAGCACACCTGCAGGATATAATAGAAATCAATGGCAAAGTACAGCTAACCCGCAGGCGAGCCACAGGTGCATTTTGCTGCACCTGCAATGTGGGTAAACCGCAGAGTATCAGTAAAACAGCCTTAGGCCCTTTTTTTTATGCAATTGGTCTGACTCAATTGGACCCTCCATTCACCTCTATGGAGCGGCAGATGTAAACGGATTTGTGTTTGTTTACACCCGTCTTCCTCTAATCTGATCAACTACTAAAAAACATAAGGGTATCTGTTCCCTTCCAACTGGGCAGATTGGCTCAGAGGGCCCATAGAGTAGAGTGGGCTGTGTCTGTGTCCGCTCTGCATATGTAGAGTGGATACTGACCAGTCATCTGCCCACTCCGCTCATTGTGGTCTGCGACCAGTTACCAAGTCGCTTAAGTGGCCTTCGCTCTTCAAAAGTTTGGACAGCCCTGCCATGCTTGATAGTGCTCACTAAGACCTGTTTTAGCTAAATGTGGCTCAGACAAAGGTTGGCAACATTTTAAATAATCATAAATTTAAAATAATCTTTTTGTTTAACACAGCAAAATGATAGTAGATAAAGACCAACAGGAGTATTTAGAAAATAACAAGATTTTCCAGCCCCGATTTGTGAGTAAAAGGATTCAATAATCGCTATGTGTGTCAATACTGAATTCTGATTTTGCTAAGTCAAGGGTTCTAAGCTCCCTTTTGAATGTAGTTTAACTTGTATTTATCCTCCACTCAACAAATATACCTTGTTTAATAACCTGAAACAAAAGTGTCTCACCTCTGCACCCCTCACCCACAGATTACCTCTGCACCCCTCATCCACTACCTAACTCTGCACCCCCTGTCCCCTGCTCACCCCTGCACCCATCAACCACAACTAAATTTTGCACCCCTCATCCATAGTTCACCTCTGCAACCCCTTGTCCACAGCTCAACTCTGCACTCTTCATCTAGAGCTCAACTTTTTACCCAATCCCCTGAACCCCTCAGTTTTAGCTCAGCTCTGCACTCCTCATCCGTTGCTCACCTCTGCACGCTTTGTCTGTATCCCTCTTCCACAGATCACCTCTGCTCCTTCTGCATCATTATACCCTTTGCCATAGATCACCACTTCACTGCCTTTGCCACGGATCACCTCTCCACAGCTTCCACCATTGCACTCCTCTACCAAAGATCCCTTCTGAACAGCCTGCACTGTTGCACCCCTCTGCCACAGACCACTCAGCTCTGTTTCTTTTCTGATGCCACCCTCAATGCTCAGCCAGGCCCCCTTTTAGAAAAAAAAAATTGTGTTCCCCTCACCTGGCGTGTGAATATTTTTTAACATGAAATAAAACTGTCTTACCTCTGCACTCCTCACCCACAGCTCACCTCTGCACCCTTCATTCAAAGCTCACATCAGCACTCCTCGTCCACCGTTCAACTCTGCACCACTTATCCAATGCTCATCTCTGCACCTCTTGTACAACACTAACCTCTGCATCCTTCATTCATAGGTCACCTTTACATGCCTCATCCACTGCTCAACTCTGCCCCCCTTATCCACCTCCTACCTCTACACCCTTCACCCGCAGCTCAGTTTTACACCGCCTGAACCCCACCTTCATAGCTCAACTCTGCACTGCTTGTCCACTGTTCATCCTTGCACTCTTTGTCAATACCTAACCTCTGCACCACTCATCCACACCTCTTCCACAAATCACCTCTGCCCAATCGTACTCCTATGCCACAGATCACCTCAGCACAACCTGCACCATTGCATCTTTCTGTGACCAATCACATCTGCAACATTGCACCCCTCTGTCACAGATCACCTCTGCACAACCTGCATCATTATACCCCTCTGTCACAGATCACCTCTGCACAACCTGCACCATTATACCTGTAGTGCTGGTATTTTTAATACAGACGCTATAAGTAAAAATGTATTTGTCTGAGGCTGTAGTTTAACTCAGACTGCGATTATTATAAATTCTGGTTCTGTTTCAGCTTGGCTGGTTGTGTGGTTTTCCCCGTGGCCTGGAGAGGGCGCCCTATTATTTCGGCCAAGGTTGGAAATTGCAACAAGCTGGGTGTATTGAGTGCCTACTTGCCTGGAAAACAGTCAGTGGGTGTGGTCTGCCTGCTGTGAATTCTGGGAGAGGGTACTTAAGGGACATACCCCATGACAGGAGAAGAGTTCCGACCTAATGGCCCTCCTGGCCTAAGGTGTGTCGTTGCTGTCAAGTTAGTCTCGGGGCCGGCTGAATGTACGCCCAAAAGTCTTGGGGCCTACCGATCCAGGGATGGTCCTGTGCTGTCTTGCCTGCGGGAAGAAGCCAAGCGACTGGAGAATCCAGGGGAGGACTTTTCAGGAGAGGACTGCGCGGTAAGGCCGGTGCCTCTAGAAGAGCCTGGAGACCCAGTTGGAGGATGCATCCTGGGTCACATACCACACAGTACCGTTAGTTCAGAAGAAGGGAACTGGTATTGTGTGATCAAGCATTTGATATTGCAACAAGTCGCTAATTACCCAATCCTGTGGCAGAGGATTGTGTAACAGTTACACCGAATCTTAAAGTCTGTGGCATAGACTATGACCGAGCATCACATCGGCTGCTAGGTCAGTGAGAGAGGCCTGTCCGGTGGTTGCTGAATCCAGTTGTGGATGCTGTTGCCCTCTGGATCAAAGAGAGTGTTCCTGTTCTGCAATTTCAAGGTACCTGAATTCTCCCTAAACCCTCCATCCCTCTATTGCAAGAATCTTTCTTAAATAAAGCATTCAAGAAAGAGACTGTGTGTCAGAGCTGAAATTACTAAAAAAGAACTCCTTAATGGGACCCCTATGATGGATATGGTGAAACAGTACAGGAAAGGTAAGACCCAATTTAAACCAGCAGCTCCTTCGGGGGTAAGTGCTACATACCCCTCTGGCACAGATCACCTCTGCACAACCTGCACCATTGCACCCTTTTTAACAAAGATCACCTCTGCACAGCCTGCACCCTTTCTGACACAGATTGCCTCTACACAAACTCCATTATTAAACCCCTCTGCCACAGATTACCTCTGCACAAGGTAATCCCCCCCCCCCCCCCAATCCCCCCCATCACAGATCCCCTCTGCAGAGTCTTCAAGAAAGGTGTAAACAGCAGTAAAATAGATACCCTGCAGCCAGCAACCATAGACCTCCACTTCCCCAGCAACAATAGATCCCCCCAGCAACAATGGACCACCCACAACAAAATACCCACCCAGCTACAATAGACTCCTGGCAGCAACAAGAAATCTACCGGCAGCCAGCATCAATAGAACCCTCCCTCAACAGTAGATCCCTCCCAGCAACAACTGACCCCCCAACAACAATAGATTCCCCACCAGCAACAATACACCCCCCCCCCCAAAAAAAAAATAGATCTCCTCCAGCGACAATGGATCTCCCAACATCAAAAGACCCTGCAGCACAACCCAGCACCCCTTCCCATTACATACATTCAGTGTTGGGAGTGCCGAAACTGCGTCCCCCCGCGTTCCCGTTGAAAAAAGCCCTCTCTACAGGTACATGTTCATACAGTATAAGCTCTTATTTGGAAATGCAGTGAATTTTTAATTATAATGTATGGAAATTCAACAACACCATTGCTACTGTCTAACCAATGGTCGCACACGGCCCCAGACGGATATGGATGCGGCCCGGCACAAAATCGTAAACTTACTTAAAAGTGTTGATTTTCTGGGATTTTTTGTAAAAATGCATTTAAAATTAGTGAACACATGCGGCCAAAGAAAAAATTGACAGTGTATATTTACTAGACTTTTATACGTTTTATCTTGCCAAAGAAAAACATCCCACTCTTCACAATCACGCCTTATTCACGTCATCAGTTTTCTGCAGCACCTGTATTTGTGAGGATGACGCACACGAAGGGCAAAATTAGATCCAAAATATCTGATGAGGGCCTTGAGAATTCATTGAGAATCGCCACTACATCCATCCAGCCAGATATTGATGTTTAAGTTTGTTAAATACCACTATACTAGTTTTATCTTCCCTCTTTTACTTTTATCATAAAAAAAAAAAAAATAAATAAATAAGTTTTATTCCTCAGATCAGTCCATTATCTATATCAGTGATCACTACCTTGTTATCTGCCCAGCTTTTCCTGATCATCATCAGCTATCCTTATTGTTAATGTATTTCATATGTGGCCCAAGACAAGTCCTCTTCTTCCAATGTGGCCAAGGAAGGTCAAAAGGTTGGACACCCCGATCTAAGGCTTTAATTGTTGTTAATTACTGGTATCTGTATGCTTACAGAAAATGTCTATGACCGAGTTTGGTGGTATTTGGCTTGTCGCTGTATGACTGATCATATTCGTTTGTCTGTTTGTTACGCACCACTTGTGCGGTTGCATGTTAAAAACAAAATGTAGTTAATTAAAAAGATCTGATAAAAAAAATAAAAGGTTTCGGTAGCATTTACTTAAAGGTATTTGGATGGGCATCACCTGATGACCTAGATTTAATACTTTTGTGCGGTCTGTCATTACATAGTAGGTGAGGTTGAAAAAAAGACACATTGTCTAGAATATTTTCTATTATGTAATGCTAAATTCTGTAGGAGCTTTTTAAAAATAATTGCCTGCAGCTCAGAGGCATAGAGCAGCTCCCAGAGCTTCGCACTCCATTCAGATCTGCATCTTGATCCTACAGAATTAATATACTGCCAGCGGCTATTACACAGGGCAAGGTAGGTATATGCAAATGATGATTCTTTATTTTCAGGGCAGCAAATGTATGACAAACCAAGACTTAGAGGATGAAGTGCAGTTGGTCTCTCTGTTAAACGTGGTGAACATTCATTGCCAGCAAATGTAATACTGAAACCTGGATCCTCCTCTGAAAACTGAAAAAAATACTGCTGCTGTTCAATGTCGGTAAATGTTGCTTGATGATGCAAACACATTGAATGCGCTTTCCAAATGTGGCATATGATACCAACTGCATTATGATATAAAGAAAGAGGGCATTGTTAAATAAATTCTAGGCTTGATTTACTAGAGTTAAATCGGCTGTTCACTTTGCAAGGGAATTTTCCCCAGCATAGTGAATGTAATGAAATCTTACATTGCAAAGAGTACCCAATCACATGCAAGGAAAATAAACAAAAAAAAAAAACCCAGCATTTTTGCTTGTACATGATTGGATGATGGACATCATCAGAGATGTACTTCATTCACTAAGCTCCTGGGAAGATTTCCTTGCAAAGTGCAACTTCCCTTGCAAAGTGAACAGCCTATTTGCCTTTAGTAAACCAGCCCATATGTTTCTAAGATTAAAGTGCCCATAAAAACAATTCCCTGCAAAGAGAACAGTAAATATTTATCCATGCCACTATAATGCAGAAAAAGTCTCCACTGAAGTCTCCTCAGAAACCAGCACTTCTGGAAGTTGATCTTCTCTGCTGTATTCAGTGGTTCCTGGCTGGCCACTACATTATTGCTGTATACTGTAAAGTCGATCTCCAGGCACCCCGATGTACTCAGTCGTCCCTCCTGCTGACCCCTATGTTATTGTTGGGTCTTGTAGCGTTGGTCTCCTGGTACCCTGCTTGTACGCAGGGGAATTAGCGTGGCCATATTATAGAGGGAAACACACTGCATGGTATTGTAAATGAAGTAACTTTAACCACATCAATACTGGGCACTTTCACCCCCTTCCTTTCCAGACCAATTTTCAGCCTTCAGCGCTCTCGCACTTTCAATGACAATTGTGCGGTCATGCTACACTGTAACCAAATTAAATTTTTATCATTCTGTTCGCACAAATAGAGCTTTCTTTTGGTGGCATTTATTCACGACTCTGTTTTTTATTTTTTGCGATATAAGCGAAAAAAGAGCGGAAATTTGGAAAAAAAACAATATTTTCTTCTTTCTATTTTAAAAGAAATCCAATAAAATCAAATTTTGTTATAAATTTAAGCCAAAATGTATTCTGCTACATTTTTGGTAAAAAACATTTCCGTTACGTGTAAAACAATTGGTTTATGTGATCACAGACAGATGTACGCAAATGATCATGTACAGATGTGCGCATAGACATATGTGTGCAGATAATCATTGGGACATGTAATTTTAGTGGGACATATGTGGGGGACAGGTGTTTTTATTATTTGGGGACATGTGTTTTGGGGATATGTGTTTTGGGGACATGTGTTTTGGGGACATTGTGTGGGGACATGTGTGTTTTACATTGTGTGGTGACACTAGGTTGGTAATCAGTGAGTAAAAAGCTGTAAAAAACAGCTCATACTCACTGATCACCAGCCTGCTGCTGCAGCGATCCCCTCTCCTCTCCTCACCGACAACTTCTGTGTGAGGAGAGGAGAGGAGAGGAGAGCCGATTGCCTAGCAACCAGCTCTGTGTTTACATCACATGACGGCTGTGATTGGACATGGCCGTCATGTGATCAGAAGGGCCAATCACAGAGCCCTCCTGCCGATGGGAGATGCGCCGTGTCCGGGTGACACGAGTGCATTTGGTTTGCACCACTGCGCGGGCCCGCGCATGCCCGCGATCCCCCTCCTTCTGAGGGATGTTCCTGAACGTCCACTCAGAAGGAGAGAGCGCCCACCCAGCCGTTTATGTACATTGGCCAGGTGGGAAGTAGTTAATTGCCAGATAGGCAGCAGTGGAAAATGATATTTACAAAAGTGGAGTAAACTGTTTTCTTGTTAGCATATAAGGCACAGTTTCACAGTCCATTCACCAAAGATACAGAATGCAGCTCAGTAAACTGGCACTGTAGTTATTATTCCTCTCTTCAGGCACATCAGTGGTATTACAAAGCACATATTGATTACTTGCCATAGGCTGGTGTCCATAAGCAGGTTCCTCCGATGCAGTAGAGATGATTTAAGAAGAAGATACACTGTCTCAGATCATTGATCTTCTATCACAAGCACAGCAGCAGTGCTGATAGGCAGGACTCCTGAGGATCCCTGTTCTGTCCTTGCAGGCTGGAACATTCTCCCTGAGTAAGACCTAGCTTTCCCTCACAAGCAGTGTATCTTTCCCTTACTAATTCCACAAACGTCTCTCAAAATGGTGGCTGGGCTCTCTTTTATATCAAAGCTAACAGAAAATGGTCGACAAAATCTTGAGAGAACTTGGTACCAATCAGAACATGCGGTTTCCCCGAGATGGCTGCTGGAGACAAGTTCAAAGAACAGTTACTGCCTCAAAAGGATCTCACAAAACACCAGAAAAACACAATAACTCTCTGAATATAACATGACATTTCTGCATGAGAAAGTAAGTATGATACAATAGTAGTCCCACTTCTCCTCTCAGCCAGCAAGACTGTCCTGTCACAATTAACTGTATGTGAGGAGGCTACCTACATTTTCCCCCCACTCAAAGAATGCAGTCCTCGGCATTCACCTAGGTAAAAGCAATATAACAGAGCAATAGCATAACAAGCAGAAAAACAGTCATAACTGTTCAAGTCACATAATTAGAATATTTGACAGGTATCAGTCCCCTTGTAGTGCCCCTGGGTAAGTGAGGCTCCGGAACATGCAACTGTCCATCTTCCTCAGGGGGCAAAGGGCACCGTTCCTCCTCTGCATCAGAATTAACAGGTGACACTTCATCCACAAGAGGCTCGGCTTCAACAGGAGTGGAAGAAGCCTGATTATCTGTAGCTCTTTCAGCTGAGGATAACTCCTCTATTGGTGGCAGAGGGGGTAGGTACCACTCTGCTGAATCGCTATTGAGGATTTCCGGGCTGCTGTCCCATCTGGCAGATGGAGAAAAATCAGGAACAGGTTCAGCCAACAGTGAATCAGCAGTGAAGACACATGGGTGAAGTAGGTTACGGTGCAGTCCTAAACGCAAGTACCACTCAGTACAGTGTCCAGCCGCAGTGATTTTTAGCCTGTCATAAACTACTGGACATTACACCTGTGCCCCCTGGGCATACAAAAACTCTGGAACGTGATGCACAGGGGCTAAACACACAGAGTGCACAATGCCTATATGCAAAATCAGAGATTGCACCTATAAGGACTAATGGCATAGATCAGTGGTCATCAACCCTGTCCTCAGGGCCCACTAACAGGCCAGGTTTGCAAGATAACTGAAATACATCACAGGTGATATCATTTGCTGCTCAGTGATTGCAGTATTCTAGTCTGCATCTCCCCAAGGTAATACATAAAACCTGGCCTGTTAGTGGGCCCTGAGGACAGGGTTGATGACCACTGGCAATAGATAATGAAACTAGGGAATTACTCTGGCTTTCTTGGGTCATAAAGGATTTTTTTCCCACCTGTGAGACAAATTTGGCCACAGATGTTGGGAATAGGTACTGCTGCAGTTTGTGAGAGATTTCATTTTATATACGCTTGTCTTTTCAAATCTAAATATCAAAGTAATTATACGTAAAAAGGAATCTTCATTCAAGATCATTTGTATAAAATATCATTTGTTTCTTAAATTAGCTTCTTTTTTTTTCTGTGCCTTTTAAACTTGTATTCACTTTGAAAACCCTATCATGTGTAAGCAACATGTAAATAAATGTAAAAAAAAACCCACAATATTTGCAGCTAAGGCAGCCCATAGCCTAACAAAAAACAAAACAAAAAAAAATGACTTGATTCTCCCATCCACACATTCGATGTGGATGGGGGAATCCTTCCCGTTGAGGTATTGTATTCTGACAGTGGGGAGACATCCCCGCCGTCAGAATACATTGATCAGAGCTGTCACCTTTAGCTGGCAGTGCTGATCGAGCAGGGAAAATCCGATAGGACAGTTGTACCGAAGTCGATCAGTAGATCGACTTCGGTACAATCTCCCTGCCCATACATGGATAGAAATTTATGTGGACCCTGCTGAACCAGTCAAATTTCGATCCATGTATGGCTGGCCTAAAGTTAACACATCTTCAAATAACACAACTTTGCTTTTAGTTCTAGTTGTCGTTTAATGCCGCGTACACACGAGCGGACTTTCCGGCAGACTTGGTCCGGCGGACTGGACTCCGTCAGACAATTCGACCATGTGTGGGCTCCAGCGGACTTTTTTTTCCCAAAAGTCCGACGGACCTAGAAATAAAACATGTTTCAAATCTTTCCGACGGACTCGAGTCTGGTCGGTCGAAAAATCTGCTCATCTGTATGCTAGTCCGACCAACTAAAACCGACGCTAGGGCAGCTATTGGCTATTGGCTATCAACTTCCTTATTTTAGTCCGGTCGTATGTCATCACGTACGAATCCGTCAGACTTTGGTGTGATCGTGTGTAGGCAAGTCCATTCGTTAGGAAAGTCCATCGGAAGTCCGCCGAAAGTCTGTCGGATAGACCGTTGAATAGACCATCGGACCAGTCCGGTCGAAAAGTCCGCTCATGTGTACGCGTCATAAGTGTAAAGTGAACAAAAATATGCATCCAACGTCATTCAACCCAGTAGACCGAAGACATGTGAATGCATTGCATCATGGGACCACCACCTAAGGAGGCGTTACCATGCCACACTTTATTCATATCATTAAAGAGAACAGCACTGGGATCATCGCATCTGGGTCACATGACATATGGCCGCCCAAGACCAGAGAAGCGGGTATGAGGATGTTGACAGATCATGTCTTGTCATCAGCCCAAGGATACCTTGAAAAAAAAAAGTGGCGCATTGTGGGGCTGCTGCACCTAGAGTTGACCTTTAAAAACGCCTTGCACCCTCAAAACCCTTAGCCTACATTTGATCCAGAAGAATAGAGCAAATTCTGATTGAAGTGATCCACTTTCCTCAGGGGGGGAAATTCCTTTTCACTCACCCAAGGCGAAAGGATATTCTCTAGTTTGCCATTTGACTGTGTAATTTTTATATCACGCGTAAATTGCATTGGTATATATAAAGGAGATTTATTTCACTGTAATTTTTGTTGGTATTATTTAGGTCTATTTGCTAAACTTTACTTTTTTCAGCCTTTGTTGCATCTTAGTACTGCTGACCTTCTGCAGCCTCTTTGCAGCCACTTTCATTCTACATGCACATCTTAGGGTAGGTTTTCTGATGGTGACAACAACGGACCATACATGCATAAAGTGTGGTTTTGGAGACTAGTAGTCTCTGTTAGAAGACAGGGAAAGACCAAGTGGTCCATCCAGTCTGCCCTATTTTTTTATTTTTATTCTTTAGTTAGAGAAATTTTGTACAGACAGGCAACAAATGACAAGGTAGCAAAATACAAGACTTGGGGCAGTTTGCAATGGCTGCCGAACTAAGAACCACAATATCAATCTGCTCTCTCTCTCTCTCTCTCTCTCTCTCTCCCTCTCTCTCTCTCTCTCTCTCTCACTCTCTCTCTCTATATATATACACCCTCACATTTTTGTAAATATTTTATTCCATCTTTTCATGACACTGGGGAGCTACAGTTCATTGTGGGAACCATGAATGCCAACATGTACTGTGACATACTGAAGCAGAGCATGATCCCCTCCCTTCGGAGACTGGGCCACAGGGCAGTATTCCAACATGATAACGACCCCAAACACACCTCCAAGATGACCACTGCCTTGCTAAAGAAGCTGAGGGTAAAGGTGATGGACTGGCCAAGCAGGTCTCCAGACATAAACCCTATTGAGCATCTGTGGGACATCCTCAAAACATAAGGTGGAGGAGCACAAGGTCTCTAACATCCACCAGCTCCGAGATGTCGTCATGGAGGCGTAGAAGAGGACTCCAGTGACAACCTGTGAAGCTCTGGTAAACTCCATGCACAAGAGGGTTAAGGCAGTGCTGGAAAATAATGGTGGCCACACAAAATATTGACACTTTGGGCCCAATTTGGACATTTTCACTTAGAGGTTTACTCACTTTTGTTGCCAGCGGTTTAGACATTATTGTCTATGTGTTGAGTTATTTTGAGGGGACAGCAAATTTACACTGTTATACATGCTGTACACTCACTACTTTACATTGTAGCAAAGTGTAATTTGTCACATGAAAAGATAGAATAAAATATTTACAAAAATTTGATTTTGTATATATATATATATATATATATATATATATATATATATATATATATATATATATATATATATATATATATATATTTTTTTTTTTTTTTTTTTAATGATAATTATTATTTATTTTTTATCTTTTTTGTCTTCGTATAGGTCACCAGGTATTATTTTACCAATATCTTCAGATTTAAAACTATTAAAAATAACTTCTAAAACTGCACAAACATTCTATGTCCCCTGCATGGGTTTCCTGGGAGCCGTGGTAAGGTGGTTTATCTCTGTTTGACAGACAAGCTCTTGTGTTTGTTAATTAATGATTGAAGTTGATATTGATATGCTATTTTGCTGGTTGAGTTTGTCGTTAATATATTCATATCACCCAGCTGCGCTGTGGGACCTTATCTTCTATCTATTTTGATACTATTGTTTGTGTATAAGTTGTATACTCTCCCATTTTTTTTTTTTCATAAAACCTCAATAAAAATATTGAAATAGAAAATTCCACTAACATTTAAAAGTCTATATGAGATTTTAGTACATAGTTTACATCTACTTAAAGTTGATGTTCCAGTTTAATGCTTTGGTTTCTAGTCAACCAGCAATGTGAAAACAGATGGATTCTGTTAAATTTTGAGATATTGGGGTGGATTTACTAAAGGCAAATAGACTGTGCACTCTGCAAGTGCAATTGCTTCAGAGCTTAGTAAATGAGGGGAAGCTTCACTGTGCAAAGAATACCCAATCACATGCAAGGAAAATGAAACAAAACCAGCAGTTTTGCATGCACATAGTTTGGATGATGGAAGTCAGCAGAGCTTTTCCTCATTTAGGGTCAAACTTGTGCGATTTGTCATGCACTTTGGACATCAAAGTAAGTCCTCACTGTCAGATTACGCACCAGATGGACAATTTCCAAGGTCACCTCATTGTAAATCACTTGCATGACAAGTCACACCCTATTCTTTTCAATGGCACCCGTTCTAATTGGTACGACTTAAAGTTGCAGTGACTTTGAAAAGGTGTCTGCACTACTTTAAGGTGACTTTTGATGCAACTTTGATCCATAGAATGTAACGTTGGATCAAAATTGCACCAAAAGTTGCATCAAAGTCGCACTGGAAATTGTGTGTCTTTGGAGACGCACTAATGTGAAGGGAGACTTACTTAGCTCCAGAGCAGCTGCACAAAAGAAAGATATAAAAAAACAAAAAAAACAAACAAACAAACATTCAAAAAACAGCCATTTTCAATATTCTTTGTTATAACTAAAAGCTGCCATTATATTATTTTACTTGTTCCAAATAGGTTGATACAAATACAAATCTGTACCTAGTGGAAAAAAGGTTCGCCCAGCAAGTTAATAAAAAAAGAAAAGAAAACATTTTATATATATATATAGAGATAGATAGATAGATAGATAGATAGATAGATAGATAGATAGATAGATAGATAGATAGATAGATCTATATAAAGATAGAAATCACTAGTTTCCATTTTAACTCTGTACAGTGTATTTGCTGCCATGAAACTTTTGCTTATATTATATTCGTCACTAAACTTTTATTTTGTATTATTCCTATCACCCCATCTATTACCCACACACTAGACCTCAATTTTACCTGATATTTACTTCCCCCTCATAAAAAGACACAACGTCTCTTCCCCTCCTTCGCTAACTATTACAGTATTACATTTGAATACATAGTATCTGTTAACTAACATTAGACTGTAATCTGCATTCAATGTTTATTTACTTGTTACTTTTTCAACATTCAATAAAACTTTCATTGTGAAAACAAGAAGAAAAGTTTGCAGTCACATTCTTTTTGCAGTTAATTTTGCTAGCTAATCATTTTTTAAATCTACAGTAGAATTGTGTGGCTTTTTAAAATCTTGATCTGACATAAGAATGCACATGTCTACATGCCACCATTAAGCACATGGCACAACTTTTGTTGTTTTGAGCACATTTAATTTATTAATGAAATTTTATTATTCTTGACAAAGCTCTTTTTGGGCGAAACATGTAAAATTTTGGGGATTTGGGTTTTCACTATATACAGTATGTGTTTAACATATCGGGTGTGTGAAAGCCTTGTTTATATTGATACTTTGATCACTTTGATGCTATTGATACTCCTCTCCGAGGAACAGACCTTACCTTACAATCTTTTTTTTTATAGTAAGGGGTTTCTCCCACTATGGGTTGATATTTTTGGTCTTGTTGCTACTGTTTTATTACATGCTGGATAAGCTTTGTCTCTATTTATCGTTTCTGTATTTGTAAACATGCTGTGATCCATTTTGCTCTGATTGTATGGTATTATTGGATGCACCTCTCTGTTTGGTATCATTATTCCAATTTTGTAAGACTTACTGTCTTAGGGCTCTTTCACACGGGGCGGATCAGTGATGATCCGCCCCGTGAACACCCGCTGGCTCAGCGGGGATCGCTCCGCCGATCCCCGCTGAGCAGAAAGATGACAGGTCCATCGCTGCACGCTGTGCAGCTACGGACCTGTCAGAGCGCCGCTCTCCCCTATGGGGGATCGGATGATGACGGACCGTAGTGTCCGTCGTCACCCGATCCGATCCGAAAACGGATGGAAAAGTAGGTTTTTCCTCCGTTACACTTTTCGGATCGGAGCGGCGTCGGATGTCAGCGGACATGTCACCGCTGACATCCGACGCTCCATAGGGATACATGTATGTCCGTTTTTCATCCGAAAACGGAAGTATGAAAAACGGACATACGGATCCCCCGTGTGAAAGAGCCCTTACTGAAGTATGCAATAAAAATGTTACTTAAAAAAAAAAAAATCTTTTTATGCCTTAGCACATAACTGTAGGATAGTGATTTGTTTCCTTTTGCCATGTTTTGTTATTTTGATTAAAATTTGAATAAAAGAGGTTTTAAGGCTTAGTGGGCACAGAAAAATATGTGCCGCTCTCGTATAATTTATCAGACCCACATAGGGGTCTATTTTGTAATAAGAATTTTTTTGGGATAAACAGGCAAATTTATCTGTTTGTTTCTCATAATTTCTAGCCCTTTATAAATGAATGCGTGTTAACAGTGAAATGTGTTAAAAATGGAAAAACATTTAATAAATGAAGAGAAATTCTGTATAAATACAACAAAGTCAATAAAATACAAAAGAATAATTTTGAAAATGCAATAAAAAATTAATGTTTTACATTTTATATATTGACAACATTTTGCAGTGACTGTATTCTTTAACCACCAATTACTGTACAATACCGTCCTCACCGAGTGCCCCAGAAACAATTCTGGGTCCAATACTGTTCAAGATAACCAACAAATAATTCTCATTTACACCGAAAATGGTTTCTGGGGTGTCCTAGACTACAATCCATTTCTGGATCAACTTTGTTTTTACATGTCAGAGGTAACGTCAATATATGTCATCGAAAAATACAGTGCTAATAGTAAATGAGTCCATGCAAGGGCCTCTCACCTTCCCCACTCGTAACAATTCATCACACAGTCAAAGACTAGTGGAAATTACAGACAACCAGCAGTGCCATACATTATCAAATTTTTTCGGGCAACCTTTATTAATATCTGTGACTTTAAAAAATGGTGTACCAAGTAGCCTTCTGAGCGCTGTTATAGAAGCTACCCCTTCCACCAGCCCCAACAGATAGGCAAGATAGAATTTTTTTAAATGTTTTGCAGAAAGTTTGGAGTTTGAGTGATACCCATTACTGGCTAACCTAATTGATTAAAGATTTACACCGAAGAAGGGATCTAAGGCACCTGAAAACTTGTATCACTTAACAATTGTATAAATATGTCATATACTGGGGGTTATGACAGCAGCTAGCAGCCATAACCCTGGTATAATTTTTTACTATGACCTGTTCTCTGTAAGATAAAAGTGGTCCCACAGGCAGATTCGCCGTAGGATCACTTTTAGCTCTCCTGTCCGCTTCAAGGTTGTTACCGGGCTTACCTGACCCAACGGTAAAGCCCGGTAGCAATTCAATGTGACCATTTGCTGGGCACTAATCTCCATGCCCTTTGAGGACCGGAGCGATGTCTGACACCACTCCCAGTTTTTGAGCCAAAATAATTTTTTTTTTTAACCACTTAGTGACTGCCCCACGTACATTTACTGTGGCAGGGCGGCCGCTCTGTGCCAGATCACGTACCTAGTACGTGATCTGACACTTTCGGGTCTGGGGCGTGCACGCGAGCCACCGAGCAAGCCGCTACCGCTGTGATTGGACACAGAGAGAGCCGAACAGCGGGTCCGGCAGACTTGATGTCTGCCGGGACGCGCTGAACGTTTGGGACATCAGTCTGCCTATGTAAACAAGGCAGATTGTCGTTCTGTCAGTGGCGAAGGCTTTGATCCTGTGTTTCTTCAAAGCAGGAACACGGATCTTTGCCTTCCCCTAGTCAAAGCACCTCCAACACAGTGAGTAAGCACAACCTAAGCATACATTTAACCCTTTGATCGCCTATGATGTTACCCCCTTCCCTGCCAGTGTCATTAGTACATTGACAGTGCATATTTTTTAGCACTGATCACTGTATTAGTGTCACTGGTCCCCAAAAAGTGTTAAAAGTTTCACTTAGGCGTCTGATTTGTCCACCTCAATATTGCAGTCATGCTATAGGTCGCTGATCCCCGCCATTACTAGTAAAAAAAACAACAACAACAACAACAAAATCCCATAGTATGTAAATGCTATAACTTTTGTGCATACCAATCAATATACGCTTATTGTGATTTTTCTTGCCAAAAATATGTAGCAGAATACATATTGGACTAAATTTATGAAGAAAATTGATTTTTTTTATTTTTTTTATTGGACATGATTTATAGCAGAAAGTAAAAAATATTGCTTTTTTTTACATTCCTTGTAATAGGAATTAGGAATACATTGTAATAGGAATAGGAATAAATAGGATATAAAAGTGATCAAAAAATTAATAAATAAAGGGACAGTGTAAAAATAAAAAGTAAAATATATAAGATTTTTTTTTTAAAGCTCCCCATCCCTCACATGCAGAAGTGAACACATGCATAAGTCGCGCCTATATATATATATATATATATATATATATATATATATATATATTTTTTTTTTTTTTTTTTTAATGTAAACAGTGTTCAAACCACTCATGTCAGGTATAGCCACAATAAGAGTGAGATTATAGCAATAATTCTAGCGCAAGACCTCCTCTGTAATTTTAAACAGGTAACCTGTAAAAAAATTGAAAGCATTGCCTATGCAGATTTTTAAGCATGGTAGCTTGTCGCCATTCCACGAGCGTGTGCAATTTTAAAGCATGACATGTTAGGTATCTGTTTACTCAGCGTAACATTATCTTTCACATTATAAAAAAAAATTGGGTTAACTTTACTGTTTTGTTTTTTTTTTTATTCATTAAAGTGTATTTTTTTTTTTAAATTGCGTTTGAAAGACCACTGTGCAAATATTGTGTGACATAAAATTTTGCAACGATTGCCATTTTATTCTCTAGGGTCTCTGCTAAAAATAAATATATAATGTTTGGGGGTTCTCAGTAATTTTCTTGGAAAAAGTACTAATTTAAACAAAAAGTTCCAGAAAAGGCCTGATATTCAAACCTTTTGCATTATTCATTGACTAACATGGTTCAATACTCTACTACTGCACAAAATATCATGAACCAGATAAAAATTGAAGCCCACCAAAGGCAAAAGAAGATTAAGCCTTTGACCAAATATTTTTGAAAGCACTAAGGTATGTCTTCAGAATCGTTTACTCCAGATGAGCTCAACATATCTAAAATTCATGTAACATAATTCAATTCGTCAAGCATGCTTGGGACAAACATAGCTCTATACTCAGACAAAAAAAGTTAACACAAAATATATATATATATATATATATATATATATATATATATATATATACCAAAAACATGTATAAGTAAAATTAAAAAATGGCAAGACGCGAGGGACCATTTAATCTTTCTAAATTGAAGGCCCCTAAAATGAATTCTAGAATTTAATTTATAAACCCGATCCAGAAGTTGCAAATCTCCACTCTATACCGTCAAACATTCAAGGGATATAGCAATTTTTACAAACTACAGAATCTGTTTTTAGTTTGCACATTTTACCCAACGTGAAATTACCACTGACCACTTACTGACCGCTCACTGACCACTCACTGACCACTCACAGGAAGTCTCCTTTCTTTGTTGCTTAGTCTTTGTTTTAACATTTTGCTGTCTCCTTCTCTGTTACGATGATGCGAGTAGTTGAAATTAAATTTCATATGTAAGGTGACTGTAGGACTTGTAACAACACAATTGAGTACTGTTAAGTATTGCACTTTATACCTTTTTTTATCTGTACTATTAACAAATAACAATTAATTCTTCAGGACAAGCTTTCTGTGGTTTATTCCCAAACATTTTGTTCTGAAAAATTAACTGGCAGTGCAAATCAAAAAAATGTATTACATATAGTACTCAATGTAAATTTGTTTTTCAATATATTTAATAAAGTTTTACAAAATGCAATATATGCAATTGCTGTCTTTGGTACTTTGGCAAACAACTAATAAAAATTACTGGAAAAGAAAATACAATATATGGCAGATGTGTTTTTTCGCACAATGTACAAAAAGTTTTCAACACTAAAGTACACTCGAGAGTAATACATGATTGGGCAGAATATAGACCATTTTACAATCATCTGAAGTATCAGTAATAGTATACTAGAGAAAAATGGGGAAAGGTTGTCCCGAAGAGAACAAATCTCAGGGACGATGGTAAACTGTGCGCATAAGTTAGCACGAAACCACCTCTGTGGTTAGTCAACCTATTAAACAGAGTGGACAAAACAAAACAAAAAATGGAGGAGCGGGATATCACAATAGTCCTCCAGGATAAATAGAGGGTATTACATTTTAAAAACCAAATACTATAGTGGTCCATCAGTGAAGATTTAATTTAATTAGTTAAAAGAGTACAGTCAAAGTCTGCCAGCATATAATTAGAGATCCGTGGTTCCCATATTTTTAGAAATGTGGGCATCTTATCATCCAGTGTGGCTACCATCTTATCATATGTCATATATACACTGGAGATCAAAACTAGAGAACAGCCTACATTTTCCTAAATTTCAAGGTCACTGCTTAGTCCTATTTTAAATGATCTAAACAGGAGTATAAGAGCAGTTTTGTTAAGCATATTTCATGAGTTACATATATTTTGAAGCACAGAATAATGTAGGTTTATATGAGCATTTAGTTCTTGAAGGGGAATGGTCAATTTTATTTCCAGCCACTTGAGATGGCTTGTTTAGCTGCAATAAAAAAAATGGAGATCAAGCTAAATTCTGTCCTAAAGCAGTCATCGGGTTTCTGACATGACAAAGCCTCTAATGGGTGATTCTGCAAGGGTTTTGGTATTCTGCAGGGGTCTAGCTAAACTGGTAAAAATTAGTTGATATGTATGAGACCAAAAACAATGGCTCTTAGGGCAATCCCACCAAATATGTCTAAACGTACCGGGTTCTAAACAGCCCCTAAACCAAACAGAAGGGTATCCCGGAATTATGCGGGTTAACCAGTAAGGTACCACATATCAAAGCATTAGCACTTTATAGTTTGTTTAAGTGGGTAAACTAAAGGCAAAACTTTTCTTTGGTTTTGGATAGAGTGGAGAGGGATCAGAACACCTGTCAGTTTGTATTGCCGTCTGTTCCCCCATTAGGGAGATTCACCCTCTCTATTTGTCCTGTTTATCATCGGAAGTGAAGGTTGGCTTTTCCCCAGAACAGTAATAGGGTGAAATGGGGTGAAATGTTCCGATGAAGACACTAGTTCTGGTGACAACCAATTATTCCCTCACTTTGGAAGGATTTTTCCTCTCTTCGTGTTTTGGCTATGGGACAGGCAGTGAAGAGAAATCTCCCCAATGGGACACAGATGGCAAAAAAAAAACATACAGGGATTACAACTGTCCCTTACTCCAAAATGAAAAAAAAGTTTTACTTTTAATTCTATCTTTATAGAGCTGTAATATGTATTAACCCATTAATATCACCAATCTTTCAGAGAAATATTAATCCTAAAGTCAGAGATCCAACTAGACACAACCAGGGGGTGAAGAAAAGCAGGACATTAGTAGCAGCAGGTAAATAGTGGAGATAATTCCCAGGGCATGAGGGTTTGTGTTACAAAAATGTTTAAATGTAGTAATCTAGTAAGCTGTAACGGGTATCAGAATAGCAAAGTAGGGAAGACACTTCTGGGTTTATTTACTAAAATTGGAGAGTGCGAAATCTTGTGCGGCTCTGCATAGAAACCAATCAGCTTCCAGTTTTTTTTTTTTTTGTTGAAGCTTAATTGAACAAGCTGAAGTTAGAAGCTGCAGTTTTAGTAAATCATTCCCATCATGTTTAATTTGAATGTATCGAAAAAAATCTCTTTAGGTGGTATATTATGCAATAATTTAAGGGATTCAAAAGGCCTTATATCAGAGGGACAAAGGAGATTTTACAGGCGGGTCAATTTTGTGCCCAACCACCAAGCAATCTGACGATACCCCTGGGTCCAAAAGAGTCTTAGGGTCTCTTTGGGATTACGAGTTCTGATTTACTAATCTGCATGCTTTTTCAGGTCATTGAGAAACTATCGAAGCCAAAGGCAAAGAAGGAATATGTTTTTCCAAACAGAGGTCAGCAATGGCAGCCACTATTTTCCTCTCAGTACCGGATCCCCTGAAAAGATGAATTGATGTAAGCATCAGTCTATCTGTAATGCCCACATTAACTAATTTAGTGATAGAGTGTTACTGACATTTTATTTTTCATTATGGCTTAACACATGATCATCACATATGACAGCAATATCTCAGCAAGCTGCAATCTAGACAAGCCATGCTATACATATGGACATCCATCCAGTGTTGAATGGTCACTAAAAAATAAAAATATAAAAGTGTATGTAATCCCTAATAACAAACTCTTCTTTTTTGGTCCCTTTTGGTCTGTTAAATTTACCCATGAAAAAAAAAGCTGTTGGTTTTGCCATAAATCTTGACAGCTGATAAATTCCTGCGCTGTTTGCCTGTTCTGTATCGTTGTTAGTTACATTGCTCCCAGTTATATTTGAGAACGCTAGAAGATGGGAAGAGGTCTCTGTAGTCCTGTCCTAGGGTGAAAACCATAGCTCCCTCCATAGATAAAGCAAATTGAATGAGCGTTGTCAGCCTGGGACAGGAGGTGTATTAAGCTGCCCATATTTTATACAATTTTCTTATTCAATTTCCTTTAGACTTACCTTCAACTATGTAGTGCAAGAACCTGCCTGATTACATACATATTGAAAATGTTTAGGACTGACCTCATATTATATGGTTTTGGTAAATCCAAAAGAGAATTGTACAAGAAAATTGTATAATGTGCGGCCACTTGTCCAGCCTTACTGGCAAGGTCACCAGGTAAGAATAAAGGTAAAAATCTTTAAAAAAAAAAGAAAACAGAAGCAGCAATTGCATCTGCTAGGCTGAAATTTAATACATTTTTGTTTTTTGTGATTAGATACACTTTAATACCCCTATGCCTTTGTGGGTTCAATTTGGGGTGCCAAATTGAATAGTTAAGTGCTTTCTGTAAAGTGATGCCAAAAAAATCTCAAGACCATATACTGGAGTAAAAGAAATAAAAATGTAAAATCTTAAAATCTTAAAATATTTAAATGTATAAAAAAAATCACTGCATTTGTTCATGGACTTACAGATAATCTTAATCAACCCCAATCATCCTGAATTTTTTACGGATGGTTGGTAACACTGATACTTCCTTTAGGCAATACTAACAGTGCTGAAATAACATGTGAAGTCACAAACCTGGAAGAAAGGCAACCTGGAGTAGCAGAACACAGCCAAGCAGCATCCTATCAACACTGAAAGAAAAAAGAAAAAAAACATAAATACATGAACAAAAACACCCTGTTAATTTCTGCATACAAAAAAATTCAGCCAGAATCTTTTAAACATAAGCCATACAAATATTTTTTTTTCAATTTGACTTTTGATATAGTGTTTCCTTTGTTTTTATTTTTTTATTTTTTACAAACCAAAATGTTCCTTTATTGAAACGTTGGCATGGTACAGAGTTCAAATACACTCAATGGTACAGTAACAGTGCAGATGGTGACCGTATTAACGATTCCTTTGTTTTTATTAATTTTTATTTAGTGGACATTTATCTCTATATGATGACTAAATAATGTACATGCATTTTTTTACTATTGTTGTTACTATTTATTATTGTATTTATTTTATATTAATATTCATCTGTACAAAAAATTTATATAGTTCTGTTGTCTCCCTACAAAATACATATCAAAATGCATAATAACGATGAAACAATAACCAAACTGATTTCCAAAGCCACATCTGTTTAAAAACAAACACAAGATCACCCCATACAAGCTATGTAGGGGTATGGGAAAAAAAATATATAATTTGGTGTCTTAGTTTTTTAGAGGATAGCAATAGCATTTAACCCAGCCGAGTATACAACAGCTAATTAATATTTTAAAAAAAAAGGTTTTAGATATAGGTATAAAGAGATTAACAAATAGAAAGAAAAAGACATTCCAATCAATTTTCCTGAACTCAGAAAATTATCTGTACAATACAATTAAATAAATATACCAAAGTAAACTAATGTGCTGCTCAAAATTGAAGCTAAACAATAATTCTGTGAACTGGCACTGCTGCAACCACTTATATACATATTATTGTTTTAGCTAATACAATTAAAAAAAAAAGCATTTAAATAAAAAGAACGACATGTATTTCAAAAACATAATAAAAAAAATTATAAAATTATGTATACAGGTACTGCTCACACTAAACAACAAAATAAATAACGCCATGTAACGATTACTATATATAAGCTGACCAAAATAAATGTAAGTTTTGGCAAACCTTGTACTGGTGTAAGAGTGTGGTCCTCAAATTACTTCTAAATGTGTGAAACTTTTCTATGCCGTAAATAATTTACTAGGCTAACTTGAAGGTTCTTCTATTATATTCAATCTTCACAATTCTCTGCTGGAATCCAGGTCACTGAAAAGCCACCAAGCCAAGACGTATGTGCTGTACACATGCAGTAAACAGAGCCGAGAAAATTGGTGGTTGGTTGGCCCGCTGAGAGGATCCCCCATCTAGTATTTACATACAATGTTATATGTTTAAGATATGTAAACCTCACCACATCCTTCCTAAGGAAGCCTTAAGCTGCCCATATACTTAGCAGACCGGGCCACCCTAGACTTCTGCTTCAAGTCTGCAATAGATTTAGTGAAGGTCACAGCACTGGACAAATGCCACAAATATGAGTGAGCAGGTAGGTGCTGAATGCCAGTATCATGCGATGGATGGAATAAGCGCTCATTTAACCTCCCTGGTGGTATGATTATTTCGTATTTTAGGTGCTGAAAGTGGTACAATTTTTTTGCATGGAAATTTGGCGTTTTATATTGCAGGCCTGTAATTCTTAACAATAACACACTTAAATCTGTCCAAACAAGAGTCTAGTAGACATCCCGGGTATGATGAAGTTTGAAACATAAAAACATAAATTATAATATAATAAATAAATATAAATAATTAAAAAATATATATATATATAATAATAATATAATAAATTTCCCCACGATTCACTATCGCTCAATTCTGCAAATGTTATAATTTACTATCGCTGTTTTCTAGCTGGTCTAAAGCCACTTTTGACGTAAAGGGACACTTTTTGGTTGCTATGAACAATCTCCAGTTTCCAGGCAGAAAGAACAGTATATATAACATAAAACTGCATGCAGGGCATGGGCCAAAGCACTGGGGACAAAAGGGATGTGAAAAAATTTCATACAGTACTGTAATCTGTAAGATTACAGTACTGTATGTGTTATGGTTTCTTACATTTTTTTGAATTTGCAGCCAGGCTCCGCCCCCGTGTGTCTCGCAGGGAACGGAGCCTGGCACAGAGAGGCTTCAGAGGAGGATGGAGCCTGCAGACACAGCGGGGGACATCGCAGGATTCTGGGGACAGGATCCTGCAATGTAATCCCGAGTGTGGCTCGGGGTTACCGCTAATGGGACTGAAATTTAACCCCGAGCCACACTCGGGAAAACCGTCAGGGAGGCTGCAAGCTGCAAACATGCATAGTTACATAAAGAAGTTGAAAATACGTTAGGATTCAAACTAAACTCAAACAAAAAAACCCCCCAAAGACAAAAAAAAAACCTGTAAACCCATTCTTGGTCCAGAGTAGAGCGAAATCCCTTAAAAAGATTGCTCAATTTTACTTTGACAGATCCCCAGATTAACATACTATATGATAATTTAGAAGTGAAAGTAACGGGATATATTATATTTTATTATCTTATATTACATTAATTTCATTAAAAGGGCATTTTTCATTCAGTGAATTTATTAATTATTTAAGGATATATGAACAACTGGAAAGCCCACGCTGGGGCTAAAACATTTGCAGAAAACATATCATAGAACAAAGATAATAACTGAAATAACAATTGAGTACAGACTCCCAGGGGGCAAGTTGGTCAAGTTTCCTACCAAAATCGGTGGACTGCAGGCCAGGTAGGCTACCCCAAGGGGCTTAAGAGTTCTTTTAAGGGGAAAAAATAAGTTCAAGGTAGGAAAACGGGGGGCAGAAGGGTGTAGAGGGGAAACAGAGAAGGGAAGGGCAAAGAAGGGTTGGAGAAGAGTCTCCACAGACTTGGGTTCCCGCTTGGACAAAAGGTAAAAGGGCATTTCATCCTCTTTTGAAACTATCTTCTGATTCTGCTGAAAAGCAGTTCCCAAGGAAGACGATTCCACATTCTCGCTTGAAGCTGGAGATTAGAGATGATCTCCAAATGCTCACATGCAAAGCTAAAATACTTATATGTGTTTGCAAAAGGAAATATTTAGCAAGTCTTTTGATTTACACACCTTGGCTACATTGTACAACCAGAATGGTGACACTTCTATGATTCCTTATTAAATTTCTATGTATAGCCAACTTTTTTTTTTATATTCAGTAGGAAAGGGTTGAACTCCCTGCCAGGTTACTTTTTGCTGTCCATTGGGAAAATTTCCCTTTACTCCTTGTCCCAGTGATGCAACATGAAGGCAGAGGAAATCTCCCAAAGTAAAGGGAATTCCAGTCTTTGATAGCTGCCTCCAGAACAGGAGTCCCAACTGGACGATTTCTGCTTACCTCTTGTTCTGGGACAACTCTAAAATTCTGGATTTCCTTCATTTTCTTTCGTGACAATAGTCATCAGTACAACTAGAGTGGTAAAATAAATAATAAAAATAGCAAATAAAACTTGACAGAGGGTCTAATGCCCCGTACACACGGTCGGATTTTCCGATGGACAATGTCCGATCGGAGCGTGTTGTCGGAAATTCCGACCGTGTGTGGGCGCCATCGGACATTTTCCATCGGATTTTCCGACACACAAAGTTGGAGAGCAGGAGATAAAATTTTCCGACAACAAAATCCGATCGCGTCAATTCCGACCGTGTGTGGCCTGTTCCGACGCACAAAGTGCCACGCATGCTCAGAAGAAATTCCGACACGGGACAGCTCGTTCTGGTAAGCTTAGCGTTCGCAATGGATACAGCACTTTCGTCACGCTGCAATGTTCAAAATGGTTTAATACAGCGCACTCTCTTCTTCTTTATAATGTGACAAGAATTAAGTCGTTTTGCTGCTCATATTCACACACACTTCTCACAAACTTTTATTTGTGTTTTTTTAGTGGGATTCCCTGAATATATTGTTATTAGTTGTCACATCTGACAGTTTTATATTTTTTAATTTTTTTTTATTTTGGATTTTAAGCCTTTTTTTTCTTTAATGTTTGGATTTTTTCCAAGGCTGATCTTTGTTCAATGTTATTTTTATTTTTACTCCAGAATATTTTTGGGTGTGTTTTGTGTGTCAAGTTACCCCAACACCATTGATATCTTTTATTATTTAATCTCCAGGAGATTGTTTGTTGTTGGTGTCCCTTGTTCATTTCACATTGTATATTTGAAATGTACCTGAATCCTCACAAAAAAACTGTCCTTTTTGAAGTAAAACACATAGGAGAGTATAATTCAAAACAAAAATCCTTTATTAAGGGATCAGAACCAAACAAAGAGGAAGGCAACACTGGATCAACATGAGAAATTAGCGAAGCCTGGGACCCCCACGGCAGACATCAATTCTTCAACATCAAAATTGGTGGCCTGAGGAGTCCATATCTAAGGGAGGGCAGTCTGGTCCGGGATTCGCAGAGATCCGGATAGCAGCAGATGACATCTGTGTCCCCAGGCTGTGGTACCATAGGCTGTATTTTTTGGCCGACCAGACTGAACCCAGGCCACTCACTGTCTGGTCTTCCTTCCACGCTTCCTTCCGGGCTGTGGCTGTGCAGTTGGAGATGTGGCAGGAGGAGGAGTAGGACCTGGAGGAGGAGGAGGACTGGGGGGACCTGGAGGAGGACTGGGGGGACCTGGAGGAGAGGGAGGAGGAGGAGGAGGACCTGCAGAAGGAGGAGGAGGACCATCCCAAAGATGTGTGTGAGGTGTAATTTGGCCCCTCATACCTTTCTCCAGAGCCTCCGATATGAGAGCCTCACACAAGACTTTTTGGCCCTCCTCCATCCTCTGCATTTTATATGCTATGAAGGCAGCAATGTTCTCCTGCATGGTGTGTGGTGCTCCCAGGATCTCTGTAGCCCTCCAAAAGAATGCTATAGCCGCCTCCTCTAGGGTACTCGTCCTACTGCCACTTTCTGTTTTCAGGGGGGGTGGAGGGACCTTGATATCAGCCAGCTGGCTCGGCCCGGCCACCTCCTGGCTGAGACTTCCCTGTGTATGAAAAAGGGACATGGTTTTAGTTGTTGCTTCATCAATCCCAATCCTAAATTAGTACTCCCAACTAACATCTAGTTAACATCATTGATTGGACAAGCAGAAATATTTAGAGGAATGCTATACCTGGCTCAATCTGGGCTCTTCCACATGTGGCCTGGAAGGCCCAGGTTGGGCGTCAGAAGCCTCAGCCGGGGGGGAAGGAAGCGTGGAAGGAAGACTGGAGAGGGATGGCCTGGGTTCAGTCTGGCCTGCCAGAAAATGCAGCCTGTCGTAGTACAACATCCTGGGGACATAGATGTCATCTGCTGCTCCGGATCTCTGTGAATCCAGGACTTTCTTGCGCTCCCTCAGATATGTGCTCCTCAGGCCACCAATGAAAATCTTTAAATAGGTGATGTCTGTCGTGGGGATCACCTGCTTCACAATTTCACACAATTGCTCCAGTGCTGCCTTCCTCTTTGCTTGGTTCTTGAAATGGGGGTGGGTAATCTCCCACAGACAGGGCAGCTCACTTAGCATCTCTACGAATACTGACATGAAGTCATTGTCTTTCATTAAGATATCCATGTTCACTGCAAGACACAACACAAGACAAAGCCTAATGTCAGACAAAACTCTCCTAATCTTGTTACAATATAGGCCTCAATCTAGAAGCAGTATAGGCACAAGTTTGTCTCTTACCTTCGTTCTTACGATCGGCGCATCCAATACTCCTTCCTCCGCTCACAGATCGTACGTAATACGCACGCGTGTTACGCTTTATACACACTGCGCATGCGTGTAACTCCGCCCGCCCCTGACATTCTTTCTAGTGTATTCCCCGCCCCTTTTCGTTCGGCGCAGTGGGTGAAGAGCACATGGCGGAGTTACAACAGGTGCGTGCTAATTCTAGCAACGAGGAGGAGGAGGAGGAAAGCCCGGATCCAGGCACATCCCGATCCAGAAGGAGACGTTTTAAGGCCACAAATATGTAGTTTGGGGAGATGTTGGAGATGGTCGACATCATGAAGAAGTCCGACTATGATGGAAAATATGGGCCTTACCCCAACCCCAACATCCGAAAGGCCAAGATCATGGCGAAAGTGGTCAGGAGTCTTGAGAGGAATTTCGGGGTACGAAGATCAAAAGATCAGCTCAGGAAGCGGTGGTCGGACCTGAAGTTGAGAGAGCCAGAGCAGTACCGAAAGATCCGGAGAGTGCTGCAAAAAAGTAAGTAGTTGTGCTGTGTTCCTATTCTTTCTGTCTTTATTACGTTCGTTCTGCTCCATATGCTTTTATTAATTGTAACGTTTAAAAAGGTCAACTTTAATGTTCATGGGCCCATTATTCGTTCGTATCAAACATTTTTCTTTCGGCCTCTAGAACACCATTGCATTTTCACACATTTTTGGGGGCCTACTTGGATGCCAAATATTTGTTTGTGTAGATGGGTTTGTTACTAGAATGAAATGCAAACTAGATTGTGTGTAAGGAGAGGACACTGAGCAGCTGTTTTCACATCTGGACACTGGAGCACTAGTGTGGGACCCCAGAACACCATTTTTATTAGGGGGGGCCACACAGGTGCTCCAGTGTATACTATAGGGGGGCTACATCTGTGAAGCTTGTACCAAACAGGTAAAGTATTGCAGCTTGACAAAGGACACTAAAAAATATACATCTTGGAACTCGGCTAAAATAGACAATTGTACCCCACTTCCAAGCAATGTTTCCTATTTCTAGTTCTGCCTTCAAATATCTGTGTGCTAAGTATACCATTTTTGTTTTACATAGGGGAGAAAAGACTCGGACACCCCTCATCCCAGGAGACCAGAGACCCCCCCCTCTGGAAGAAGGGGAAATACCAACCCAAGAAGCTGAGCAGGAGGAAGAAGAAGACGTGGTGGAGATTGGCACCACAACAGGTGAGTGTCTGCGACCACAGGCTCAGGTAAAAGAGATGGATGGTGGCAGATTTTTGAGACCTTTTTTTTTGTTCTTTATCTCTTTTTAGGTGATCGTGATCCAGAACGCTTTACATCTGAAAGTGCCCAGATACTCATTGGGGAGATCATGGGGTGTAATCTCCAATTGCAAAACATCCAGCAACAAATCAGTGATGTTATTAAAAAAAATAATAACATCATTGATGTTTTGGGACGAATTTAAACCCCACAAAATCACCTGTTTTATGTTATTTACAATGTTTAGAAAAGCCAAATTTGGAGGATGCACACAGTGTGCCAACATGTGCTATCTGCCATCACGGGAGATCAATGGACGCGTTTTGGGGGTGCAACCCCTTCCTCAATTATAAAGTCGCATTGAGGAAGGGCTTGCTCCCCCAAAACACGTCCCTTGATCCCCCCCTGATGGCAGATAGCACATGTTGACATTCGTAAATTGGTGTGCATCTTCCAAATTTGGCTTTTCCAGGGGTGATTTCCCCCCATCTGAACGCTATATCAAACACAGTTCCTAAATACTGATGTCTGATATAGCCTTCAGGTTTTACCATATGTGAACTTTGTAAGTTCAAGTTTTTTGGCTTTCTTGTTGGTTTTACACAGGCCTGTTTTATATGAAATGGATATTTCGATTTTTGATAATGCTACTGCAAACATTGTTATACAACAAACATGTTGGTTTGTTTTAAAAACCTTTGGGAAATGCACATGTGATTGTGCAGGTATAAAAAAGTGCCTTACTCAAGAATGTGTGGATTATTGTCTCAACACTACAACACTTTTGGGGTGATGTAATAGCTGTTTTATGTAAAAATGGGGGTTATTTCCTAAGGGCAAATACACTTTGCACTACAAGTGCAGGTTCAGTGCAGTTGCAAGTGCACTTGTAGTGAAATGTGTTTTGGCATTTAGGAAGTACCAGCCAACAGTGTTTTTTATAAGGTTACCCAATCACGACATTTTCTGCACTCAACACATTTCTGTCAGGGTCAGCTAAAACAAACACAAGCAGTAAATGTCCACAAAGAATTTCTTTTGGTTGTTTTTTATTTGAAAAAGGTGTCACAGATTGTCTGGCATATTGATAGCTCCCCTACCCGCAAAGAACTCCAGGTAGCGTAACCGGACATCACGGGCATTCAGGGAGGGCAAGCCAGGACGGCCACTTTCAAGCGCCGTCAGTGTTGATGGATTAGGGATTCTGGCCTCAGGCCCAACTGAGCCAGCATAGTTGGCTGAATGTTTTCTTAAAAAATTATGGAGAACACAGCAGGCAAGTATTATATGGTTCAGTTTATACTCCGCCATATGGATGGGTGTCAGAAATAATCGGAACCGGCTGGCCAGGATTCCAAATGTGTTCTCCAACACTCTTCGGGCTCTTGCCAGCCGGTAATTAAAAACCCTCTGTTCCGGGGTGAGGGTCCTCATCGGGAATGGCCGCATCAGGTGGTCCCCCAGCGCAAATGCTTAATCAGCAACGAACACAAATGGGAGACCTTCAACATTGTCCTCTGGAGGTGGCAAGTCCAAGCTGCCATTCTGGAGACGCTTGTAGAACTCCGTCTGGGCGATCACTCCACCATCTGACATCCGGCCATTCTTCCCCACGTCCACATACAAGAACTCGTAATTAGCCGACACCACCGCCAACATCACTATACTATTAAACCCTTTGTAATTATAATAGTACGACCCCGAGTTGGGTGGTGGGACGATGTGGACGTGTTTCCCATCAATTGCCCCTCCGCAGTTAGGAAAGTCCCACCGCTGGGCAAAGTGGGAGGCCACAGTCTGCCATTCCTGTGGCGTTGAAGGAAACTGTTGAGGAAAAAACAATAAACATTACTATTTTTTCAAAGATACATGGCAAGCAGATTATACACAAACATTATGGGGCAACCTCCAGATAGCATTTACTAAGGGGAATTTAGCAAGGCCAAAGTATAAGGTACACCTATCATATTCCCCCTACCCCCCTCTCATGGGCCATTTCTAACATTATAGGGGGGGGGACTCTTGGACAGGTAACCCTCTTCACTTCATTGAGAGATGAATGCCTAAATAATGGGTATTACTTGTAACAGACCCTCCTTAGTTACACTATTGGCAGCCCACTGGACAGGTAAGAAGTGTCATAATACAAAGATATAAATACACACTGTACACATTTGAGGACATTTGGACATTCTGCTATTACCTATCAAGATAATAATAGAATAACAAAACTTTAAACAGTATGATTGGAAAGTATACAGGCAGGCCCTTGCACTACATGCTTTGGGGAATTCATCCATAAATCTGACCAGTAAAGAGATGGGTATAGTGTGTATGGGTTTGGCAAAGTCAGCAGATAGATGATTGAGGATAGAGAATTGGGATCAGCTGACTTAGCAGTTGGGGGAGGGAGGGTTAAAAAAAATTGGGGGACACCACAAAAAAAAAACCTCTGGCACTCTGCCTGAATTGAAATCAAAAATCACATTTCCAAACATTTTAGGGGGTGTTTGGGGTAAAGCACTACTATAGAGCTGATAAAATACATTGTTAAGTGACTACATGAGGTGAATATAGGGCAGGAGACACCATGCTGGGGAGGTTATTGAAGGGCAAATATGTATGAAGGACATAAAATAATAATTACATAAAAATCCAGCATGCATGAGAACAAAGGGGACATTCACAGCATATTACAATCATGGTAATTAGGGAATGAGGGAAGAAATACAATATATTATCAAACATTCAATACAATAAAATGTGATATTAAAGCATAAAAATCTTACCTTCATATACTCCTTCTGCAGGACCTGTATGATGGCAGAACAGGTCTCTGGGATAATGATCCCCAGAGCCTGGGGGGAGATGCCTGTCGAGAACTTGAGGTCCTGCAGGCTTCTCCCTGTGGCCAAATACCGCAAGGTAGCGACCAACCTCTGCTCCGGAGTGATGGCTTGCCTCATGCAGGTATCCTGCCTGCTAATATAGGGGGTCAGCGAAGCCAACAAACGGTGAAACACAGGGTCCGTCATCCTGAGAAAGTTCCTGAAATCATCAGGATTATTCTCACGGATCTCACGGAGCAAAGGCATATGAGAGAACTGGTCACGCTGAAGCAACCAATTCTTGGTCCATGAACTCCTCCCCACCCTGTTCATGGACTGGACTTGTGTCAAGGTCAGGACCCCAACACCAAGCCCCCGCAGAGCACGAACTCTATGAGGAGTACGCATACGAAACATGGCTAGAAAACGGTCGGCTGCTCAGAACGAAGTAACAGAACGCACTGAAGAACAGCAAGGCCTGTGAAGAGCGACCTGAAAAACAGCAACGAGCGGGCAAGATCGCACAGAAAACTCTGATACGAACTGACTGCACGCACTGAAGAGCAGATACAAACCCACAAGCACAAACTGAACGGCAGAAAACGATCTGAAAGCCACGAGTCTGAAAAAGCGCGAATCGTCTCTCACCAAACTTTTACTAACACGAGATTAGCAAAAGGAGCCCAAAGGGTGCCGCGCTTGGTTCTGAACCGGCCTTTTCTAATCTCGTCGTACGTGGTGTACGTCACCGCGTTGTTGGTGATCGGAAATTCCGACAACTTTGTGCGACCGTGTGTATGCAAGACAAGTTTGAGCCAACATCCGTCGGAAAAAATCCGACAAGGATCCGACAAGGATTTTGTTGTCGGAATGTCCGAACAAAGTCCGACCGTGTGTATGGGGCATTACTCTTCCAATTCTATCCGAGAGGCAAAAAATGTTTTACCTAGCGATACAATTTAAGCATTACAGTTTCTAATGTCACCTTCCCACCTCTGTAATGCTTACTGTGCAAGGATTCAGCATAGTCACTGAGTGGAGAAGTGACCCAGGAAGCTGTTACACAATACAGGAGTTCTTCCCCCATGCGGGTCACAGATAAGAAAAAGAAAAAGATATTTTTCTAGTAGAGAGGGTGAAGATTAGAAGTTATAACAGTATTTCACAACCTTTTTGTCATAGATGAACTTTGGAAATAACTTTCTGGTCTCAGAAAACCTCTGATAATAAAAATTATATCTACTGCTCATGATGCATTAAAGAGAATCTCCAGGCTCTTTCAGAAAAAAATTACAAACACTGTAGCTGCTGACTCTTAATATAAGGACACTTACTTGTCCAGGGATCCAGCGATATCCTCACCCGAGCCGATTCTTCAATTGGCTTTGGGTGCAGGCACTGCCATCTGCAGTAAGGGAAACAGGAAGTGAAGTCTTCACAGCCTGTTTCCTACTGTGCTTGCGCGAGTCACGCTGCGCCTTGTGAATGGTCCTGTAGTCTTTTGGGAATTGTGATTGAAGTACACGACATCTGGCAGCTCATCGCGTTGTGATGTGTCCCAGAAGACTGTGGGGGAAGGTGGGGGGGCGATCTTCCCGCACAGTTCGCCACGGCGATCTGAGCCAGAAGTGGGAGTGGGCGAAGCTTTTGAGAAAGTGCCTGATCCCCTGTGCTACTATGTGCACAAAGAATAATTGTGCTATTGAAAGAAACTTGCAAGAACAGTAACCAATATCTGTGTTAGAGTCTGCCACTGTATACCTAAATATGTTCTGATTTAATGTGAAATGTGGATAGTAGAAAAATGGTACAGCGCTCCCATATACAGTAATTTCTACAGTAAATTATTACACTGCAAACATTCTATGTGTGAAGCAGTAAATACCACTAAACGGTATACCACTAAACGGTATAGTAACTACTGCTACATAGGTAAATTATAAAAATGCACAACAAAAAACAAAAGCATTAAAACATAACAGCACTGTGATTCAAATGTCCGTGATAAACACTATTGTGCGCATCCACTAGTGTTGTGTGCACTCTTTAGGCTTAATGAGCAAAGACCAAATATGAAGAAACAGTTCCTTAAATTCTGTGCAAGGTTCGCCAACCACCTCTATTACCAACAATGAAGCTTTATTAAATTGTTTACACAAGATAGAAACAAATGAATCAACTCAAAGAAATGAAAACGTTACATTAAAGACTCTATAGAGAATATACTGTATTAATTGAGGAAGTCCTTCTCAAGGACACAACTCGTTAAGCAGGGTGGTCTTGGTGACGTCATTGCGCTAGGGGGCAAGGTCATCTCGAGATTCAGTCGGGAGGAGTGAGTTGGTAATATTTCTGTGGATATATAGTAATGTAAGTGCAATATTTCTTTTGTTTGATAAACAATGGTTTGCACAGAGAGCACTAGAGGTCCCTTTTTATTTTATCTATGAGGAACACTGCCCTTTTACTGGAAATAGAGAGTTGAGTGAAGCTGGCGTGACAGCCTGGATAATCCTCTATTTAAAGTGATACACACACTGGGGACTGATGCTACCCTCAAAAGGGTTTGACCTCGTATATTCCATGGCATTGGTGGAGGAATAATTTGGTGGTGGTGGTTGTTTAAAGAAGAGGACAAGCGATTTGAAGTTTTGTCATTACATTTTTATTAGAGTTTAGTAGATGAAGTAACATACAGACAGCAGCCATCATCTAGAGACTGCTATGAACATAGCAACCTTTAAAATATAAATATATATTAGAAATTAAGTAAGATTCATAATGCAACACAAAAAGATGTGTCATTGGTACAATAATGCTATTAGCAACATTAACCACTTGCCGACCGGCTCACGCCGATATACGTCGGCAGAAGGGCGCGAACAGGCATATTAACGTACCTGTATGTTGCCCTTTAAGAAGTGGTTTGCGGGCACGTGCCCGCTGCGAGCTCCGTGAGTGTGATCGTGGGTCCGGCAGACTCGATGTCCGCGCGGATACCCGCGACTGTCGCACACAGAGGCTGTTTACATCAGAATTTACCCGTTCTGCCTAGTGACAGGACACTGATCACCGCTCCCTGTAATCGGGAGCGGTGATCAGTGTCATGTCCAGGGGCGGACTGACCAGTCAGTCCATTCGGATGTGGACCGAGGGCCCGACCGCTGAAGGGGGCCCGTCAGCGCCACCTGCTGGAACCAGCTTGGGGTCCAGAGACAAAAAACTTGCGGCCGCGGGCCCACCGGCGACAATCTGTGCTGCCTCGGAGGGTGAGGGGTGAGGGCGAGCGTCGCTGGGTCACATAGAGCAGTGATTTCTTTTTTACCCAGCGTCTGCTGTCATCGGATGTCCCGCCTCCTGCACTGGCTCTTTTGATAGACATCACACAGGAGGCGGGACATCTGATGACAACGGACGCTGGGTAAAAGGGAGATCCCCGCTCTGTGTTACCTGGTGGCTCTCCTCTCTAACCCCCATATACCGATCAGACTGCATGGAGGGGACACTGGTGAGGCTACATGGAGGGGACACTTATCAGGCTGCATGGAGGGGACACTGGTGAGGCTGCATGGAGGGGACACTGATCAGACTGCATGGAGGGGACACTGGTGAGGCTGCATGGAGGGGACACTGATCAGACTGCATGGAGGGGACACTGGTGAGGCTGCATGGAGGGGACACTTATCAGGCTGCATGGAGGGGACACTGGTGAGGCTGCATGGAGGGGACACTGATCAGACTGCATGGAGGGGACACTGGTGAGGCTGCATGGAGGGGACACTGATCAGACTGCATGGAGGGGCCACTGGTGAGGCTGCATGGAGGGGACACTGATCAGGCTGCATGGAGGGGACACTGGTGAGGCTGCATGGAGGGGACACTGATCAGGCTGCATGGAGGGGACACTGGTGAGGCTGCATGGAGGGGACACTGGTGAGGCTGCATGGAGGGGACACTGACGAGGTTGCATGGAGGGGACACTGGCAAGGCTGCATGGAGGGGACACTGATCAGGCTGCATGGAGGGGACACTGGTGAGGCTGCATGGAGGGGACACTGGTGAGGCTGCATGGAGGGGACACTGACGAGGCTGCATGGAGGGGACACTGGCAAGGCTGCATGGAGGGGACACTAGTGAGGCTGCACAGAGGGGCCACTGGTGAGGCTGCACAGAGGGGCCACTGGTGAGGCTGCACAGAGGGGCCACTGGTGAGGCTGCACAGAGGGGCCACTGGTGAGGCTGCACAGAGGGGCCACTGGTGAGGCTGCACAGAGGGGCCACTGGTGAGGCTGCATGGAGGGGCCACTGGTGAGGCTGCATGGAGGGGGCACTGGTGAGGCTGCATGGAGGGGGCACTGGTGAGGCTGCACTGAGGGGACACTGGCGAGGCTGCATTGATGGACACTGATGAGGCTGCATTAATGGGCGCTATTTCTAACATAGACTCTCAAATGGACACAGAGTGGACATGCACACCACGTCATTATGTGTTGCACCGCGCGCATCCGTGCACTGGGCCTGCTGCAAACCTCCTAGTTCTACTGTCCCATATAGGGCAAAGGCGGCCGACTCCCTCCAAGTCTCTCCCTCACCTCGGCAAACAGTGCCCGGTACGGTGGAACGAGGAGAGGACACATCAGCCAGCCACAGCAGGGCCAGGGCACCAGCCAACTGTAACCCACCCACCCACAGTGACGCACCCACACCAGGGAGCCAGCCAGCCACAGCAGGGTGCCAGCCACAGAGGACGCAGGAGCCAGCCAGCCACAGAGAACGCAGGAGCCAGCCACCGAGGACGATGGAGCCGGCCATCCACGGCAGGGTGCCAGCCAGAGAGGAAGCGGGAGCCAGCCACAGAGGACGCAGGAGCCAGCCAGCCAGGCACAGAGGACGCGGGAACCAGCCACAGCTACAGTAGCCATAAAAATATAAAATATAAAATATAAAAGTAGCCATAGTTAAGGTAAGAGGAGAGCTACTCGGTGCCAATTTTATTTCTACTTTGTGAGAGGTTGGGGCAGGGGTGAGAGTCATGGCACAAGGAGGGGGTCCAGTGAGGACCAGAGTAAATGAAGGTGTTCACTGTACACTCTGTTAGAAAGAGGCCCCCCTCTAGGTCCCATTATACTCCTTTGTATTCTCTAATGGGTCCTGGAAGGGGATCTCTCTCTAACAGAGACTCTCTAATGGACACTGTTAGAGAGAGACCCCCCTTCAGGTCCCATTAGACTCTGTTGTAGACTCTAATGGGGCCTGGAGGGGACGTTTTCTAACAGACTGTCTAATGGACACTGTTAGAGAGGTTCCATTTTAAAAAAGGCAGAAATTGTACTTTGTGCAAAATGTAGAGGCGGGATCAGGGGTGGGCCATGGGCGGGGTCAGAGGTGGACCATGAGCTGGGCCTGACAGGGGGCCCTTGCTTTATTTGGTCGGGGGCCCTGGGTGTTGTCAGTCCGCCCCTGGTCATGTCACACATAGCCCCTCCCCCCCACAGTTAGAATCACTCCCTAGGACACACTTTACCCCTTCACTGCCCCTAGTGGTTAACCCCTTCACTGCCAGTCACATTTACACAGTAACCAATGCATTTTTAATCGCACTGATCGCTGTATAAATGTGAATGGTCCCAAAATAGTGCCAAAAGTGTCCGATCTGTCCGCCATAATGTTGCAGTCATGATAAAAATCGCTGATCACCGCCATTACCACTACTAAAAAAAAAAATTATTAATAAAAATGCCATAAAACTATCCCCTATTTTGTAGACGCTATAACTTTTGCACAAACCAATCAATCAATGCTTGTTGCGATTTTTTTTTACCAAAAATATGTAGAAGAATACATATCGGCCTAAACTGAGGAAAAAAATGTTTTTTTATATATTTTTGGGGGATATTTATTATAGCAAAAAGTAAAAAATAACCGCAGAGGTGATCAAATACCACCAAAAGAAAGCTCTATTTGTAGGGGAACAAAGGACACCAATTTTGTTTGGGAGCCACGTCGCACGACCGCACAATTGTCAGTTAAAACGACACAGTGCCGAATCGCAAAAAGTGCTCTGGTCTTTTGCCAGCCAAATGATCCGGGCTGAAGTGGTTACTAACTGTACAAGAATTCAGTTAAGCATTAGAGTTACCTAACCATGCATGCCAGAGTTTCCAGGTTTTTTCCCATAACAAGTATTTATCAGCTCTCAAGGCCAGTAGCTTTTTGAACAGAGAGTTAGTTTTGAACTTTTCAAGTACTTCTGAGGGGCGGGGGCTAGCTGTGACTTCCAATGTCTAGGAGAATATACACCACTAGGGTGCAAATACAGTGAAGACAGGTACAGTTTTTGCTTAATCCAGCTGTTTTTATTAGTACAACTTATAACATTCAAGTGAAAGATATAACACCAACATGTCAGAAAGAAAAAATATTTCAAAAACAGAATCACTGAGTTGAATAGAGGATCACCCCCCTTATGCCAGTATTTTGTTGGACCACCTTTTGCTTTAATTACAGCCTTTAGTCTGTTGGGATATGTCTCTACTAACTTTGCACATCTAGACTTTGCAATATTTGCCCCACTCTTCTTTGCAGAACTGCTCAAGATCAGTTCAATTTGATGGTGACCGTTTGTGGACTGCAGTCTTAAATTATTCCTCAGATTTTCAATGGGGTTTAAGTCTGAGCTCTGACTAGGCCCTGCAAGGACATTCACCTTTTCTCTTTCAACCTCTGTGTGGTCATTCTTGCTGTGTGCTTTGGATCATTGTCATGTTGGAAGGTAAACCTTCTTCCCATTGACAACTTTATGGCAGAGGGCAGCAGATTTTCCTCAAGAATTTGACAGTATTTTGCCCCATTCATTTTTCTTTCTACCCTGACAAGTGCTCCAGTCCCTGCTGCAAAGAAACACCCCCATAACAGGATATTACCCCCTTCATAACAGGATATTATCCCCACCATAACAGGATATTACCACCTCCATAACAGGATATTACCACCTCCATAACAGGATATTACCACCTCCATAACAGGATATTACCACCTCCATAACAGGATATTACCGCCTCCATGCTTTACTGTAGGAATGGTATTATTTGGATGGTTAAATGGGGGCTGGGGGCCGGTCACTGACAGGTGTTTTTTCACCTTAATGCATAGTTGAAAGGTGAAAAAACACAAACCTTTACAACTCCTTTAACCCCTTAGGTTCGAAAGTATAGGATGTAGAGTATATAGATTATAACAAGCATGCTATGCTGCATATACAGACTGATTTTGCTGGTGTGGGTTTAGTAACACTTTAAAGCTTGGATGGTTACTGACACATATTAAAAAAACTTTGGAACTTTTATCAGTATTTCCTTTGTATTAGTATTTTTTTATTAGAATTGTACAAAGTTTTTTCTTTTTTTTTTTTTGGTGACAGGTTTTGTATGTAGCACATGCAGTATATATTTATGTCTTAAGATAGACCTACTACCTGTACTATGTCATTTTGGATGCTTCTACATTCGATTGTTTTATGATGGAATGAGATCTCACAGGGAGGAGTACACACTATCACATTCGATTGTATTGTATTGCACACAACTATTTTACTAAACTATGTTGACAATGACAGTCATTGTCCATAATGCACATAGAGTGATTTTGGGGTAAGATTATTTGTCTCTTTATGGTTAGGAACGCTGCACTTTTGTTTTATAAATTGTCTTGTGATTGGTGTGTGAGGAGTGTGAAGCACACAGTGCGTGTGCTATTCCTGGATAAGATCTGAGATCCTCCTTCTAGATAAGAGTGAGTTTGCACAGAGAAAAACCTTTTAGACTGTAATATACTGTATATATATCTATCTATATATATAGATATATAGATATATATATATCTATATATATAGATAGATATATATACACACACACATACACACACACACACACAGTGTGCTTCACTTTGTCCACATTTTGTTATGTTACAGCCTTATTCGAAAATTAATTAATTAAGTCTATTATTTTCCTCAAAGTTCTACAAACAATACCCCATAATGACAACATAATAGAAGTTTGTTTAAAATTTATGAAAAATGAAAAACGAAGAAAATCCCATGTACATAAGTATTCACAGCCTTTGCTCAATACTTTGTTACATAGTTACATAGTAGGTGAGGTTGAAAAAAGACACAAGTCCATCAAGTCCAACCTATGTGTGTGATTATGTGTCAGTATTACATTACATATCCTTGTATATTGCGGTCATTCAGGTGATTATCTAATAGTTTCTTGAAGCTATCGATGCTCCCCGCTGAGACCTCCGCCTGTGGAAGGGAATTCCACATCCTTGCCGCTCTTACAGTAAAGAACCCTCTACGTAGTTTAAGGTTAAACCTCTTTTCTTCTAATTGTAATGAGTGGCCACGAGTCTTATTAAACTCTCTTCTGCGAAAAAGTTTTATCCCTATTGTGGGGTCACCAGTACAGTATTTGTAAATTGAAATCATATCCCCTCTCAAGCGTCTCTTCTCCAGAGAGAATAAGTTCAGTGCTCGCAACTTTTCCTCATAACTAAGATCCTCCAGACCCTTTATTAGCTTTGTTGCCCTTCTTTGTACTCGCTCCATTTCCAGTACGTCCCTCCTGAGGACTGGTGCCCAGAACTGGACAGCATACTCCAGGTGCGGCCGGACCAGAGTCTTGTAGAGCGGGAGAATTATCGTTTTATCTCTGCAGTTGATCCCCCTTTTAATGCATGCCAATATTCTGTTTGCTTTATTAGCAGCAGCTTGGCATTGCATGCCATTGCTGAGCCTATCATCCACTAGGACCCCCAGGTCCTTTTCCATCCTAGATTCCCCCAGAGGTTCTCCCCCCAGTGTATAGATTGCATTCATATTTTTGCCACCCAAATGCATTATTTTACATTTTTCTACATTGAACCTCATTTGCCATGTAGTCGCCCACCCCATTAATTTGTTCAGGTCTTTTTGCAAGATTTCCACATCCTGCGGAGAAGTTATTGCCCTGCTTAGCTTAGTATCGTCTGCAAATACAGAGATTGAACTGTTTATCCCATCCTCCAGGTCGTTTATGAACAAATTAAATAGGATTGGTCCCAGCACAGAATCCTGGGGAACCCCACTACCCACCCCTGACCATTCTGAGTACTCCCCATTTATCACCACCCTCTGAACACGCCCTTGTAGCCAGTTTTCAATCCATGTACTCACCCTATGGTCCATGCCAACGCACCTTATTTTGTACAGTAAACGTTTATGGCAAATGCTTTTGCAAAATCCAGATACACCACGTCTACGGGCCTTCCTTTATCTAGATGGCAACTCACCTCCTCATAGAAGGTTAATAGATTGGTTTGGCAAGAACGATTCTTCATGAATCCATGCTGATTACTGCTAATGATATCATTCTTATTACTAAAATCTTGTATATAGTCCCTTATCATCCCCTCCAAGAGTTTACATACTATTGATGTTAGGCTAACTGGTCTGTAATTCCCAGGGATGTTTTTTGGGCCCTTTTTAAATATTGGTGCTACATTGGCTTTTCTCCAATCAGCTGGTACCATTCCAGTCAATAGACTGTCTGTAAAAATTAGGAACAACGGTCTGGCAATCACCTGACTGAGTTCCCTAAGTACCCTCGGATGCAAGCCATCTGGTCCCGGTGATTTATTAATGTTAAGTTTCTCAAGTCTAATTTTAATTCCCTCCTCTGTTAACCATGTAGGTGCTTCCTGTGTTGTGTCATGAGGATAAACACTGCAGTTTTGGTTACTGAAGACCCCCGATTCACTCGTGAAGACTGAGGAGAAGAATAAATTCAATACCTTTGCCATCTCCCCATCCTTTGTAACCAGATGTCCTTCCTCATTCTTTATGGGGCCAATATGGTCTGTCCTCCCTTTTTTACTGTTTACATACTTAAAGAATTTCTTGGGATTTTTTTTGCTCTCCTCCGCTATGTGTCTTTCATGTTCTATCTTAGCCATCCTAATTGCACCCTTACATTTCTTATTGCATTCTTTATAAATTCTGAATGCTGAGGATGATCCCTCAACCTTGTATTTTTTGAAGGCCTTCTCCTTTGCTTTTATATGCATTTTTACATTGGAGTTAATGCCCTTATTTAATATGCTCTTAAAGCAAACCCATCTCTCCTCCGTGTTCTTTGTTCCTAATATTTTATCCCAATTTATGCCTTTTAGCAAGGTTTGTAGTTTAGGGAAGTTGGCTCTTTTGAAATTCAGTGTCTTTGTGTTCCCTTCATGTTTCCTATTTGTGTGATTTATACTGAAACTAATTGACCTGTGATCGCTGTTACCTAAATTGCCCCGTATTTCCACATCTGTTATCAGGTCTGTATTGTTGGTAATCAGTAGATCTAGTAATGTTTTATTTCTAGTTGGTGCGTCTACCATCTGACCCATAAAATTGTCCTGCAAGACACTAAGGAACTGGCGAGCCTTAAATGAATGCGCGGTTCCCTCCGCCCAGTCTATGTCTGGATAATTAAAATCCCCCATTATGATAACACTTCCCATCCTTGCTGCTAATCCAGTTTGTGATAGGAGATCCGTCTCCACTTCCTCCCTCAGGTTAGGGGGCCTATAGCATACTCCCAGTTAGGGATGAGCTTCGAGTTCGAGTCGAACTCATGTTCTACTCGAACATTGGCTGTTCGCAAGTTCGCCGAACAGCGAACAATTTGGGGTGTTCGCGGCAAATTCGAATGCCGCGGAACACCCTTTAAAAGTCTATGGGAGAAATCAAAAGTGCTAATTTTAAAGGCTTATATGCAAGTTATTGTCATAAAAAGTGTTTGGGGACCCGGGTCCTGCCCCAGGGGACATGGATCAATGCCAAAAAAAGTTTTAAAAACGGACGTTTTTTCAGGAGCAGTGATTTTATTAATGCTTAAAGTCAAACAATAAAAGTGTAATATCCCTTTAAATTTCGTACCTGGGGGGTGTCTATAGTATGCCTGTAAAGGGGCGCATGTTTCCCATGTTTAGAACAGTCTGACAGCAAAATGACATTTGGAAGGAAAAAACTCATTTAAAACTACCCGCGGCTATTGCATTGCCGACAATACACATAGAAGTTCATTGATAAAAACGGCATGGGAATTCCCCACAGGGCAACCCCGAACCAAAATAAAAAAAAAAAAATGATGTGGGGGTCCCCCTAAATTCCATACAAGGCCCTTCGGGTCTGGTATGGATATTAAGGGGAACCCCAGCCAAAATTTAAAAAAAAAATTGACGTGGGGTTCCCCCTAAATTCCATACCAGACCCTTCAGGTCTGGTATGGATTTTAAGGGGAACCCCGCGCCAAAAAAAAAAAAAAAAACGGCGTGGGGTCCCCCTAAAAATCCATACCAGACCCTTATCCGAGCACGCAACCTGGCAGGCCGCAGGAAAAGAGGGGGGGACGAGAGTGCGGCCCCCCCCCCCTCCTGAACCGTACCAGGCCACATGCCCTCAACATTGGGAGGGTGCTTTGGGGTAGCCCCCCAAAGCACCTTGTCCCCATGTTGATGAAGACAAGGGCCTCATCCCCACAACCGTGGCCGGTGGTTGTGGGGGTCTGCGGGCGGGGGGCTTATCGGAATCTGGAAGCCCCCTTTACCAAGGGGACCCCCAGATCCCGGCCCCCCCCCTGTGTGAAATGGTAAGGGGTTACTTACCCCTACCATTTCACTAAAAAACTGTCAAAAATGTTAAAAATGACAAGAGACAGTTTTTGACAATTCCTTTATTTAAATGCTTCTTCTTTCTTCCTTCATCTTCTTCTTCTTCTGGTTCTTCTGGCTCTTCTGGTTCTTCCTCCGGCGTTCTCGTCCAGCATCTCCTCCGCGGCGTCTTCTATCTTCTTCTCCTCGGGCCGCTCCGCACCCATGGCATGAGGGGAGGCTCCCGCTCTTCTCTTCATCTTCTTCTTCATCTTCATCTTCTTCTTCATCTTCTTCTTCTTCTTCTTCTTCTCTTCTTCATCTCTTCTTCCTTCTTCATTTCTTCTGCGGGCCGCTCCGCATCCATGCATGGAGGGAGGCTCCCGCTGTGTACGGCGTCTCTTCGTCTGACGGTTCTTAAATAACGGGGGGCGGGGCCATCCGGTGACCCCGCCCCCCTCTGACGCACGGTGAATTGACGGGACTTCCCTGTGACGTCACGGGGAATGCCACAGGGAAGTCCCGTCATGTCCCGTGCGTCAGAGGGGGGCGGGGTCACCGGATGGCCCCGCCCCCCGTTATTTAAGAACCGTCAGACGAAGAGACGCCGTCACACAGCGGGAGCCTCCCTCCATGCATGGATGCGGAGCGGCCCGCAGAAGAAATGAAGAAGGAAGAAGAGATGAAGAAGAGAAGAAGAAGAAGAAGAAGAAGATGAAGAAGAAGATGAAGATGAAGAAGAAGATGAAGAGAAGAGCGGGAGCCTCCCCTCATGCCATGGGTGCGGAGCGGCCCGAGGAGAAGAAGATAGAAGACGCCGCGGAGGAGATGCTGGACGAGAACGCCGGAGGAAGAACCAGAAGAGCCAGAAGAACCAGAAGAAGAAGAAGATGAAGGAAGAAAGAAGAAGCATTTAAATAAAGGAATTGTCAAAAACTGTCTCTTGTCATTTTTAACATTTTTGACAGTTTTTTAGTGAAATGGTAGGGGTAAGTAACCCCTTACCATTTCACACAGGGGGGGGGCCGGGATCTGGGGGTCCCCTTGGTAAAGGGGGCTTCCAGATTCCGATAAGCCCCCCGCCCGCAGACCCCCACAACCACCGGCCACGGTTGTGGGGATGAGGCCCTTGTCTTCATCAACATGGGGACAAGGTGCTTTGGGGGGCTACCCCAAAGCACCCTCCCAATGTTGAGGGCATGTGGCCTGGTACGGTTCAGGAGGGGGGGGGGGGCCGCACTCTCGTCCCCCCCTCTTTTCCTGCGGCCTGCCAGGTTGCGTGCTCGGATAAGGGTCTGGTATGGATTTTTAGGGGGACCCCACGCCGTTTTTTTTTTTTTTTTTTGGCGCGGGGTTCCCCTTAAAATCCATACCAGACCTGAAGGGTCTGGTATGGAATTTAGGGGGAACCCCACGTCAATTTTTTTTTTAAATTTTGGCTGGGGTTCCCCTTAATATCCATACCAGACCTGAAGGGCCTTGTATGGAATTTAGGGGGACTCCCACATCATTTTTTTTTTTAAATTTTGGTTCGGGGTTGCCCTGTGGGGAATTCCCATACCGTTTTTATCAATGAACTTCTATGTGTATTGTCGGCAATGCAATAGCCGCGGTAGTTTTAAATGAGTTTTTTCCTTCAAAATGTCATTTTGCTGTCAGACTGTTCTAAACACAGGAAACATGCGCCCCTTTACAGGCATACTATAGACACCCCCCAGGTATGAAATTTAAAGGGATATTACACTTTTATTGTTTGACTTTAAGCATTATTAAAATCACTGCTCCTGAAAAAACGGCCGTTTTTAAAACTTTTTTTTGCATTGATCCATGTCCCCTGGGGCAGGACCCAGGTCCCCAAACACTTTTATTGACAATAACTTGCATATTAGCCTTTAAAATTAGCACTTTTGATTATTCATGTTCGTGTCCCATAGACTTTAACGGTGTTCGCGTGTTCGAACGAATTTTTTTCCTGTTCGCATGTTCTGGTGCGAACCGAACAGGGGGGTGTTCGGCTCATCCCTACTCCCAGTATTATTTTCCCCTTAGCTTCATCCCTTTGGAGCTCTACCCATAAAGATTCCACCTCCTCCCTAGCCCCCTCAGTGATGTCATCTCTCACATTCACTTGTACATTATTCTTGATATATAGGCATACCCCTCCCCCTTTTTTACCCTCTCTATCCTTGCGGTATAGGGTATACCCTTGAATGTTTGCCAGCCAATCACGAGAGCTGTTGAACCAGGTCTCTGAAATTCCCACAAAATCCAAATCCTCCTTGTACAACAGTATCTCTAGTTCACCCATCTTGTCCGCCATGCTCCTGGCATTGGTGAACATGCCACATAGTTTAGACCGGTCGCATATTGTCCTCGTATTGGGTGTTTCAAGATTGCAACTAGGACTTGCTACTATACTCACCTTGTGTTTTTGTGCTTTGGTTAACCTACCACTAATGCCCCTAATACTACCCTCTGGAATATCTTCCGCGCTGGCTATCACTGTCTCTGGACCCTCCCTCCCATCGCCTAGTTTAAAAACCCCTCTAACTTTTTGGCCATCTTCATTCCCAGCAGATCTGCACCCTCCTCATTTAGGTGCAGTCCGTCCCTTCTATAGTACCGGTTACCGACTGAGAAGTCGGCCCAGTCCTCCAGGAACCCAAACCCCTCCTTACTACACCAGCTCTTCAGCCACTTGTTTACTTCCCTAATCTCCCTCTGCCTTTCTGGTGTGGCTCGATGTACCGGTAGTATTCCTGAGAACACTACCTTGGAGGTCCTTTTCCTCAATTTAGCTCCTAAGTCCCTAAAACAGTTCTTTAGGACACTCCATCTGCCTCTGACTTTGTCATTGGTGCCAATGTGCACCATGACAGCCGGGTCTTCCCCAGCCCCTCCCAGTAATCTGTCCACAAGATCCGTGATGTGCCGAACCCGAGCGCCCGGTAGACAACATACTGTTCGGCGCTTCAGGTCTTGGTTACAGATTGCCCTCTCTGTCCTTCTAAGAATTGAGTCCCCTACCACCAGAATCTGTCTTTCCTTTCCCTTTGCTGCCCCCCCACTCTCACTGGAGGAGTTCTTCCCCAGGCAGCTAGGAGAGTCCCTCATCTCCAGCAGTGCTGGTCCCTGACTGGTTACACCAATGTCACTCAATGGAGCGTACTTATTGGGATGCTCCAGTCCTGGATCGGCCTCTCTGGCACTTCCCCCTCTACCCCTCCTGACTGTCACCCATCTACTCTTTGCTAGTGCCTGCACCTCTTTGTCTCCACCCTCCTCTGTGCTGGCCCCTGCCGGCACCTGCCATGTACGTTCCTGGCTCACCTTTAGTATGGAGGGACTTCTCAGTGCTGACAGTTGCTTCCCCAGATTCAGAACCTGGGCTTCCAGGGAAACAATGTGCTTACATTTTGCACAGCAGTATTCGCCCTCGATCGGATGATCAAGGAACGCATACATGCGGCAAGATGTACAAAGAGTCGCCTCTCCACACCCGCCGGGCATCGTACCTATTAAATTTAGTGAGGATTTGGGGATTTTACCCTGTCCAAATTACCTAACAGCTAGCTTCCTGGCACTAATACTCAAGACAATGTTGAAGCGCCTTTGGCACCAATTACAGCCTCAAGTCTCTTTGGGTATGATGGTACAAGCTTGGCACACCTATTTTGGGCAGTTTCTCCTATTCTTCTTTGCAGGACCTCTCAAGCTCCATCAGGTTGGAAGGGGAGCATCGGTGCACAGCCATTTTCAGATCTCTCCCGAGATGTTCAATTGGGTTCAAGTCTGGGTTCTGGCTGGGCCTCTCAAGGACTTTCACAGAGTAGTCCTGCAGCCACTCCTTTGTTATCTTGGCTGTGTGCTTAGGGTCGTTGTCCTGTTGTAAGATAAACCTTCACCGCAGTCTGAGGTCCAAAGCACTCTGAAGGATGTTTTCATCAAGGATATCTCTGTGCATTGCTGCATTCATCTTTCCCTCGATCCTGACTAATCTCCCAGTTCCTGCCACTAAAAAACATCCCCACAGCATGATGCTGCCACCACCATGCTTCTCTGTAGGGATGGTATTGGCCAGGTGATAAGTGGTGCCTGGTTTCCTCCAGACATGACGCTTGCCATTCAGGCCAAAGAGTTCAATCTTTGTTTCACCAGACCAGAGAATTTTGTTTCTCATGGTCTGAAGGTCCTTCAGGTGCCTTTTGGCAAACTCCAGTCAGACTGTCATGTGCCTTTTACTGAGGAATGGCTTCCTTCTGGCCACTCTACTATACAGGCCTGATTGGTGGAGTGCTGCAGAGATGGTTGTTCTTCTGGAAGGTTCTCCTATCTTTACAGAGAAACATCGAAGCTCTGTCAGAATGACTATTGGGTTTTTGATCACCTCCCTAACTAAGGCCCTTCTCCCCCGACTGCTCAGTTTGGCCGGGCAGCCCGCTCTAGGAAGAGTCCTGGTGGTTCCAAATGTCTTCCATTTACGGATGATGGTGGCCACTGTGCTCATTGGGACCTTCAATGCTGCAGAAATTTTTTTGTACCCTTCCCCAGATCTGTGCCTCCATATAATCCTGGCTCGGAGGTCTACAGACAATTCCCTGGACTTCATAGCTTTGTTTGTGCTCTGGCATGCACTGTTAACTGTGGGACCTTATGGACAGGTGTGTGCCTTTCCAAATCACGTCAAATCAACTGAATTTACCACAGGTGGACTCCAATCAAGTTGTAGAAACATCTCAAGGATGATCAATGGAAACAGGATGCACCTGAGCTCAATTTTGAGTGTCATGGCAAAGGCTGTGAATACTTATGTACATGGGATTTTTTTTTATTTGTAATTTTTAGAAAATTTTCAGAGATTTCAAACAAACTTCTTTCACGTTGTCATTATGGGGTATTGTTTGTAGAATTTTAAGGAAAATAATACATTTTATACATATATGGAAAAAGTGAAGCACTCTAAATACTTTCCGGATGCCCTGAATATCAACAGTTTAAAAACTCTTAAGCTTTAAAAGCAACTAAAATATAATAACCACAACCAGAGTTTCCATCTAACTCTGGGATAAATGGTTTGCAAACCACAATGACTTCATGTTTCTCTGTATGCTAATACATTTCACAGGCACTTCAATTCTGTATTGTTTTTTTATATTCTGAGGGGCAGTGGGTGATGTGGGCTGTCCCCCATATATTTTCTGAGAATTTTTTTTTTTTTTATATTCCGGCAGCCGCTCAATGAGGCTTATACACACTTTTTTTCAGTAAATCACTTATTTCAGTTTTCACTTTGGCAAACTTTCACGGCAGCAAAAACGGTGATTTCTACTGCAAAATTAATTTAACAAAAAGCACTTGCTTAATAAACAGATCACCCCTATAACTAAATCACACTTTAAATGGCTGCTTTTTCCACACACATACATAATATGATGTTTGTAAACCGTGTTTTATATATACAGAAAAAAACCTGTCAGGGTTGTCTTGTTCATAGCTTTTTTCCGACGGATGTTGGCTCAAACTAGTCTTGCATACACACGGTCACGCGGTGACGTAAAAGACGTACGTCAGGACTATAAACGGGGCAGTAGCCAATAGCTTTTGTCTCTTAATTTATTCTGAGCATGCGTGGCACTTTGTGCGTCGGATTTGTGTACACACGGTCGGAATTTCCAACAACGAATTTTGTTGTTGGAAAATTTCATAGCAAGCTCTCAAACTTTGCGTGTCGGAAATTCCGATGGAAAATGTGTGATGGAGCCTACACACGGTCAGAATTTCCGACAACAAGGTCCTATCACACATTTTCCATCGGAAAATCCGACCGTGTGTACGGGGCATAAGACAATTTCAAAAAATGTTATAAAAAAATATGGGGATTTGGTCACACCATATTGCTATATGGTGCTAAGCCCACTTACTGCGACAAAGTACCCCATGATTAGTGGGTCCTACACTATCCATAGATTGGGTAGGGGAGGGATCAGCACACAGCCTGTCAATGACTTTGAATGACTGCCACGGCTCTGTTTTCCTGTGTGCTGAGTGAAGGGGGGTGTGTCCCTTCCCTCCAATTAGCTCTCAGAGCTCTTGTACAGTGTGTAACTGCGGCTACCCACCCCCTACTTTGTGAGTCTGTGAAAATTCAATTTCATCTCCGAGTTCTACAAGGATGTACAGGACAAATGGCTGCAAATAAACAGGTACAACTTATGTAGGAGGATTTGTTTCAGACAGGGATGGACTGGCCATCGGGACTACCGGGAGATTCCCGGTGGGCCGATGGCTCAGTCTGGGCCACTTTCACTTTCAGGCGCATCTGCGGTGCGCGGCGATCTACCCGTCAACCGCCAACAGCTGGCGCCTGACGGGTAGATCGTGATTAGCCAGCATGCAGAGTAGCGCAGGGAGCTTCTGTAGTAATAAGTTCTCTCTCGTGTCATCACGCTGTTCTCCGGCGGCCCCGCCCCCTCCTCTCTTCTCGTCTATACCAATTGGCTTGTAGGATCATCTGGTATAGACAAGAAGAGAGGAGGGGGCGGGGCCGCCGGAGAACAGCGTGATGACACGAGAGAGAACTTATTACTACAGAAGCTCCCTGCGCTACTCTGCATGCTGGCTAGTAAGACCCCACAATGTGCCCTGATGATGTGCTATGTGCCCCGCTATGTGCCCCATCATGTGCCCCGCTATGTGCCCCATCATGTGCCCCGATGTGCTATGTTCCCCATCATGTGCCCTGATGTGCTATGTTCCCCATCATGTGCCCTGATGTGCTATGTGCCCCATCATGTGCCCCATCATGTGCCCCGATGTGCTATGTTCCCCATCATGTGCCCTGATGTGCTATGTGCCCCATCATGTGCCCCATCATGTGCCCCGATGTGCTATGTGCCCCATCATGTGCCCCATCATGTGCCCCGATGTGCTATGTTCCCCATCATGTGCCCCGATGTGCTATGTTCCCCATCATGTGCCCCGATGTGCTATGTGCCCCATCATGTGCCCCGATGTGCTATGTGCCCCGATGTGCTATGTGCCCCATCATGTGCCCTGATGTGCTATGTGCCCCATCATGTGCCCCAATGTGCTATGTGCCCCGATGTGCTATGTGCCCCATCATCTGCCCTGATGTGCTATGTGCCCCATCATGTGCCCCGAGCCCTGATGTGCCCCATGCCCTGATGTGCCCCGATGTGCCACGTGCCCTAATGTGCCATGTAGCCTGATGTGCCCCATCATGTGCCCTGATGTGCCATAATGTGCCCTGATGTGCCATGTGCCCCGTGCCCTAATGTGCCATGTGGCCTGATGTGCCATGTGCCCCATAATGTGCCCCATCATGTGCCCTGATGTGCCATGTGCCCCGTGCCCTGATGTGCTATGTGCCCTGATGTACCATGTGGCCTGATGTGCCCCATGCCCTGATGTGCGATGTGCACCATAATGTGCCATGTGCCCCATCATGTGCCCTGATGTGCCATAATGTGCCCTGATGTGCCCCGTGCCCTGATGTGCCATAATGTGCCCTGATGTGCCATGTGGCTTGATGTGCCCCGTGCCCTGATGTGCCATGTGCCCTGATGTGCCACGATGTGCCATGTGCCCTGATGTGCCCCGTGCCCTGATGTGCCCCGTCCCCTGATGTGCCCCGTGCCCTGATGTGCCATGTGCCCTGATGTGCTATGTGCCCCGTGCTCTGATGTGCCACGTGCCCTGATGTGCTATGTGCCCTGATGCGCCCTGATGTGCTATGTGCCCTGATGTGCTGTGTCCCGATGTCCTATGCCCTGATGTGCCTTGTGCCCCGATGTGCTTTGCCCTGATGTCCTGTGCCCTGATGTCCTGTGCCCCGGTGTGCTGTGCCTCAATGTCGTGTGCTCTGATGTTCTGTGCCCTGATGTGCTATGTCCTGATGTGCTATACCCTGATGTACTGTGCCCTGATGTGTTGTGCCCTATTAGCTGATGTGCTGGGCTCTGTACCCTGATGTGCTGTGCACTGTACCCTGATATGTTGTGCCCTGTACGCTGATGTACTGGGCACTGTACCCTGATATGTTGTGCCCTGTACGCTGATGTGCTGGGCACTGTACCCTGATATGTTGTGCCCTGTACACTGATGTGCTGGGCACTGTACCCTGATATGTTGTGCCCTGTACGCTGATGTACTGGGCACTGTACCCTGATATGTTGTGCACTGTACGCTGATGTACTGGGCTCTGTACCCTGATGTGCTGTGCCCTGTACCCTGATGTGCTGTACCCTGATGTGCTGTGCCCTGATGTGCCTTGTGCCCTGATGTGCTGTGCCCTGATGTGCCTTGTGCCCTGATGTGCTGGGCTCTGTACCCTGATGTGGCCTGATGTACCGTGCCCTGATGTGTTGTGCCCTGGGCCGGTCTGGATGAAGTCCAGGGCCACATTTTTGTCCCAGTCCAGCCCTGGTTTCAGATCTGTGTATCACCTGAGGCCACTCACTTCACTCAGTATAGGGATGCCTTTGCAACCACTTGCTGAGCTTCTAGTATATAACCAAACCATTTTCAGCTGTAAAATTTGCTTAAAAATTAAGAAATACATTGGAACCAAACAAGTATAAGTATCTGAAACTGTTTTTATATTTGCTTCCTGTTGCCCCCTATCACAGCTAGACTCAGACTGGAAAAGGGAGGGGCAGACTTCTGAGCCAATCAAGGTCTATTGCACTGTAGAGTGCTGTCAATCCTAAAGTAGCTAGTTGCTTTTAGCAGACTTCGTGGCTTTTGATGTGATCTACAAGGTAGGTGAAGTACCTATTTTACATATCAACTTCAGGCATTTTTAAGTGGTCCCTCAGGAGCTTGCAAAATAAAAATAAGAACTTTGGCTGCAATATTTACCTCCACTCTGGCATTGTCCCTTGCAGTAATGTATTTCTACCACTAGATTCCTCAGTCTTCTGGGTTGAGCGACGCCAGAGTCAGTCAACCTGGAAGATTGAGGGCATCCTGTAAGTGCAGGGAATCATGAATCCGCTCCCAGAGGAGGCGCCAGCGTAGTACCTTGCACTCACAGTGTAATGATGCAGATACCAACATTGACTGTAACAGGTCAGCACCACCCTCTGCATAACTGAGGGTCACTGACCATTGGAAAATATCTAAAGAGGACCCTACATGTCACATATACCAGCTTACGTGTGAAAAGATTTATATTTTCTTCTGTCACCTGCCTGACCTCAGGTTGATACTTTACTACTTCCCATCCTCTGAGTGTGCATAACATACCGTATAACAGACCTGTAGTTAAAGGGGTAAGTAAGAGTTCCCTTCACTGGAACTAAGGGGCCAAGCCCAACCCCTGAAAAACAACCCCACACCATAATCCCCCCTCCACCAAATGATTTGTACCAGTGCACAAAGCAAGGTCCATAAAGACATGGATGAGCGAATTTGGGGTGGAGGAACTTGACAGGCCTGCACAGAGTCCTGATCTCAACCTAATAGATGACCTTTGGGATGAATTAGAGCAGAGACTGCGAGCCAGGCCTTCTTGTACAACATCAGTGTGTGACCTCACAAATGCGCTTCTGGAAGAATGGTCAAACATTTCCATAGACACACTCCTAAACCTTGTGGACAGCCTTCCCAGAAGAGTTGAAGCTGTTATAGCTGCAAGGGGTGGGCCAACTCAATATTGAACCCTACGGACGAAGACTAGGATGCAATTAATTAAAGTTCATGTGTGTGTAAAGGCAGGCGTCCCAATACTTTTGACAATATTATATAATATATATATATATATATATATATATATATATATACACACGCACACACATATTGTATATATCATCTAAAGACTGGTGACAGAAGCATTTCTGTCTTTTTGTTACTATCTCACATGCACAATGCCATTAGTACTGTGCTAGGTCTGTGCCACTCTATGCGCATAGTGGGCACCTTTCCAGTATATTAATAGGTGAACCTTTTTATTGCAATAGAGTTTATATATAGCTCTTGTTAGATTAGTTAATCCTGTCCTGTCTGGCCTGGGATTCTATAGCTAATTTCAGCTTAGAGCTTGATAACCAGCATAGGTTAGTGCCACGTTGAGCATTCGATGGCCACTTCTGGCAATTAGAGGTCTGGTTGCTTGACAGCTTAGAAACTACTAGGGACAAAAAGATGTATAGTAAATAGGCTGACTCTGGGTTCCGCTGCTGAGAATTCCACTGTTGACAGTTCAGCTTGTGAGAATCTGCGTTCCAGGCTGGTTGGACAAAGGTTGGAGGATCTCCCCATCGCCACTGATCTTGTCTTCAGGTCTCCAACACAATCATCCTCAGAGGCCCCTGCAACTGAACTTTGGCACATTATTCATTTGGAGGCATCTTTATTAAATAATATATATATATATATATATATATATATATATATATATATATATATATATATATATATATATATATATATATATATATAAAAAAAACTTTAGACAAGTGATATTCTACACAAAATAAACATATGGAATATGACCTTTTTGAAAACAGTCAAGCAGCAGACAAGCCCAAATGAATGTACCTTTGGGCAAATATTATGCATCATACAAAAAAAGAACTTATAAACAAAAAGAAATCAGAACATTGAGAAAAGACTACTGTAGCTTTTCCAATCCCGTTTGGTAAATGCAAACAGAATATGATCAGCCCTTGAGGGCCTAGACCTTCATGATCTCAGAGTCCTCATGCACATGGACGTTTTAAAAAACGAGCTGTAAAGCTAGGTTCGACGCCTGGAAAAACCGGCGTTAAAAACGCGATTTTTACCGCGTTTTGCATTAGCGTTTTTGCGCGTTTTTGCGCGTTAGCGCTAAGTAGCGTTTTTCAATGAAAAACACATCTCTCAGCTATATACACTCCCAAATTTCCCACAATGCCACAGAAACCAAAGAAAACATGTTAATGAGCATGTGTCGGTGCCATTTTGGTAGGAGAGAGAGAGAGGAGAGAGTGTTTCAGAGTGTTTCAGAGTTTTCAGTATATTTCAGTATTTTTCAGTATTTTTCTGAGAAATATGGATCCTGTCATGCAAAAGATCGATGAGGCAATCCTTCTGATTGTGTTGCGGAGGCAGAGGAGAATGAGACAGGAGGAGGAGGAGAGAAGCAGCAGACGTCGATTTTGGGTGCATCCAATGGTATCCAATCGGTTTTCTACGGGGTACTTTGGCAATATTTATTCCCAACTGCGCTCATATCCAACAAAGTTCTTCAACTTTACAAGGATGTCAGTGCCGCTCTTTGATGACCTGTTGGAGAGGCTCAGGCCAAGGCTCACAAGGATGGACACTGTGATGCGTAGCTCTGTGTCACCGGAGGAACGGATGCTAGTGACACTCAGGTAAGTGAATACACATATGGGAGGAGGGGCTAGGGTTACGGTTAGGGGTTAGGGGGTTAGGGGTTAGGGTTTTGGGTTAGGGGTTAGGGTTAGGGGTTAGGAGTTAGGGTTAGGGGTTAGGGTTAGGGGTTAGGGTTAGGGGTTAGGGTTAGGGGTTAGGATTAGGGGTTAGGGTTAGGGATTAGGGGTTAGGGATTAGGGGTTAGGGTTAGGGGTTAGGGTTAGGGGTTAGGATTAGGGGTTAGGGTTAGGGGTTAGGGTTAGGGGTTAGGGGTTAGGGTTAGGAGTTAGGGGTTAGGGTTAGGGTTAGGGGTTAGGATTAGGGGTTAGGGTTAGGGGTTAGGAGTTAGGGTTGGGGTTAGGGTTAGGGGTTAGGATTAGGGGTTAGGGTTAGGGGTTAGGGTTAGGAGTTAGGGTTAGGGGTTAGGATTAGGATTAGGAGTTAGGAGTTAGGGTTAGGGGTTAGGGTTAGGAGTTAGGAGTTAGGGTTAGGGGTTAGGGGTTAGGGTTAGGGGTTAGGGTTAGGAGTTAGGGTTAGGGGTTAGGGTTAGGGGTTAGGATTAGGAGTTAGGAGTTAGGGTTAGGGGTTAGGGTTAGGAGTTAGGAGTTAGGGTTAGGGGTTAGGGTTAGGGGTTAGGGTTAGGGTTAGGGGTTAGGATTAGGGGTTAGGGTTAGGGGTTAGGGTTAGGGGTTAGGCTTAGGAGTTAGGAGTTAGGGTTAGGGGTTAGGGTTAGGAGATAGGGTTAGGTTTAAGGGTAGGGTTAGGACTTATGTTTATGCTTTACTCTTTCAATAACTAAATTTATTATGTTATCTTAGGTTCCTTGCCACGGGACAAAGTTATGCCTCCTTGCATCACTACTTCCTCCTTGGCCTCTCAACGGTCTCAAAAATAATAAAGGAAACATGTGTGGCAATATGGGAGGAATTGCATAACGTTGTAATGCCAGAGCCAACCGAAGACATCTGGGAATCAGTTGTGGACACTTTTTGGGAAAAAACTCAGTTCCCAAATTGTATAGGAGCCCTTGATGGGAAACACATCAGGGTGAAGAAGCCTCCCCACTCTGGATCTTCATATTTTAATTACAAAAAATATTTTTCGGTGGTCCTCCTGGCATTGTCCGATGCACACCTCAAATTTCTGTTTGTAGATGTGGGAGCATATGGAAGCCAAGGTGATGCCCGCATATTCCGCGAGTCGGCCTTCGGACGTCGTCTACATGAGGGACGACTCAATATTCCTGAAAGCAGGCCTCTACCCTGCACTGAAGAACCCAGCTTGCCATTAGTCATGGTGGCAGATGAGGCCTTTGGACTGGCTGAAAATCTAATGAGGCCATACAGTGGCACTGGTCTCAGCCGACAACAAAAAATTTTCAATTATCGGCTCAGCCGTGCACGCCGTGTTGTTGAATGTGCATTCGGGGTGTGCACGGCCAAATGGCGAGTTTTGCTGACATGTATGCAATTGGATGTTGACAACGCCATTCAAGTCGTCCTGGCATGCTGCGTTCTGCACAATTTTCTGCGGGACAGTGACAGAAATAATGTTGAACAGGAGCCCATTAGACAACTTCAGAGGGTTCAATTTATGGACTTGCGTTCAACTGCACGTGTCATGAGCATTCGAAACCAATTTGCAGAATTTTTTGAAACACCTGATGGAGAGGTATCATGGCAGAATGATTATGTCTAAAAAATATTTGCAATACATCTACCTTTGCTGTCTTGTGTTTTTTGAAATAAAGCATTTCAAAATTTAAGTTTGTTATTTTTTGGTCCATTTGTCAACGATTGTTCTACAAGTCAATTTGACTCTGCCTTCGGGGTAAGCCTAGGCTAAGCCCAAAAAAGAGCAAGCTTACGCTTGTCCGAAGGCAGAGTACGATAGAGTCCTTTGCACTCTGCCTTCAGGGCAAGCAGAGTGCAAAGGAGTGCTGTTGTGCATCATATAAAAGACTTTTAAAAAAAAATAAAAAATTAAATAAATTGGGATCACAACTGGTATTTCAAGAAAAAAAAGATTTTATTTTGTGATTACAAATGGTGATAGGTGGTGGTGGATGGTTGATTGCATTGGGGATGTGGGGATTGGGGACGGGGTAACGGTTGGGCCTGGCGATCACTCCCAAAATCTTGCTGGTAGCGGGGTAGAGGGTATGAGGGCTGAAAATGGGAGGTGGAAGGTGGACAATCAGCATACGCTTGCAGGCTATGGTATGAGGTCTGGGACGGCATAGGTGGTGGTTGGCGTGGAGGAGGGGGCTGATAGTGAGAGTGGGGTGCTAGCACTGCTGAGGTCCCAGGGGCCATTGGGGGATCATGAGAAACATTATATGGATCGCATGGAGGTGGCCCGCCACTCAATTTTGCATGTCTGTATTGCATTGCAATACCGTACATGCGATCCATACAAAGTTTCTCTTGGTCTCCCCCAATGTCCTCCAGGATGTGGTAAAGGCTGCGGCAGAAGCAGGCGCGTGGGTTATTGGGGTCTAAAAAGGCATCCATACTGCGCCTCTCCTGCCGCACTTCCTGCAGCAGTGCTAGCACCCTGTCATCAGCCTCGGGATTATAGCCGCCCCTCGCCTGACGTCCACGCCCACGGCCACGAACACCGCCACGACCGCGCTGCTCTCCACTTTGTAAACTGGCAGGAGACGGTGTTTCCACAGCCCTCGATTCCTGCAAAAGAACAAAAATGTTTACATTGACATGTACATGGACAGACAGACAATGAGATAGAAAGGCAGACCGAAGCAGTTACCTCATCTGTGCCCTCAACAACTCCCTCGCTGATTGGTCGTGGAGATCCAGAGGTGGTCATTGGACTGTTTGGTCTCTGAAGCTCTGTATCTTCCTCATCCACCTCTCCAAGTCTAAAATTTGAAGTTGTCCTGCAAACAATACAAATTGTATAAACGATTACTGCGATTACCCCTAACCCTAACTCCTAACCCTAACCCCTAACTCCTAACCCTAACCCCTAACCCTAACCCCTAAGCCTAACCCTAACTCCTAACCCTAACCCCTAACCCTAACCCCTAAGCCTAACCCTAACCCCTAACCCTAACTCCTAACCCTAACTCCTAACCCTAACCCTAACTCCTAACCCTAACCCCTAACCCTAACCCCTAAGCCTAACCCTAACTCCTAACCCTAACCCCTAACCCTAACCCCTAAGCCTAACCCTAACCCCTAACCCTAACTCCTAACCCTAACTCCTAACCCCTAACCCTAACTCCTAACCCTAACCCCTAACCCTAACTCCTAACCCTAACCCCTAACCCCCTAACCCTAACTCCTAACCCTAACCCCTAACCCTAACCCCTAACCCTAACTCCTAACCCTAACCCTAACCCTAACCCCTAAGCCTAACCCTAACCCCTAACCCTAACTCCTAACTCCTAACCCTAACCCCTAACCCTAACTCCTAACCCTAACCCCTAACCCCCTAACCCTAACCCCTAACCCTAACCCCTAACCCTAACTCCTAACCCTAACCCCTAACCCTAACTCCTAACCCTAACCCCTAACCCCCTAACCCTAACTCCTAACCCTAACCCCTAACCCTAACCCCTAACCCTAACTCCTAACCCTAACCCCTAACCCTAACCCCTAACCCTAACTCCTAACCCTAACCCCTAACCCTAACTCCTAACCCTAACCCCTAACCCCCTAACCCTAACTCCTAACCCTAACTCCTAACCCTAACCCCTAACCCTAACCCCTAAGCCTAACCCTAACCCCTAACCCTAACCCCTAACCCTAACCCCTAACCCTAACTCCTAACCCTAACCCCTAACCCTAACCCTAACCCCTAACCCTAACCCCTAACCCTAACCCCTAACCCTAACTCCTAACCCTAACCCCTAACCCTAACCCCTAAGCCTAACCCTAACTCCTAACCCTAACCCCTAACCCCTAAGCCTAACCCTAACTCCTAACCCTAACCCCTAAGCCTAACCCCTAAGCCTAACCCTAACCCCTAACCCTAACCCTAACCCCTAACCCCTAACCCTAACTCCTAACCCTAACCCCTAACCCTAACTCCTAACCCTAACCCCCTAACCCTAACTCCTAACCCTAACCCCTAACCCCTAACCCTAACTCCTAACCCTAACCCCTAACCCTAACCCCTAACCCCCTAACCCCTAACCCTAACCCCTAACCCCCTAACCCCAACCCTAACCCCTAACCCTAACCCCTAACCCTAACTCCTAACCCTAACCCCTAACCCTAACTTACGGTCTGGTATGGCTCTGCATATTTTGCCTGAGGAATTGGAGATTGGTGTGGTAAACGTGCTTTTTTTTGGTTGGCGCTGGTGCTCCGCTACGTGCCGCCTTGTCTTCGTCCGTGAGGTCCCTCCTGACACGGTCACGTAGGGACTTCCAGCGCCGCTGCATAATTTTACCTAAAATAACATGGAAAACAAAGGGTTAAATATGCAATCTTCATTTACATTACACACAAACAGATCATGCATTCAAGGAAAATAGACTTACTTATCTCCTTTCTTTCAGAATTTCTGATTTGTTCCCAGCCAGGGGTAATCGCAGCACATATGTCCTCCCAGGCTTTCACCTTGCGGATGTGGTCTCCATGCAGTGGATGTGCCACATCCCACAATTCTGGATGGGCCTGTACCGCATTGATTAATGCAACCTGAGAGACTGCACTAGCACTAGCCATCTTGGTGCCAATATCACCACAGTCACACGGCTGTGCAAAGGACTCTTGGGTAATCTAATGTCCAGACAGGAAATTCCTGTTTTTACAGAGATTACAGTGTCCAATCATCTCTTTTTAACCAAAAAACGCCGGAGTTAAAAAACGCAAAAAAACGCAGCGGTCGCGTTTTTGCGCGTTTTTCCGCATTTCGCGTTTTTACAGCTCTAGCGCCGCTCCTCGGAACGCACTGGTCCTGGGTTTTTTTTACAGCTTAAAAACGCCTAGGCTATTTGCAGCTCAAAAACGTCTAGGTGGGCATGAATCCATAGACTAACATAGACAGGCGTTTTTAAGCTGTAAAAAACGCTAAAAAACGCGGCTGTAAAAACGTCCATGTGCATGAGGACTCAAGAGCATAGCGTATTTTATGGTACCCATAACACAGGTATAATATAAAAAGGGTAAGTAACACAGCAAAATGTTAATAACCTGGGACAGAGATTAGTGAGAGCATAGAATCACTGGTATCCTGGGTATCAAGCCAAGGGCCCCAGATTTTATAGAACCTCCTCAGGCATCCCCTGGCCTCATACTAGACATGTGCAATTCGGAAATATTCAAATTAACGAAAACCCGTTTAACAAATTTTTCTAAAAATTTTTAATTCAAAAATTTCGAAATTCGAAAATCTGAACATTAGAAAATCTGAAAATTAGAAAATCCGAAAATAAAAAATAATAGCTAACTAAAAATATTTAACTATTGCTAACTATTAAATTATAGGTATGGGAATTTCCTTTCAAATTTGGCTGTTAGTGAACATAACATAGTAATGAATATGAATTTATCCAAAGTTGTGAATTATCCGAAATAACAAATGCCACATCTAAAGGAATGGAATGTATCAAATTAATAATAATAAATAAAAATAATAAAAACTTTTTATTATTATAATTATTGATTATTATTAATTTGTTGTGTTCACTAACAGCCACATTTAAAAGGAAATTCCAATACCTATAATTTATTAGTTAGTTATTATTAGTTAGTTAGTTATTATTTCGGATTTTCGGATTTTGGGATTTTCGAATTTTCAAATTTTCAAATTTTGTGTTTTTCGAACTTTGGATTTTTCTGAATTATCGAAATAACGAATACCACATCTAAACGAATGGAACATAATGAATTAGAATTTTTACGAATATACAAATTTATTCGAAATAATGAATTTCGATCGTAACGAATGACCTGAAAAACGAAAAAACAAAACAAAACAAATGAAATGAAAACAAACAAATATTTCGGCAGTGCACATGTCTACCTCATACGTGATCTTATATAGGGGTAACGCTTGATTAATAGGCGTGCACAGCCTATTGCATTACTAGGGTGTGCACCCCAAAGCTCAAATACATGTGTGGGTATATACCAGCCATGACCAAAAGTTTTGAAAATGACACAAAGATGCTGCCTCAGTTGTTATGATGGCAATTTGCATACTCCAGAATGTTATGAAGAGTGATCAGATGAATTTCAGTTAATTGATATGCCATGAAAACAAACTTAATCCCATAAAAAAACATTTCCACTGGATTTGTGAAGAAGGTTTCAGGGTGCCCAAGAAAGTCCAGCAAGTGCCAGGACCATCTCCTACAGTTGATTCAGCTGCGGGATCGGGGCACCCCCAGGGCAGAGCTTGCTCAGGAATGGCAGCAGTCAGGTGTGAGTACATCTGCAGGCACAGTGAGGAGAAGACTTTTGGAGGATGGCCTGGTGTTAGGAAGGGCAGCAAAGAAGCCACTTCTCTCCAGGAAAAACATCAGGAGCAGACGGATATTCTGCAAAAGGTACAGGGACAGGACTGCTGAGGACTGGGGTAAAGTCATTTTCTCTGATGAATCTCCTTTCCGATTGTTTGGGACATCTAGAAAAAATCTTGTCTGGAGAAGTTCTGTGTCATGCCAACAGTAAAGGATCCTGAGACCATTCATGTGTGGGGTTGCTTCTCAGCCAAGGGAGTGGGCTCACTCACAATTTTGCCTAAGAACACAGCCATGAACAAAGAATAATACAAACACATCCTCCAAGAGCAGCTTCTCCCAACCATTCAAAAACAATTTGTTGAGGAACAATGCCTTTTCCAGCATGATGGAGCACCTTGCCATAAGGCAAAGTTGATAACTAAGTGGCTTGGGGAACAAAACATTGAAATTTTGGGTCCATGGCCAGGAAACTCTTGAGGTGACCCTTTGATGAAGTCACATGTTCAGTGACGCAACGCGTCAGAGAGGAGCCAGATGTCGTCACTTCTGGTGGCGGCCGAGACCGGAAGTACCCTACAGAAGCTGTTCATACGATCATTAAACTGTAAGTTACTACGTTTTTTAAATAAATGGAATTGAACGATTACACTATGGAGCTACTTCTCTTTGTTGCATGACTTTTAACATCCGATTAGCCTGGAACATTCCTTGGTGCCGGTAGTGCTGAGGATATCTGTGGGAGTCGATCGATTGCTGAGGATCCATTGTTTACCCATACCACGGCTTGATTCGACCCGTGGGGGTCTGTGTATGAGGTGAGAGGCTGGGGAAAATGAGTGGCACACCGCGGATGGTGATAACAATTGGATGAAGTGGATTTCGTTCGGTTGCTTTGCACATGCACTCTTTTCTCCTATGTGAACTTGAGTTTTTACTTACCTTTTTGGACTTTTATTGCACTATTAGCACTTTTGGAGGATCTGTTTGCACTTTATTCATATGCTTGCACTTTATTAGATGTTTATATGTATAATTATTATCGCATATTATGTTGAAAATTGTTTACACTTGAGGAATTATTGCTTTTGCACGTTTTTAGTATATTTTGAGTCAGCGCCACATATTTATTATTCTTTATAAGGGTTTAGGGTGTGCTACATACGGATTGCAGGGTTCAGGGTGCATTATGTAGAGTCCAGAACTTGGGAATGCCATGTTTCAGCTGAAAAAAGCCCTGAGTAATAGTATACAATGCAAACACTGTCTGCAGCCATTAATAATACAGCCACAGCACCTGTAATCATCATTATCATGATGATGATCACACAGTCCAGCCTGTGTCTTACTGTACTGTATATAGGATGTACAGTGTGATCAACATTATCATGATGATCACAGGTGTCTCACTGTAGTACAATAGACATGTTGGAGACCAAACAGAAAAAAAAATGTTTTACCTTGATCCCCACTTACAAGCCTGCCACTGGTGCTGCCTCCAATCCTCCCACCAGGACATTGAACTCTAACAGCAGGACATGGTGCTGGACGAACACATTGATCAGCGGCTGCACTTAAAGGGGTCACATTCAGCAGGCAGGACTGCCCACTGAATATGACAGGGAGGATAATTTTGCTGGGATGCAAAGCATCGTAGCTGCAGCTGCCTTTGCAGCATGGGGGTGGTAAAAACAGGTAAACGAGTGGTTGTGCTTCAGTTTTAACACACACACACACACCCCTTGCATTCCAGCAAAAATTATTCTCTCTGTCGCATTTAGTGGGCAGTGCCACCTACTGAATGTGACCCATTTAAGTGCAGCCGCTGATCAATGCGTTCTGCCAGCATCGTGTTCTGCTGTCAGAGTACAATGTCCTGGTGGGAGGATTCCTCTATCCACCTTTGCCTGTGGATGAAAAAATCTATTGTTTTTTTTTTTTTTTTTCTTGTTCAGCCCGCTGAAAAAAAGTAATCCCTTATGGCCCCCTTTAAGGACTGCAAAGAATGTAGCAGGCTGAAGAACAGTTGGAAGTGATAAAAAAGTCAACTTGGGTGGAAAGGGTGTTAGACTGCTTTCACACTTGTACGACCTAAAAGTTGTGCGACTTTTACACGACTTGAAGCAATGCCTGTGTAATCTTGAGGTCTATGGACCTCAAGTCGGACCAAAGTAGTGCAGGGACTACTTTGAAGTTGCTGTGATTTGAAGTTGCACAGATATGAATGGTACTCATTGGGAGCTAGATTGAGGAAAAGGACCTCCAAGGTAGTATTCCCAGGAATACTACCGGTACATCGAGCCACATCAGAAAAACAGAGGGAGATTAGGGAAGTAAACAAGTGGCTGAGGAGCTGGTGTAGTAAGGAGGGATTTGGGTTCCTGGAGGACTGGGCCAACTTCTCAGTTGGTCACCAGTACTATAGAGGGGGCGGACTGCACCTAAATGAGGAGGGTGCAGATCTGCTGGGAGTAAAGATGGCCAAAAAGTTAGAGGGGTTTTTGAACTAGGCGACGGGGGAGGGTCCAGAGGTAGAGATAATCAGTGCAGAACATATTCCAGAGGGTAGTATTGGGGGAATTAGTGGTAGATTGACTAAAGCACATAAACCCAAGGTAAGTATAGTAACAAGTCCTAGTTGTACTCTCGGGAACACCCAATAAGAGGATAGTATGTGACCGGTCTAAACTACGTGGCATGTTCACCAATGCCAGGAGCCTGGCGGACAAGATGGGAGAACTAGAGATACTGTTGTATGAGGAGGATTTGGATTTTGTGGGAATTTCAGAGACCTTGTTAAACAGCTCTCATGATTGGCTGGCATCCATTCAAGGGTATACCCTTTATCGCAGGGATAGAGAGGGTAAAAAGGGGGAAGGGGTATGTCTATATATCAAGAAAAATGTACAAGTGAATGTGAGAGATTACATTACTAAGGGAGCTAGGGAGGAGGTGGAATCCTTATGGGTAGAGCTCCAAAGGGATGAAGCTAAGGGTAAAATATTACTGGGAGTATGCTATAGGCCCCTTAACCTGAGGGAGGAGGGGGGGACGGACCTCCTATCACAATTTGGATTAGCAGCAAGGATGGGAAGTGTTATCCTAATGGGGGATTTTAATTATCCAGACATAGACTGGGCGGAGGGAACCACGCATTTGTCTAAGGCTCGCCAGTTCCTAAATGTCTTGCAGGACAATTTCATGGGTCATATGGTAGACGCACCAACTAGAAATAAAGCATTGCTTGATCTACTGATTACCAACAATAGGGACCTGATCACGGATATGGAAATACAGGGCAATTTAGGAAACAGCGATCACAGGTCAATTGGCTTTAGTATAAATCACACAAATAGGAAACATAAGAGGAATACAAAGACACAGAATTTCAAAAGAGCCAACTTCCCTAAATTACGAACCTTGCTAGAAGGCATAAATTAGGATAAAATCTTAGGAATAAAGAACACGGAGGAGAGATGGGTTCGCTTAAAGAGCATATTAAATAAGGGCAATAGCCAGTGCATCCCATTGGGTAATAAATTTAAAAGGACAAACAAAAGTCCTGGATGGCTTATAAGAGTATAAAAGCAAAGGAGAAGGCCTTAAAAAAATACAAGGTTGAGGGATCATAATCAGCATTCAGACTTTATAAAGAATGCAACAAGAAATGTAGGGGGGCAATTAGGGCGGCTAAGATAGAACACGAAAGACACATAGCAGAGGAGAGCAAAAAAAATCCCAAGAAATTCTGTAATTTTATGTAAACAGTAAAAAAGGGAGGACAGACCATATTGGGCCCATAAAGAATGAGGAAGGACATCTGGTTACAAAGGATGGGGAGATGGCGAAGGTATTGAATTTATTCTCCTCCTCAGTCTTAACAAGGGAATCGGGGGGCTTTAGTAACCAAAACTGCAGTGTTTATCCTCATGACACATCACAGGAAGCACCCTCATGGCTAACAGAAGACAGAATTAGAATTAGACTTGGGAAACTTAACATTACTTAATCACAGGGACCGGAAGGCTTGCCCCCGAGGGTACTTAGGGAACTCAGTCAAGCAATTGCCAGACCATTGTTCCTAATTTTTACTGACAGTCTACTGACTGGAATCGTACCAGTGGATTGGAGAAAAGCCAATGTAGCACCAATATTTAACCGCTTCCCGACCACCTCACGCAGATCTACTGCGGCAGAAGGGCACGTACAGGGCAAATTAACGTACCTGTACGTTGCCCTTTAAGAGGTGGCTTGCGGGCGCGTGCCGGGAGCACCATGACCGTGATCGTGGGTCCAGCGGACCCCATGTCCGCGGGGATACCCGCGATCGTCTCACGGTGAGGAAGAATGGGGAGTTGCTAATGTAAACAAGCATCTCCCCATTCTGCCTAATGACACTCTCACTGATCATAGCTCCCTGTAATCAGGAGCAGTGATCAGTGTAGTGTCACACACAGCCCCTCCCCCCCACAGTTAGAATCACTCCCTAGGACAAAATTAACCCCTACAGCGCCACCTAGTGGTTAACCCTTTACTGCCAGTCACATTTACACAGTAATCAATGCATTTTTAATCGCACTGATCGCTGTATAAATGTGAATGGTCCCAAAATCGCGCCAAAATTGTCTGTCGTGTCCGCCATAATGTTGCAGTCACGATAAAAATCGCTGATGGCGCCAATACTAGTAAAAAAAAATTATCAATAAAAATACCATAAAACTATCTCCTATTTTGTAGATGCTGTAACTTTTGCACAAACCAATCAATAAACGCTTATTGCAATTTTTTACCAAAAATATGTAGAAGAATACGTATTGGCCTAAACTGAGGAAAAAACATTTTTTTTATATATTTTTGGGGATATTTATTATAGCAAAAAGAAAAAAATAATGTGTTTTTTTAAAATTGTCGCTATTTTTTTGTTTATAGCACAAAAAATAAAAACCGCAGAGGTGATCAAATACCACCAAAAGAAAGCTCTATTTGTGGGAAAAAAAGGACGTTAATTTTGTTTGGGAGCCACGTCACACGACCGCGCAATTGTCAGTTAAAGTGACGCAGTGCCAAATTGCAAAAAGTGCTCTGGTCTTTGGCCAGCCAAATGTTCCGGGGCTTAAGTGGTTAAAAAGGGCCCAAAATACATCACTGGGAATTACAGAGCAGTTAGCCTAACATCAATAGTATGCAAAGTATTGGAGGGGATGATAAGGGACTATATACAAGATTTTAGTAATGAAAACTGTATCATTAGCAATAATCAGCATGGTTTCATGAAGAATCGTTCTTGCCAAACCAATCTATTAACCTTCTATGAGGAGGTGAGTTGCCATCTAGATACAGGAAGGCCCGTAGACGTGGTGTATCTGGATTTTGCAAAAGCATTTGACACAGTTCCCCATTAACGTTTACTGTACAAAATAAGGCATGGACCATAGGGTGAGTAAATGGATTGAGACCTTTCTACAGGGGCAAGTTTAGAGGGAGGTGATAAATGGGGAATATTCAAAATGGTCAGAGGTGGGTAGTGGGGTCCCACAAGGTTCTGTGCTGGGGGAAATCTTACTTAGTTTGTTCATAAACGACCTGGAGGATATGGTAAACAGTTGAATCTCTGTATTTGTGGACGATACTAAGCTAAGCAGGGCAATAACTTCTCCGTAGGATGTGGAAACCTTATAAAAACATCTGAACAAATTAATGGGGTGGGCAACTACATGGCAAATGAGGTTCAATGTGTTTTTTATTCAGAACAAAAGTCCGATATTATTATATCTACCCCTGATCAGATTGAATATAAAAGCATGCACGCTTTGAAGTGATTAAGCTGACACTCAGTTCAGAATATAAAACTTCTGTTTAATATTTCCGCTTCTCAAGACTTTTATACAATTCCATTAAAGATTGAGATACGTCAACAAGACTGGCGCATACAAACCACAAATATAAAAATACATATAGTGCAAAGTATGTGACAAAGTTTTGGCTTTTAGTTGGTGCACATTTGAGGAAGTAACTTTTGTCCTTGCAGCATTTCATGCTTCTTTTAATCCATTGGTGTTATGATGTTATATTCTGAATGTATTCTTGTAAGCAGGCGCAAACTTTTTGTTAACTCTTCAGTTCCACAGCAGCAAGGGAAAGGGTGAGCTTTGCAAAAAAACAGAATATGTCTTAAGGCTTATTTAGCGTAGAAGCTGATATATATATATGTTAGGTATCTAAAGCATGTATTGGAATAGACAGTTCACCATGATCACATTTCTTAATCACATTCATCACAAATGTAGAAAAATGTAAAATAGTGCATTTGGGTGGCAAAAATATGAATGCAATCTATACACTGGGGCAGAACCTCTGGGGGTATCTAGGATGGAAAAGGACCTAGGGGTCCTAGTAGATGATAGACTCAGCAATGGCATGCAATGCCAAGCAGCTGGTAACAAAGCAAACAGAATATTGGCATGAGGGGGCGTGTTCGGACGTCGAGGTGGGTGGACGTGCTGCAGAGGAGCTCCGCCAAGTCCTCTGCAATCCGGAGCCATCCGCAGCCTATACAGCCTAATATCTGCCCCCATCTGTGCCCCACGACTGTCCGTGGCTGGCTGCAGTACTTTTGGGGCAAATTGACCCGTACAGCCAGCGGATTGGCTTGGTCCCAGGCCGCCGCCGGCGCTGCACTGAATGCCGGCCGCCATCTTGCGGCCTACAGGACAGCCGGAATCCCCGGCCTCGCGTACCGCGATCGGCGGCGCGGGGGGTGCCCGATCGGCCTATAATTAAGTCAGCTGCCTCTGGAGCTAACAGCTGTGGGCCCCGGACACCCGCGGCCTACTAAACGCCGGCCGCCATCTGGTCCCAGGCCGCCGCCGGCCCTGCACTGAACGCCGGCCGCCATCTTGCGGCCTACAGGACAGCCGGAATCCCCGGACTCGAGTACCGTGATCGGCGGTGCAGGGGCGATCGATCGGCCTACACTCACTCGGCCTACACCCAGGACTGCTGCTTCTAGAGCTGACGGCTGTGGGCCCCAGATACCCGCGGCTTACAGCGGATCCGAGGCCTTGGAGGCCTACAAGACTACTGGACCTTGGGACCGCAATCGGAGGCACAGGAGCCATCCAGCAATCCATCCTATACGGTGGACACCCCTCCACTGCCCCAGAGACTAAGGTACAGGCTCTTTTATTATTTGGGGACATCCAGCACTGGCCGCCATTTTGCGACCTAACAGTGAAGTCGGGCCCACACTGTAAAGGGACAAGTCATATCTGGACTGTGCTCTCCTCCCTGTGCATCTGCACACACAATATTTAAAAGAGCCACCCGCACTGACAGGGGGACATTGCTGCTTTCTCGGGCCTGCCCCTCCCCCCCCCCCGACCCCCCATTTTATATGGAGGAGGGGGCTTCGATAGAGAGCAATTGACCATGGATGGCTGAAGCCGCATACCCCTGAGACCCGTGCCATCCCGACGGCCACAGACTGATCCCGCAACACAGCGCACCTGCATTTTACATGGCGGCAGCTAGCTCACACTCCTCGGAACCTACTGACCCTCAACAAGGCACCATACAGAGGTATCTACTTAGAACAGTGCCGACTGATCCCCGAACTCCTAAAGACAAGATGGCGCCTGGCCGCAACCCAGGGAAGACCAAGCCACCCACCACCACTCCAGTAACAGTTAACATGGCTGGGGAAGCAAATGAGAAACTCCAAGAATACAGAGGAGAGACATCAGCCTCCTCTACAAGGTCAGTCACATTACAAGACACAGACACCGGGGAACTACGGACAACCCCTCACCCCCTGACGGGAGTGCCCATTGTCTGCCTTCAGAACTGATTTCGAATCCTGGGCAAGCAAGATAGAAGATTCCCTACAAGTAGAGCTGAACGTGCTGAGACAAAAAGTTACAGCTATTGAGGAAGCGGTATCAGTTTTACATACTGCTCAAGATGACCATGAGGCACGTATAACAGCCCTTGAATCTATATCCGCGACACATCTCTGTCGCCTACGCCAACAGCAGTTACGCATTGAAGACAGCGAAAACCGCAGTCGCAGGAACAATATTAGACTGCAAGGTCTACCTGAAGCAACATCGGGAGCGGAACTGAAACCCACTGTCATATCCATCCTCAATAAAGTGCTGGGCAGAGAGGCAACATCACCAATTGAATTGGATCGTGTTCACAGGGTGGGCGGACCGGGGGGAGCCCGGGAGGGTCGCCCCCGCGATGTCCTATGTCGGGTCCACTATTATACCTTGAAGGAGGAGATCATGCGAAAAGCATGGAACGTGGGCCCAGTGGACTTCTTTGGAGCCTCTATCCATCTATACCCAGACTTGTCTCGCAATACGCTATACATGCGTCGAGTGGTGCGCCCTCTACTAGATCTTATACGACAAGCCGGTGCCTCTTACACATGGGGCCACCCCTTCAGCATCAAAGTGACACGGGGAGATAGCAGGTTCACGCTCTCTGATCCAGATCAACTGCCTGACTTTTTTATATTTCTTGAGCAAGAGCCGGTAGATGTTTTGAACTGGCTAGACCCTCCAGTCGACGGATTGAGACAGTTGGGATTTGGTTCACTCCCACAGCGTCGCAGACGACCTAGGTCTAGGTCAGTCTCTTCTGGCCCGGGGATGAGACGACCTACCTCTCCAGAAGATTAACCCAGAAGTTGCCCGAGATCCCTGGATCACTTGGTAAATGATGAAGTGACAGCGGGAGTCGGACCTTCTGGCTCTTTTCCTGCTCTTTGCCAATTCATTATATGGCTGGGGTTCGGGAGAGAAGCCTATGGTCACCTTGTGACTCTCACTAAGAAGGGAGTCAGGTACTGGTACAATACAACAACAGTTTTATATAAAGTGCTTTGCTTCCTGTTAGATTGTTCCCTCTCATCTTCTCCCTCTGTGGCGTGCGTTGGGGGGTGTGGGGCGGGAGTGGGGGAACCACACCTGAGGGAGGTTTGGCCACCGGCCTTAATTAACCCCCATTTTGGGAGACTGTAAGTTTAGAAGGCGCCACGCATGATGCGACTGGATGCCTCCTTGGGTGGGCCCCCCGTTTCCCCTTGCGCCCCTATGCGCATACTACAGCTGTGACTAACTGATTTATCTACAAGAGGGAACCAATGTAATTGTATTTTATTTTCTATATGATTCCAGGGTAACTACTTAAACCCACTGTTGATATTTAGTTAATTGTTCTCACCTGTTCTCGTTAAGCTGCCTTATGTTTCACATATGTTTCACATACGTTTTACATGATTAGTGTGCCACATATACTATATACATGCCTGATTCGCTGTCGGGATCACGGCTCAGGTTCACCCATCTCGACCTTCCCCCCCCACAGTAGGACAGGCACTGTTTGTGCCTAAAGCGTGATACACATTAGTTTTCTGGACATATTTTTAGGTGTCCTTTTACTTACGCCTTACCTTCTCTATCCCTTTCATGACTAAGCCTATTTTTGAAATTTGGTGTTTACAAGTTAAAATCCGTATTTTTTGCTAGAAAATTACTTAGAACCCCCAAACATTATATATATTTTTTTAGCAGAGAATCTAGAGAATAAAATGACGATTGTTGCAATATTTTTTATCACACGGTATTTGTGCAGCGGTGTTTTAAACGCAAATTTTTGGAAAAGTGACACTTTCATGAATTTTAAAAAATCCAAACAGTAAAGTTACCCCAATTTTTTTGTATAATGTGAAAGATGATGTTACGCCGAGTAAATAGATACCAAACATGTCACCCTTTATAATTGCACGCACTCGTGGAATGGCGACGAACTACGGTACCTTTGAATTTCCATAGGCGACGCTTTAAAAATTTTTTACGGTTACCAGGTTTGAGCTACAGAGGAGGTCTAGGGCTAGAATTATTGCTCTCGCTCTGACGATCGCGGCGATACCTCACATGTGTGGTTTGAACACCGTTTACATATGCGGGCGCGACTTCCGTATGCGTTTTCTTCGCTGCGCGAGCTCGCGGGGACAGGGGCACTTTAAAAAAAATTTTTTTAATTTTTTTTATTTATTTTTGTACTTTATAAATTGTGTTTAAAATTTTTTTTTTTTTTTTTTACTTTTATTGCTGTCACAAGCAATGTAAACATCCCTTGTGACAGTAATATGTGGTGACAGGTACTCTTTATGGAGGGATGGGGGGTCTAAAAGACCCCCCATCCCTCCTTTACACTTCAAAGTATTCAGATCGACGAAAACGTCGATTCTGAATACTGTGTACTTTTTTAAATTCGGCGCCATTGGCAGCCGAGTAAACGGGAAGTGACGTCATGACGTCGCTTCCGCATTTACAAGAAGAAGGCTGGAACGAAGCCGCTCGCAGCTTCGTTCCAGTCCGCCCCCAGCCGCCGAAGACAGCGGAACGGACACCGGGCCTCCCGATCGCACGGGAGGCCCGGTAACAGCGGCGGGAGGCGGCAGGAGGGGGGGGATGTCCCCTCCCGCTCCTCCGGTATAACAGCCGAGCGGCTTTTAGCCGCATCGGTTGTTATACTCGGGTAGCCGATCGCCCGCTGAAAACAACGGTACCGGGATGATGCCTGCAGCTGCGGGCATCATCCCGGTATAACCCCGGAAAGCCGAGGCCGCATATATGCGTTCGGTCGGCGGGAAGGGGCTATTATCCTCATACTCTTCTTTCTCCTTTATTTCTTCTCCTTTTCTTTTCTCTTCCTTCTCTCCCACTTCTATATTTCACCTCCTCTCCCCACTCTACCCCGAATCGATCTCTGTATTTTTTTTTTTATATATTCTATTGTTTTTTCCCCTGCACGGTCTTTAGCACCCCGACATGGCTCATACGGTAACCTCACGCCCCCAATTGAAATTCTGTTCATACAACGTCAATGGGCTGAACATTGCTTCGAAACGTGGGCAAATACTATATCAGATGCACAAAAGACGAGTTAACGTGCTTTTGTTGCAAGAGACCCACTTCCATTCTGAATCCACCCCTTCCTGCTCCAGTAGATATTTAAATAGATGGATCCACAGTACCAATCCAACACAAAAATCTAAGGGAGTATCTATTGCGTTTCATAAAACACTCCCTATTGAACTGCTTGATCATATGGCAGACCCCCAGGGCAGGTACGTCTTTGTGAAAATCTCTCTATGGGGGACTAAATTTACAATAGCTAACTTATACTTACCTAACACACACCAAATCCCATCGGCCTTACAGTATTTTAAGATCTTATCGGGTTTCGCGGAGGGTAAGCTCATACTCGGAGGGGACTTCAATACTCCTATGGATCCACTTTTGGATTCATCGACATCCCATTCCTCTATATCCTTCCCTAAAATACGGGCCCTAAAATGTGCCATTTATAATATGCATCTTGTGGATATATGGCGGATATTGTACCCAGAATCACGAAACTACACACACTTTTCCAACGTGCACCAATCGTACAGTCGTTTAGACTATTTTTTGGTCGACCACAGCTGTCTAGATTGGTCCCCAAATTGCAAAATAGACCCTATGGTTTGGTCCGACCACTCTCCTGTGTTCCTGTCACTTACAGTCCCCTCTACGCCAATAAAAGAATGGACATGGAGGTTGAATGACTCGCTTCTGACTGAGCCAGGGTTCGATACTCAGATAGCGGAGACTATTTCAAATTTTTTTATAGACCACGCCTCTGATGACACCTCACCACCCATTAAATGGGAGGCATTAAAGGCGGTCTTACGGGGTAGTTTCATCCAAATGGGTGCCCGCATGAAGAAAGAACGCTCGGCTGCGATAGCCACGGCTGTACACAAACTCAGGACACTAGAGACTACCCATAAACGCTCCCCGACTGTAGAGGTGCTTGCGGAGGTCTCTTCCGCTCGCTCTCAGCTTAGGGAATTATATGAGGCTTCAGCCCGAACATTTGCGAACAAACTAGCCTTTCACCAGTACAAATTCCGAGATTAATGTGGTAGATCACTAGCTCGCACCCTACATACCAAACAACCTAACACCTTCATACCCCATATACGGGACAGTTCTGGGAAAGTTGTCTCGTCACCTTTTGAGATGGGACAGGTTTTCCGGGACTTCTATCAATCCCTCTATAATATACCTGTAACAAGCCCCACTGATCCCCTTTATTCTAGAGCGGACACGCAAGCCTCATATATCGCACAAAACGCATTACCTACTCTAGATGACGAAACGATAGAGGACTTGGAAGCTCTGATATCGGAAGATGAGGTTGCCCGTGCCATTGCATCTACCCCATCTGGTAAAAGTCCGGGCCCTGATGGCTTTACCCCGAAATTTTATAAACAATTTGCTCCCCTTCTCACCCCCTTCTTAACAAAAGTATTTAATTCAATCTCTGAGCGATCGGTATTCCCACCGCAAACTCTAGAGGCACATATCACTCTCATCCCAAAACCAGACAAAGACCTGACTATATGTGCTAACTACCGACCCATTTCGCTGATAGGGGTTGATCTGAAAGTGTACGCGAGGGTGCTAGCTAATAGACTACAACCGTTGCTACCCCGAATCATACACTTAGATCAAGTGGGCTTTGTGAGTGGACGAGAGGCACAAGATAACACCCTGAAAACACTTCTCATTGCAGATTATGCTCGAACCCACAATGTCCCATTGTGCCTTCTCACGGTGGATGCGGAAAAGGCCTTCGACCGTGTCGACTGGCAATTTTTGCATCTATCACTACAACAACTGGGTCTGGGCCAAAATATGCTCTCAAGAATAATGTCCCTTTACACTTCTCCCTCTGCCAGGATTAGACTAAATGGATCTCTAGCTCCAAAATTCACTATCCACAATGGAACGCGACAGGGGTGCCCCTTGTCCCCCATTCTCTATGTTCTTGTTATGGAACACCTAGCCATTGCCCTTAGAAACAACCCGGCTGTCCAGGGTGTTAGTATAGGCCCCATACATACTAAACTTGCCCTATTTGCAGATGACTTACTCATCTTTGTGACCCAACCGCAAGTCTCATTACCCTCCATTATGCAGGAGTTTCAGAGATATGGAGATGTTAGTAACTTTAAAGTTAATCACAGTAAGTCAGAAATACTCAACATTTCACTCCCAGAAACAGCTCTCAAACAACTTGCATCTTCCTTCCCTTTTAAGACAAATTCCACGTCTATTCGTTACTTAGGAATTCATATCCCAACAGACGCTTCCCAATTATTCATCAGCAACTTTACCCCCCTACGTCTTAGAACGCAAGCGGATCTGACCACATACGCATCTAAACAGCTCTCTTGGTTGGGTAGGGTGAATGTTTTAAAGATGGATGTCCTCCCTCGATTCCTCTATCTTTTCCAAACCTTACCTATTCACATTCCCGCCCCGTTTTTCAAAAAGCTTCGCCAGATTTTTTCTAAATTTATGTGGCAAGGAAACCGCCCCAGTATAAAATATGACACAATGATTCTTCCGAAGGCCCGGGGGGGGGGGCGGGGGTCCCAGATGCTGCTTCCTACCACAGGGCAGCGGTTCTCACACGTATTGTGGATTTGTTTCACCATTCCTCCTCCAAGATCTGGGTTCAATTGGAGGAATCTCAATGAGGCTGATCTTTGCGCCCTGCCGTGGACACCTACGGCTCGGCGTAAATGTGGTACCCTCTCTACTGCCCTTACCCATCAGACCCTGCAGATATGGGACCGACTGCTATTAACGAGCAAATTATCTAAACCCCGGGGCCCGATGACTCCTCTCTTTGGGACTCCGGCCTTCCCCCCGGCGGAGGTTGAGGAGAGATTTGGACCCTGGAATAGGGATAGTCATAGACGTTTAGCACAGGTACTACGCACTGACCCATCTTTGAGACCGGACATACCTCCCCAGACGAGCGCGGGGCCCCCAACCATGTGGTTACAAAGGAGTCAATTAATATCGTACATACGTACTTTCTCCCCCATCTCAGAAATCCTAGACGACCCGACAGACTTTTATGAGCTGCTCTTACAGCCAGATCCCCCAACACATGTAGTATCACTGTTATACTCCCTTCTATTAAATGTATCTACCCCTGACCTTTCAACATACACGCGAAAATGGGAAACAGATCTACAGCATTCCATCTCCCCTGCTGATTGGCAAAAAAGTTTTATTTTAACACATAAGATCTCTTTGGCAACTAAGAATCAAGAAAAGGGGTTTAAGCTATTGACAGGATGGTACAGACGCCCGGTGACTATCCAACGATTTAACCCCTCTATTTCAGGTACTTGTTGGAGATGCCTGTCCTCTAGTGGGACAATGCTCCACATATGGTGGGCATGCCCTCCAATTCGGAAATTTTGGCAAAAGGTCTTTGATCTTTACAGCAGGCTGATGGCGACCTCAATTAAGCCCACACCAGAGATAGCCCTACTATCTATGATTCCAGGCCCACTCAAGCTGATTAAAAAGGACATACTGCGCCACTTTTTGGCTGCGGTCAGGACAGTGATCCCCAGACATTGGAGAACAATAGATGTGCCTTCCTTGGGAGATTGGGCTGTCGAGGTGGATCGGATAAGAGATCTGGAATGTTTGCTGGCGCAGGAGGCAGGGAAGGAGGAACAGTTCTCCATTACTTGGACCTCATGGTCGACGTTTCGATACTCTGATGACTTCCTTATATGGATCAGAGATGCCCCGTCTTTGCCCGCTGATTAGCCATGTCGGGGTGCTCCCCAAGTCTGTTGTCATCTCCTTTCTCTCCACATGCTCTTACTCATCCCTTTTTCTCTGTTATCTTTCCTTAAGTACTGATCCAGTCACTCAAATGATATATAAAAGACTGTATTTCCAGAATTGCTCAACAACTTAAATATCTATAACAAATGATTGAATGATCTATACAGCGTTTCAGCCCGACAAGGAGGAATTTCCTGATAACACAAACACGCAAAAGTTTAAAGGTGGTTATAGGTTGATTCCCCCACACTTGTTAGTGTACTAATACATTACAAACCACTATATCCAGTGTGCTAATACAATATTTTTCTTGTTATGTATATAATGTATACAATATTATACCATACGGTACTGTATCTTTCTGTTATATCTCTATTTTGAAATAAACTAAGATTAAAAAGAATATTGGCATGCATTAAATAAGGGATTAAAACGATAATTCTTCCACTCTACAAGACTCTGGTCCGGCCGCACCTAGAGTATGCTGTCCAGTTCTGGGCACCAGTCCTCAGGAAATGGAGCGAGTACAAAGAAGGGCAACAAAGCTAATAAAGGGTCTGGAGGATATTAGTTATGAGGAATTATTAGTTATGAGGAAAGGTTGCGAGCACTGAACTTATTCTCTCTGGAGAAGAGATGCTTGAGAGGGGATATGATTTCAATTTACAAATACCATACTGGTGACCCCACAACAGGGATAAAAAATTTGCAGAGGGGAGTTTAACAAGACACATAGCCACTCATTAAAATTAGAAGAAAAGAGGTTTAACCTTAAACTACATAGAGGGTTCTTTACTGTAAGAGCGGCAAGGATGCAGAATTCCCTTCCACAGGCGGTGGTCTCAGCGGGGAGCATCGATAGTTTCAAAAAACTATTAGATAAGCACCTGAATGACCACAACATACAGGGATATACAATGTAATACTGACACATAATCACACACATAGGTTGGACTTGATAGACTTGTGTCTTTATTCAACCTCACCTACAATGTAACTATGTAACTATGAAATCACGGGGTACAATTTGTCATGCGACTTTGCAGTCCCCAGTCTCAGGACAAGTCGCAAGTTGAAACTCCCAGTGCAGCCACCTCTCCACATATTAACACTTCACCCCCTCTGCCTTACCTTGTTCCGGTGTTCTATTGAGAAATGCCTCCTGTGGAAAAATGCCTCCGATGGGTCTGTGCATGCGCAGTACTAAACATTACTCCAGCTGATATGTTGATCAGCTAGGGTGACATCAGCACAGTGCATGCGCAGATTGTCTCTAATAGGCTTCGAAAAAGGGTGGGCATAGGCGGCCAATAGGATCGCTTCTCCTTTCAGCCAATCGGCTTCCTGAGGAGAATCACAGGAAGACAATAGTGAATATTTATTCACTATTGTCACATAACTGGGTAGGCTCGGGGCAGAGTGCTGTGTGCCCCGAGCCTACCCAGTTATGTGACAATAGTGAATAAATATTCACTATTGTCTTCCTGTGATTCTCCTCAGAAAGCCGATTGGCCGAAAGGAGAAGCGATCCTATTGGCCACCTATGAGGAGGAGGGAGAAGGATGGAAGAGGCACATGGCGGAAGCCGCCATGATGCCGAAGAGGAGACGCAGTGGAAGACGCCCAGAGGAAGCGATGCCCAATAGATGAGGTAAGTGCGGGGCTGAGGACTGACTGGGGGAAGAAGTGCGGGTGACCCAATAAGGGGGTGGCTGCGGGTGCATTGTTTGTCGACCCCCCCAAAAGAAAATATACCACCAGCCGCCAATGGCGTGTAGTATATCCTATGCAAGTATCTTAGCTTGAAAAGTCTGTCCCTAGCTAAAATTACAGTGGTGGCATGAGAAGCAAACAGTTCTTTCCAATTATCAACTGCTAGATCAGGAATGTCGGCGCATAAACGGGTTCGCATTTTAATGAGACAGGAGGGTGGTCTTAAGTTACTGGAAGGCCTTAAGTGCACCTCTATCATAACGTTGATGTAAATATGAAAGACCCTGCTGCACTCACAGTCAAACCGTTGGGAGATACAGAAAATGGGGTAACCTGGGGTTGTTCCAGAGGGGCTGATTAGAGAAGCATATTTGAGTGGATTCTGCCAATAAATACGGCATTGGGTATAAATACGCAAGGACATATTCAAAATAGTGGTGCCAGAGGTGGGCTGCAGGTAATGTCTAAGCATGAGGTTGGACAGGGTCTCGCACGAAGAGACCACCACTGCCTCTGTAGCAGTGGTGGCATTGTTCAACTGTGGAAAAAGCCACCAATGTACATATACTAGCTGGGCAGCATAATGATAGAGGTGCAAATTTGGGAGAGCCAACCCCCCTTCTGGTCACCCAGAGTGGTAAAGTTTCCAAAGACAGTCTGGGATTTGGGGATGCCAAAGGAAGGAGGAAAGAATAGAATCAATTTAATAAAAAACCTCTTTGGGGATATAGATGGGTGAGTTAGCTAAAATATATAAAACATTTCGGAGAAAAAACATTTACAAGAAATGTACCCCTCCCATCAAAGAAAGAGGCAAGTTAGCCCATTGTGCAACCTATGTATGGAGGAGGAGATGCATGGAACTAAGTTATTAGCAGAAAACTGTTGTAGCGGTATTTGAATATCTATACCCAGGTAACAAAACCTATTCGTAAGTTGTAATTGACAGTCAGGAGGTAAACTAAAACCAGGGCTTGGATCTTTCAGAAAAACTTTAGATTTAGTCCAGTTAACCTTAAGGCTCCATTTATACTTGTACGACGCCAAAGTTGCGCTGACTTTGGAATGCAACTTTGGATGGATGCAACTTGGATTCGACTTTGGCTTTGATCAGTGATAATGGACAACTGTTGCATTGTATAACATTCAGGTACGACTTTCGTGCAACTTTTGAGGGTTAACATTGAAATCTAAGGCCCTCAAGTTGCATGAAAGTCTGACCAAAGTAGTACATGAACTACGTTGAAGTTTCTACAACTTTAAGTCGCACATATATGAATGATTATCAGCGGAAAACATGGGGAACGACTTGTCATGTAACTTTGATGTCCAAAGTTGCATGACAAGTCACAAAAGTGTGAATGGAGCCTAAAACCCGAGTAATGGCCAAAATGCTGAACTGTAGGATTTGTGGGATGGTAGATTGCGGATCAGAAAGGTACACATAACATATCATCAGCGTATATTGTAACATTTATATACAGGTATAATGCAATATCTCATAACCTCCCCCCCAAAAGAGGGCTGCAAAAGGTTTTCAGATCTTGGAGGCTCTGTCATTATGCTTAGCATGGCTCTGCACTATGTTGTCTTTGACTGTGTCTCAGAACATAGCTTTCTTCCCAAAAAACATCTTTTAATTTCATAGCTGTGATAAACATCAGTGGAATACTTGAAACCCAAGAAATAACATTTGACACTTTATTACTCTTATTAGCTTTATTAAACTGGGAGAAGGAGGGCAAGTACAGCTTATCAGGTTATTTCACAGGTGCTTACAGGGAACGTGCTGACAGGAGAAGATTGCAATAAGCAGAGTAATGACACATTGGCATGCTGCTACTCTTTCAGTGTCAACAAGGGCAAGCCTCAATCGAGATTACAATGAATTGCTAAATGGGGGTACCATCATCCAAATAACTAATGAAGGGATTGGGAGGGAGACAGTTCTCAAAACAGCTTCCAGCAAACCGAGAGGTTGGACTATCTCGGTACCTCAGACACAATACACATAGGATGAAGTAAAAGGACGTTTTATTTAAACAAAGAGAATAAAAACGCAGTATCAACATACAGCAAAAACAGAGCATGAATTAAAAATGGTGTGTTATGTCTAACTATACATAAATTCCACTGATACGTAGCCTCCCTGGCAGTTTTCCCGAGTGTGGCTTGGGGTTAAAATTCAGTCCCGTTAGCGGTAACCCCGAGCCACACTCGGGATTACAGTGCAGGATCCTGCTGCGGCGTTACTTACCTTGTCCCCGGGATCCTGCGATGTCACCTGCAGTGTCCGTGGGCTCCGTCCTCCTCCGAAGCCTCTTCTTGCCAGGCTCCGTTCCCTGTGAGCGTTGCGACGCACAGGGGCGGAGCCTGGCGGCAAATTCAAAAAATTGTAAAAATCATAACACATACAGTACTGTAATCTTACAGATTACAGTACTGTATGAAATTATTTCACATCCCTTTTGTCCCCAGTGCTTTGTCCTATGCCCTGCATGCAGTTTTATATTATATATACTGTTCTTTCTGCCTGGAAACTGGAGATTGTCCATAGCAACCAAAAAGTGTCCCTTTATGTCAAAAGTGGCTTTAGACCAGCTAGAAAACAGCGATAGTAAATTAGAACACTTGCAGAATTGAGCGATAGTGAATCGTGGGGAAACTTATTTTATTATTATTATATATATTTTTTTTTAATTATTTATTTTTATTTATTATATTATAATTTATGTTTTTGTGTTTCAAACTTTATCATACCTGGGATATCTACTAGACTCTTGTTTGGACAGATTTAAGTGTGTTATTGTTAAAAATTACAGGCCTACAATATAAAACGCCAAATTTCCATGCAAAATAATTGTACCGCTTTCAGCACCTAAAATCCTAAATAATCATACCGCCAGGGAGGTTAATATGCTCCAATTGGTAGACCAAAGATTTAGTGGGTCCTCAAATGGACATGAACTCCTCTACATATTTTGTCGATATGTACTGCTTCTTCAGGAGGAACAGGTAGAATAATGTCCAGAATACAATAACAAAATACAAATAATAACTAGAAAAGAAAACAGGACATCACAGGGAATTTTACAGGTGTAAAACAAATAATCAGAAAACTAAAGCAGACAATAATAAATTGTGCTAATAATAGGAAAAATAAATCACCCAGGTGACATTTAAAATCACATATACATAGTTGATAAACGCACAAGCAAAATGTCGTTGGTGATCCTCAGATGTGGATCAGTGTAATCCACAATGGCAGTATTCAAAGTTCCAATACATTTGCAAAAAGAAAAAAAGAGGGTGGTCAGTGAAAGTGTGATCGGCACTGTGATGAAAAAGGAGTCCCTTATCCAATGAAGCGAAACACCCAGGTGAGTAAGTTGTCTCCTTACCAGCTGTAAAGACCAATATGTTGGTCTCACCGAGCCCTGGGAATTATGGTCTCCCAAAAACCTTAAAGGAACTCCAGGGCTGTGGCATCTGTGTCACCAGAAAAGGATGAGAGGGACCAGGGGCTGCTCCGTCTGTGGTTGGCAGTATTACTGATCTTTGGCGATCGTGTTGGCCATGACTTTCAGCTTGCCGTGTCACTGACCAGCGTAATCTTTCTACTCTCCCAGCCGCAAAGTCCTGCAAGGTTTAGGAGATATTTGCCATATACGCTTGCGCCAAAGTCATCAGCGAGTGTGCTGTGAATAAACGTCCCTCCGTCTTGTTTCTTCACTAGCAAGTGCCATGACTGATGGCTCCCATGCGCATGCATGGGAGTGACGTCATGCGACTCTGGACAGTCACAGAGCCCAGAAGTAAGAGGGGACGAAGATGGATGCGACCACCAGAGGGGACAACACGGGCTTCGTTTGCAGGTAACTGCCACATAATGGGCTAGTATGTGATACATACTAGCCCATTTTGCTTTTACTTTGCAGGGGAAAGCAGGGGTAAAAAGAGGAAGTAAAACCCATCAGGGTTTACTTCCTCTTTAAGAATGTATTTATATGTATATATGCATGTATATACATGTATACAAACACATCCCCCCCTCTTCTCCCCCTGTGTTCGCATACATGTATATACAGTACATGCATATATACATATAGATACATGTATATTTATATTCCGTTAAAGCTGCTATACAGCATCCATTCATCCACCTGCAATTGTCCCCCACATCGGCCGTAGGGGAGTGTTGGCGGGGCCACCGCTTTGACCTAGTTTAGTGTGTTGGTCTCCATTGGTAAGCGCCAGGGTCTCCCCCTCTTCCCTTTTTCTCGTTATACCCCATTGATTATTTGTTTTATACCTGTATAATTCCCTGTGATGTCCTGTTTTCTGGTTATTATTTGTATTTTGTTTTTGTATTCTAGACATTATTCTACCTGTTCCTCCTGAAGAAGCGGTACATATCCACGAAACATGTCGAGGAGTTCATGTCCATTTGAGGGCCCACTAAATCTTTGGTCTTCCAATTGGAGCATACTAAGTATCAGTGGAATTTATGTATAGTTAGACTATATGTCAACACACCATATTTAATTCATGCTCTGTTTTTGCTGTATGTTGATACTGCATGTCAGGGGATGCCATACACAGACATCCAATACAGGTGATCAGATCATTGAGCTGCACCAAGGAATCAGGTACAAACAAGTAAGTGAAAAAAGTAAGTTTGTTTAAAATAAAGACACACGTGCAAACCAAACAGCAAACCATAAACAAGTAATATGTGCAAGACACAGCAAAACCCCAAAAACACCTAACTATCTAACTAATAATTATATATTCATAAGCACAGAAAACTAACATAAAAAACACAGGCAGGGGCAATAGCAAAAGGGGAACAGAAGCCAGGTATAAGGAAACAGACTGTAATGGGAGCAGGTACAGGGAACAGGTCTCAAGGACAGGGTACATGGAACGGAGTCCAGGACAAAAGCAGGTTCAGGCAGGGACAAAGCTTCAGATGGAATTCTGAAGCATTTGAGCCTTGTTTAAGGGCGGGCTTATATAGTTCAGCAGACTCCAACAGGTGTGCTTGATAGCTGGTTGGTAGTCTTGGCAGGGAGACACCCGCTGGCGGCCACCAGAACTACACCTTTTGGTGCTGAGGGTAACAGTGCCACCAGCAGGTGAAACCAGTAATGACACCGTTCCTGACACTGCGTTTTTATCCTCTTCATATAAATAAAATGTCCTTTTACTTCATCCTATGTTTATTGTGTCTGAGGTACCGAGATAGTCCAACTTCTCTCTTTGCTGGAGGCTGTTAGGGGAACTGCCTCCCTCCCAAACTCTTTCAGTGTCAAGTTAGCAGACTGGGGTAGTGCCATTGACCAAATTGAGATAAAGAACATGACTGTGCTGCCTGGCAGGTGTCTGCATCACAAGACTGGCTGAACAAAATTACAAATCTTGTGGAAGGTAAAAAGAGTTTAGAGATAACTTTTTCAACTAAAAGCAGAGTTCCACCCAAAAATGGAACTTCCGCTTTTCCGTTTCCGTTTCCTCCCCCCCTCTGGTGTCACATTTGGCACCCTTCGGGGGGGGGGGGATCAGATACCTGTCTTATACAGGTATTTTGCTCCCACTTCCAGGCATAGATACCCGAGCCACCCGGGGGTATCTACACCACTTCGGGCGCCTTCTCCGCCCCCCCCCCCCCCGCTGTCTTCTTGCGGCTTCACTTCCTGATTCCTTTACCGAAGATGGCGGCGGCAGCACCCGACAGCCGAGGGATAGATCGGCTTCGGGTGCCGACATCGCGGGCGCCCTGGACAGGCAAGTGTCCTTATTTTAAAAGTCAGCAGCTGCAGTATTTGTAGCTACTGACTTTAAAAAAAAAAACAAAAAAAAAACGGCGTAACTCCGCTTTAAAGTGATTGTAAAGGTAAATTAAAAAAAAAAAACCAAACAAACATATCATACTTACCTCCACTGTGCAGCTCGTTTTGCATTGAGTGGCCCCGAACCTCGTCTTCTGGGGTCCCCCGGTGGCTCTCTCGGCTCCTCCCCACATCTGATAACCCCCTCGGAAAAGCTCTTCCCCGAGGGGGTTACCTTGCGGGCGCGCTCCGGAGTTCAGCATTCGGCGTCCATAGAGGCCGAATGCAGGACTCGGCCCCACCCCCCGGTGCTTGCGTCATTGGATTTGATTGACAGCAGCGGGAGCTATCAATCTATCCAATCAAGAGCCGAGAACCCCGGGCAGAGAGACAGCGCATTTCAGCGGGTCAAATTCGAGGGTTCAGGTATGTAAAACAGGGGCAGGGGGGGGCTGGGGAACCGGTCACTGCCAGGTGTTTTTTCACCTTAATGCTAAGGATGCATTAAGGTGAAAAAACACGAAGGTTTACAACCCCTTTAAGTTCAGCTTTAATAATAATCTTGTAAAATGTTAAAAACTCCTGTTCTCTGAAGCAGTTTGGTTAATATACCCTTTTCCACATAAACTTCCTGTCTAACTGAGCAACAAGACTGTGACTAAGGACAAGGCGCAGTGTAATAATGTGTGTGGTGTGACACTTCAGTGAAGCCACACATGTGACCACAAAACAGAAAAATGACATTTGAATTTCTTTGTAACATCTTACCTAAAAGTAATTTTAGACGGATTCATTTAAGTTTAAGCGTATCTAAAGCCAAAACCCCAAAATGTTATATATTGCAGCTACCAGTCCTTAGATGTGGTGACTGCATTCATTTTCATTTTCTCTGAATATTTTCACCTGGTAATCCTGTGAATACCAAATTCCCAGTCCAAGGATAGGACAGGTTCTCCTGAGTTGGACTACAAACGTATGTTCCTCTCTTTATCTCCATTTTTATAGGAGGCAGGGACATTTGTAGTTTACAGAAGATAGATTTGAAGGTAGATAAGATTGTTTGGACTCTCAGTTCAAGTTACAGGAAGTGACAAGGACACTGCATTTCTAGCAGGATCCTACTTGCCCTAATTTGCCCTTAGCCTGAAAAATTAAAATGAACGCAGCTACCACATCAAAGGACTGGTAAGCTGCAATATATATCACAGTTTTGTTCTTGAGTTTAGAAATCCTTTAAATAAGAAGTCTCATTTCTTTTTTTAATGCACTGTTCTGTTCTCCAGATGACAAAGTACATGTAATAGTTTGTCCTATCTTACTATGTGTGTGGAAGGTTAACTACAAGGTCAGACAGGACATCCCTCCTCCTCCCATGGCTACCTGACAACACACCCAGCAAGGAGAAAGCTGCATTGATATTGAGCGCTTGTCTTCAGCTTCAAGCGCTTTCCCGAAATAAGCACCAGCAAGACGAATGCAGAGGGAGGGAGGACGTTTCGGCCTTGGGTAAGTGCTTGGAGCTGGAGACAAGCGCTGGCTATCAATGTAGCCGTCTCCTTGCAAGCTGCATTGTCAGACAGCCATGTGGGGAGACACATCCCGTCCAGACACAGGTACACCCCCCCCAACCTTCTAGAGTGTTGACTATAGAGGTGCATCGAATGGAAATTTTGGTGCCAAAACTGAAAATGCAGAATGCACTTGGCCAAAAACCAAAACCAAAAATGAGTTTTTGAAAAATATATATATTTTATATATAATTGTATTATATACAACTTTTTATCTAATACCATGAATTTCAAATGATTTCAAAGAATATGAATTTATTGTCGGCCATTATTAGCACCTTTAGCGCAAGACCACATAGACGAGTTCTTGCTGGAAAAAAATATATTCACCATAAGCATAGTAAAATAATGGTAAAATCGTCGCATTGGTTTTCGGTGCTATTATCCGCACCTATTTCTGTTATAGGCAAAATGCTGATAACACCATTTTTCACCCAATATGTTTCGGCCACCAAAATTTCGGTGCAGTTCTAGTTGACTGTATGGCGCTATGTGTGCAGATGTGTGCTTGCGGGATGCGTGCGTGCCGTGTTGCATGACTTACTATGTAGAACAGATATATTGTTTTCAATTATAAATTACAACTCTACAATCTCTCATCTGTTTTTACCCTGAAGAAGTCTCATTGGCGAGATGCGTTGAGATTATTTACCCATCCTTAGCAGTGGATTGTGGACAGTCAACATTCTATTTGTCTATACACAGGATTTTAGCATGTTGATAAAATGACTAGTATCTAGATTTTCCTTGCTAGGATGCAAAATAGTCATTTGAGAGGGTGAAATCTCATATATTCAACTCGTGATGTAAGGCAGTGTGATGGTTTTAACATTGTAGGGTTATTTATAGACTACTTTTTTCCAGCTAATGAAATAGCTTGGAACGAAAATAAAGATAATCTTTTAATGTATTTTTTTTTGCATTGTATCTTTGAAAGAATATTCACCTTTAAAATCCCACATTTAGTATAATCTAAGGCTTTCCTGGATAAAGGTGTATGTAGTTGGTACATTGGCAATTATTTTTAGCAAAGCTTAATACAGTTTAGAAATTTGCATACGGCACAGTCAAATTAAACTAGTTGTCTGTACATATTCCCGATGAGAGGTTAGAAAGGTAAAATAGAGCTGCAACCAAAACCTTTAAACAAAAAATGATAAAATGTGAACATTACATCTGATATTTACTGCTGGGTTCCCACTCTTCTTCAATTCCTGTCCCACTGACCTCACAGGAATTTAGGGTAATACTTTCCAATGGTGACACTGTGAAAAATACAAACCTGACCATTCACACTTTACTAAAAGAAAGTTCTTTAACTGCTGTATATGTCCCTCTAGAATGGATTTTCCCACACTGACTATCCTAGAGACCAGACTAGAAGTAGGGGTAACTGTACTAAACTGGACCACAGGCAGATGTTCTAACCCATACCCAATTTTGAACACTGCCTAACCCTGAACACAGAACATGGTTCTAATGCCGTATACACACGGGCGCACTTTTCGACCGGACTGCTCCAACGGACCGAGTCCGGCAGACAATCCGACCATGTGTGGGCTCCATCGGACCTGCAGCGGACTTTTTCGGTCAAAAATCTGACGGACTTTAGATTTGGAGCATGTTTCAAATTTGTCCGACGGACTCGAGTCCGGTCGAAAAATACACTCGTCTGTATTCTAGTCCGACGGACGAAAACCCACGCTAGGGCAGCTATTGGCTACCGGCTATCAACTTCCTTATTTTAGTCCGGTCGTACGTCATCACGTACGAATCCGTCGGATTTTGGTATGATCGTGTGTAGGCAAGTCCGTTCATTCAAAAGTCTGTTGGAAGTCTGTCAAAAGTCCGTCGAAAGTCTGTCGAAAAGTCCATCGGACCAGTCCGGTCGAAAAGTCCGCCTGTGTGTACGCAGCAAAAGAGTCATCTTTTCCGACCTGATCCAGAGACGCATCCACAGCTGAGGAAAAGGGGACAGGAACCTTAATCAAATAACTGAGAACATTCTCCTGATAAAGCCCAGAACTGAGAAAGGGATCTAGAGAAACTTCCTCCAGAGACCACAAATCGGCCCTGGAAGTAGGAACTTACTCAAAGTTATCAGGCCCCACAAAACGGCTCCAGATGTATTCCTTCCGCACAAGGAGTACTTGCAGCAGGATCCTAGCTTGTGCTGTCTCTTGACAGTCCAGGGGAATACATGGCGGCAATGGTGTCTTCCTCTCACTTCGGAGAAGAGGCTACTGATTGATGACAGCCAGATGGCAATGCATCTTCTTTTTTTTTTTAAAGATATTTTTTATTGATTTTTACAAACCAGTTGTACAAAACAAGCACAACAAACAACCACTTAATTACGCTCGGTCAGTCATTGGTAAACAGTGTCAAGTACTTAGCTCATATATAAACAAAGGACAGATAGTGGTACATCAGCTGATATCTTTCTCAAGACTACATATACAAGCAATTCGTCTGTGTATAATAATCATAGTAATCTGCATAAATTATAGGCTAACCTGGCGCGACCTGTAAGTGCCCCCTACCATGCATACATTACAAAGAGAGGGTCAGGGGCTGGCAAGCCACCTACCCCAGATTTTGTAGAATGTTTTTGTCCGTTTCCTGAGTTCAAAGGTAAGTCTGTACAGTGGTATAACGTCATTGATTAATTTTAGCCATAGAGATTTCAAGGGCGTCTGTATACCCTTCCACAATGCATCTTCTTTAAGGAAGATTGTGCGGTTGAGAGCAGCACCCTCAGCATCATCCAGCGTAAGGACCATGTAACACAGCCCTTCACAAGGAGCAGTCCTAAACCTTCCCATAGATAAAGGTCTAACAAAACACCCAAGTGATGCCTATGGAAACAGTCAAGAAACTAACTCACAGTGGGATCCCTCGAAGAAACAGAGACGGACTGTTTTGGGGAACCAGACTTAAGACTCAGGCATGGGGAGTGTAATCCCAGATGGGATACAACTCTTCAAACTAAATTCCCACCTGTAGGGGAACAGATGATCTTAGGGTACGAGAACCTTGGAAGACTCTGAGTGCAGTAGCACAAAAAGGGAGATGAAGGGAAGCTGAAGGAAGTGTCATACACAATAAATTAGCTGATTGGCTAAAAGGGGTGTCCTTAGCAAACACTCCAAAAACTCATCCAGGTCTACACACAGCCCCCCACTTGTAGAATTTGGGGGTGCACCTTCACATAGAAGGCTTATCAGAGGGGTTAGCTGACCTCTGGCTTTGGGTCCTACAGCCTGAGTATGAGTTATGCCCTATACACACGATATTATTTTCCGATGGAAAATGTGTGATAGGACCTTATTGTGGGAAATTCCGACCGTGTGTACGCTCCATCACACATTTTCCATAGGAATTTCGGTCACACAAAATCTGAGATCTGGTTCTCAAATTTTCCGACAGCAAAATCCGTTGTCGGAAATTCCAATCATGTGTACACAATTTCGATGCACAAAGTGCCACCCATGCTCAGAATCAAGCAGAGGAGCAGCACTGGCTATTGAATTAAATTTTTCTCGGCTCGTCGTACGTGTTGTACGTCACCGCGTTCTTGATGTTCGGAATTTCTGACCAACTTTGTGTGACCGTGTGTATGCAAGTTTGAGCCAACATCCGTCAGAAAAAATCCCATGGATTTTGTTGTTGGAAAATCCTATCGTGTGTACAGTACTATCTGCCAAAATAGATAAGGGGAAACAGTGAAGCATACTCTGGCATTGCTAATGACAATATCAGGAGCAGATCCAAGGTGGCAACACCCCTTGAAGGATAAGCAATTCTGAGGTACCTTGGAAGTCCTATCACCGTTCCATGCACATAGCCCAAGTGCTTACACATTTATGCAAACATCAGTCCCGTGCAAGGTACAAGTTTTGAGCCTTGTAACCTGGTGTGAGAGCTAAAGCACTAGACTCCTGACATTCCAACCACTCTAAAAAAATAGGAGCCGACCCCAGCAGTGGAGGAATTCCTTTTAAGGGATTCTACCCATTCTGACAAATTTGGCAGATTAAAATTACTGCCAATGCAGGATGGAGGGCCAAACTAGATATAGGAAGGGAATTCAGCTGTCAGTTGGACAGTCAGAGAGACTCTCTTCTGGAGATGGTGTATCAGTCCTGCCTAGAGCCTCTGTGTTCATACTGTTCCAGTCACTGCTGGGCACAAACAGAAGTCCAGAGTAGACATGTAGGAAGCCTTGGCTGAAATAGACTCTGATGTAGACAATGTTTTAAAAATGTACTGTAAATTCCAGGATCCAGAGTACAGGTTTCGGGTTCATCTAAGGATACTTGGTAAATCTAGATAACAAGGGGACTATGGGCTGAGGTCACCAGTGGCAGCAGGACTGTCCTCTGTGTGTCTTTGGAAAGACATGTTGCGCCATGTAGCGATGAAGCAACTAGTTTGAGTGTGAAGCAAGGCCTCAAGTGTTGGAAGAACAACAACATGTAATGTAAATTACTGTGAACCATATATAGTTTATGCATTACACCTATATATCCAGCAGATGGCACTGTAATGTGTATTTATGGTAATGTATTTAGAGGAAGTGCTATCTCTCTAAGTGTATGTAGTTGTATGCTCCTTGTTCCTGTTTTCTGTCTACATCAGCCTTTCTCAACCAGTGTGCCGCAGCACACTGGTGTGCCGCCAGAGGTTCTCAGATGTGCCTCGGGATCAGGGGAGAGAAGGGCTGTCAGATGAGCCCGATCTCCCGATCCCCTGCCGAACTGTACATCGGCACTGTGAGAAGCTCAATCAACCTCAGCAAAGTGAAAGTAAAGTGCAGGGAAGTGTGCTATGCTCTCTGCTTCCCCCTACAGTGTAGTACCTGGCTGAATGAGGACACTGGAAAGGTACTGTGCTAGAAGCTAGATTTGTTTTAAAAGGGCTTTATACATGTGTCTGTGTACATGTGTCTGTATGTGTGTGTGTACATGTGTCTGTATGTGTGTGTGTACATGTGTCTGTATGTGTGTGTGTGTACATGTGTCTGTATGTGTGTGTGTACATGTGTATATATGTGTGTGTGTGTACATGTGTCTGTATGTGTGTACATGTGTGTGTGCATGTGTCTGTATGTGTGTGTGTGCATGTGTCTGTATGTGCGTGAGCATGTGAGTGTCTGTCTGTATGTGTGTTTGTACGTGTGTGTGTGTGCATGTGCGTGTCTGTCTGTATGTGTGTTTGTACGTGTGTGTGTGCATGTGAGTGTCTGTCTGTATGTGTGTCTGTATGTGTGTTTGTACATGTGTGTGTGTGCATGTGTCTGTATGTGTGTGTGTGCATGTGTCTGTATGTGTGTGTGTGCGCATGTGTCTGTATGTGTGTGTGCATGTGTCTGTCTGTGTGTGTGTTTGTACATGTGTGTGTGTGCGTGTCTGTATGTGTGTGTGTGCACATGTGTGTGTGTGTGTGCACGTGTCTGCATGTGCGTGTGTACAAGTGCCTGTATGTGTCTGTATGCCTGTGTGCACATGTATGTGTCTGTATATGTGTTTGTGTGTGTGTGTATATATCTTACTTTTAATCCAGACACCCCCCCTCCATTCCTGTACCATGAGAACTGCTTTTGTAGGTCTTGTTTGTGATAGCAGCCAGGACTGCTTCTCCTCTGAAAAGCAACCCATGCACAGATCGTTTTTCAGAGGAATTGACAGACGGTAAAGAGGCATTATGTTGCCTCCTCACCACCTGTTTTAATGCAGCATCACTTCACCGCAACCGTGCAATGAACACAGTTGCAGGGTAGTTGCAGTGCAGCCCCATTCACCCTGGGTATACCTCCAGCTGCAGCCACAACATGTGTACACCCCCAGCTGCTGTCTCTGCAGCTAAAGGGGAAGAAGTTGGGGGTGGTAAAAACAGCTTAACCATGTGCTTTTACCACCCCTCCAACCTGACATGTGAACAAGCCCTTGGTTCACATCTGTGTGGCTGCGTGTAGGGCAGCCCATTCATTTCAATGGGCTTCCCTAACCACAAAAATTCAGGGAAGGAAGTCCCCGACCTTTTTTTTTTTTTTTTGCACGGCACCAAAAGCACATTTTTCAATGTGTGAGGTACCATTAAGAATTAATGGCACCCCTAAAGAGCAGAGCATTTGTCTGTGTGTCAGGAACAAGTGCGATTTTGCACATGTTACGCAACACACAGTAACGTGAACTAAGCCTTGGACTGGGGTGCCTCAAGACTGAAAATACTTTTTAAGGGTGCCCCGACTGGAAGAAGGTTGAGAAACACTGGTCTACATGATGTAAAGACATGCTGTAAGATATATTCTGCTAATCCTCCATAAAAGTAAAGCTATCCTCTGCAAACAAGAAGCTTCCAGCTCATGATTCAATAACCTGCTAATAGGTTATGGGTCCCAGGCACCAGGGCATTAGAGAGAATACCCCAGGCACAGCCAGCAAACCCAGCAGCACCCAGGCACTGGAAAAATAATTCTGTGAGTACTGTATACAAACTAGTGAAAGACGGCAAGCGGTTCAGATGTGAAGTTTGCAACTGCAAAGTTGAACAATGTCAACTACCAACTGTGGAAGTTTAAACTAGAAATTTTTCTCAATGACTTGTGGTAAGTGCTGAATGCAGAGAGACCCACAAATGGAGAGACGGAGGACTGGGACAGGAAGGATAGACAGGCAAAAGCAACCATAAACTTATCCACATAAGAACAAAGAAAACATCCAAAGGTATGTGGACTTCATTACAAAAACTGCATCAGCGTTCAAGGCTCAACATTAAGCTATTTCTACTAAGAAAGCGATATAAGATGAGATTAGAAAAAGGCAAGCAAATGTGTAACCACGTAAAAACTATGCTAGAAATCATAGAACAGCTACGCGCCATCGGAGAGGACATCAAAGATAACCATATTGTTGCCCTGCTCCTGCTGCCTTCCAGAGATGTATACTGCTCTTATTAATCCTTTCTAAACCACACCCAAGCAGGAGCTCACACTGGAATATGTCAAAGGCAAATTTATTGATGAATATGACAGACGGAAAGAAAATATGCACCATGATGACAAAGCTCTTAAGATGTACAAAGGCACAAAGCACAACAAAGAAAGTAGAGCCTATTTTTGCTGCAAAAGAACCGGTCACTTAAACAAGGACTGTTCTATCTGGAAAGCCAAGCAGCAAAAGCTAGCGCTATCTAGAAAAGAAAGAGTCAAAGCATCCACAAAGGAAACCGCAGACAAATCATGAAGTGGCACCTTTAACCACTTCAGCCCCGGAAGATTTTACCCCCTTCCTGACCAGAGCACTTTATACAATTTGGCACTGCGACGCTTTAACTGACAATTGCACGGTCGTTTGACGCTGTACCCAAACGAAATTTGCATATTTTTTTACCCACAAACAGAGATTTCTTTTAGTGGTATAAACTTCTGCGGGCTTTATTTTTTGCGCTATAAACAAAAAAAGAGCGAAAATTTTAAAAAAAAAAACAATATTTTTTACTTTTTGTTATAATAAATATCCCCCAATTTTTAAAAAAAAAAAACTTTCTTTATCAGTTTAGGCCAATATATATTCTTCTACATATTTTTGGTAAAAAAAATCGCAATAAGCGTATACTGATTGGTTGGCGCAAAAGTTATAGTGTCTACAAACTATGGGAAAGATTTATGGCATTTTTATTATTATTATTTTTTTTACTAGTAATGGTGGTGATCTGTGATTTTTAGCGGTACTGGTTGGGGACTGGTTAAAGTGACACAGAGCAGAAAGCCATGCAGCTGGTGCATAGACTCAGCTGCGACAAGCCACATGACTAGCGATGAGACCTTCTTCACAAACATTGATTACAGTACAAAAGACAAAGTTTTCCTAGCAAACAGGCAAAGCATCACTTCACAAGGTAAAGGCCAGGGCTTCCTGAACTGCATTACACCACAAGGAGGCAAGCACAGTATTCTTGTAAAGAAAGTGCTTTATGTTCCAGAACTAGAAGGCAGCCTTTTATCAGTGAAAAGTCTTGCAAACAACGGTCTTACTGTTAAAGTGTTACTAAACCCACAACAGTAAAATGTGTCTGTATATGCAGCATAGCATGCTTGTTATACCCACTGTGGAACCTAAGGGGTTAATCCTCTGCATTGTGTAAAAAGGCTGTTTTATCCTGTATGCATAGATCCTTCCCTCCTGCACTGTCTGGGGAAAGCCAGCTAACACAGGCCGGGTAGCCAACCTGCACATGTTCAGTTGTGTCTTTTATGTTGGAGAGAATAATTACTTGTTCTCAGAGCTAGCCAGGTCACATCATATGATCACACATGTGGGCGTGTATACAGGCTGAAGTGGAAATCTCCTCCTACCTGAAATCTCAGCAATGGAGAAACTAAATTAACTATTTTCATATTACTGGGTTTAGTAACACTTTAAGTTCCAGGATGATGAATGCTCAATTCACAGTATTAAGCGATTCCTCGCAAAATGAAAACTGGATGATCACCTATACAGGCTCATCACCACAGACCAGCAAGCCAATGTAGTCCCTAATGGCCCACACAGCAAATGTATTCACTTATGGCACTGGCGGCTGGGACACAGAAGCCCAGAAGAAGTCCAGAAGTCCGCTCTTCTCAAGACCTCCTACTCTCAAGCTCTCTCATCTCCTCCTCCCATGCTCATCTCCAGGATTTCTCCAGAGCCTCTCTCATCCTCTGGAACTCGCTACCTCCACCGGTCCGGCTATCCCCTACTCTTGCTACCTTCAGGCGATCCCTGAAAACTCATCTCTTCAGGAAAGCCTATCATGTCTCCAACTAATCTTCTACCACTTCCATCAGCTCATTCCCCACAGTTACAACCTTTTGTACCACCTGCCCCACCCTATTAGATTGTAAGCTTCTCTGAGCAGGGCCCTCTTAATCCTCTTGTATTTTATTGTATTATAACTGTATTGTCTCTTTTTTATATTGTAAAGTGCTGCATAAACTGTTGGCGCTAAAAAAATCCTGTATAGTAATAATAATAATAATAATAATGCCTTCCAAAGTGCTCATGAAATGCAAGTGCTGTATTGAAGCAAAAGCCACACGTGCTCCCCTTCCACAGGCTTCTCAAAGAAAATCTACCCACCCCTGCAGCTCATATAAAGTGATGTATGCGCTCCAATGAAAACTCCCACGTCAGAAAGGAACAGATATCTACTGACTTTCATTGATGATTATTCCAGGTACATAACTACATATCTGATGAAACACAAGAATGAAACATCAGAGAAACTTCAAGAGTTCATTGCCATGTCTAGCAACAGGAATAATACACACCGACAATGGAGGAGAATACATAAGCAAAGAAGTGGCCTCATACCTGAAGAGACAAAGAATAGTACACCAGACAACGGCACCATACACTCCTGAACAAAATGATATAGCAGAAAGGAAAGATCGCACTCTTATAGAAATGACCAGATGCATGTTGTCGGATGCCTACCTACCTCACAAGTTCTGGGGAGAAGCAGTCATGACTGTAACCTACCTACAGAACAGACTACCCCCAAAAGCCATTAAAAGTACTCCATTTGAAGTGTGGCATGGATCAAAGCCTAGCATAGGGCACATCAGAGTGTTTGGATGTAAAGCATATGCCTATATTTCAAGTGAAAAGTGATCCAAGCTGGAGAACAGAGCCACAGAGGGCATTCTAGTAGGCTACAGCGAGCAAACGAATCCTACACCCAAAGACTGACAAAGTGACAATAAGCCGCAGTGTTTATTTTGATGAGAGCCCATCATCAGAAACACCGATCCCTGAAAACTGTGAAGAGAATATGCCAAGCAAACCAGAAGAAAAAGTCAACCAAAGCGAACCTTTGCAGGAGTCAGAACAAGAGTTGGAGTTCACGTCGCCAGATTCTGCTGAACTGCCTGAAGTCAGAAGATCCACTCAGACTACAAAGGGGATACCACCCCACAAGCTGTCATACACTGTCAAAACACATGGAATACTTGAACCAACATCCTGGGAAGACATAGAAAAACTGCCAAAACGTGAAGCCAATAAATGGAGAGAGGCAGCAGAAGAAGAATTAAAGTCACTTCAAGAAAATAAAACCTGGACACTAACAGAGCTCCCTCCTAACTGCTAAAGTATAGGAAGTAAGTGGACTTTCACAGTAAAGACAGATGCAGAAGGGAATAACCACAAATACAAAGCTGAACTAGTTGCCAATGGTTACTCCCAGAAATTTGGTGAAGATTATGATTAAACATTCCCTCCCGTTATAAAAAACACTCCACCATCTGAGCGCTTCTTATGTCGTGTGCACTCGACCGGACTTTTTGACCGGACTGGTCCGACGGAACGAATCCGTCTGACAATCTGACCGTGTGTGGGCTTCATCGGACCTTCAGCGGACTTTTTCTGTCGAAAATCAGACGGACTTTAGATTTGGAACATGTTTCAAATCTTTCCGACTGACTCAAGTCCGGTCGAAAAATCCATTCGTCTGTATGCTAGTCCGACGGACAAAAAAGGACGCAAGGGCAGCTATTGGCTACTGGCTATGAACTTCCTTATTCTAGTCCCTTCGTACGTCATCACGTTCAAACAAACGGACTTTCTCGTGTGTGGGCAAGTCCGGTCGTTCGAAAGTCCGTCGTAACTCTGTCGAAAGTCCGTCGGAAAGACCGTCGGACCTTTGATGCTGAAAAGTCTGCTCATGTGTACGCGGCATTAGCTTTGCAGCCAGGAAGGGCATGCAAGTGAAGCACCTAGACGTTAAAACTGCTTTCCTATATGGAGACATTAAGGAAGATCTCTACATAGACCAACCACCAGGGGTTGAGCAAGGAGACAACCTCGTGTGTAAACTTCAGAAGAGTATCTATGGTCTCAAACAATCTGCAAGGATGTGGAATGAGAACGTGAACAAAGTACTTACCAGAAAGGGATTCTCAAGAAGTAAAGCAGACCCCTTTCTCTACTGCAGGAATCAAGAAGACACATGGATATACATCCTTATTTATGTTCATGACATTATAACCTGTTTTTAACAAGAAGGGGATTACAATCAGATAGTTCACAAGCTGAAAGAGAATGTTGAAATCAAAGAGCTAGGGAACATAAGATACTATCTTGGAATCCAAATAGAGAGAGAAAAAGATGGAAGTTATCTTCTCAACCAATCTCAGAAAATCTCCGAAATCTTGGGACAATTCCATAGGCAAGATGCAAAGGAAGTGATTTTGAAAAAGGGATTTTGGAAAGGTGCCCAGTGATACAAACTGTAGGGTAGTTCCCAGTGCTTCAGTCTTACTGACCTTACTTACTAAGTGAGTCTTTAGAGACAGGGTAACACCTGGGGCTGTGCAATGGCTCTGGACTTGGCACTCAGCAACTAACACAGTATTAAAAGGCCTGGAAAGCACCACAATCCTGAGTTTAGTGCCCAAAGGTCACAGTCCAGACTTTCCCCACATGCCCAGTCCAAGGGGGTCCAGGTATGTTCTCAAAAGCTGTTGCTGAGGAAGCACCAATCTGGATAGCTGCTATGCAGAGACAAGCTCAAACAGTGGTGTAGTGAGGATTCTTGATTGAAGACGCTGAGGAAATAAATTCTCGAAGGGAGGAAGGTTATCAAAAACAGACTCTTTTCAGCAGAGTTGAAGGAAAGCATCCAAACTCCTAGAACACTAGCAACAAACTGGCATGCTGGACATAGGAAGGGTTATACAGGGGCTGGCTTACTACTTTTCTGTTTGCCAGTATCCCAAACTACTGAAGGTGGCAGTATAACCTGACTGTTTCCGAATTCCTGTGTCCTTCAATGGATGATGGAGAAATATTAATTTTATTGTGCGATTTACAAGGACATTACCAGGGACATATCTTCAAAACCTGGCACTGTAGAAAACAGAGACTATTCAGTTGGCCATTTATGGCCCAGACTTATCTTTAATTTGATTTATGATATGCTCAAATGAGAATCCCGCCATATATAGCTGCCCAAACCAATGATACTGCACAATATCAGTGTTGCAGGGGATGGACACTTGTCTTCTGACTTGTATTTTTCTGCAACACAATTTAAAGCATAAAAAACAGAACCATCTGACTTGTTAGTGCTATTTTTTTTCAACAGTCAGAATCCAGATGTATAGATCCTAACAGCGCTCATGGAGAAGTGTAACATAGTAAAGTGCAAAGTGCTATAAAGCGAATATTCAATGGTAAGTAGTAATACAATAAAAAAATATATGTGTGAAGTGCCAAGTGCTTCCAATGGCAACTCAAGTAGCAGGCTTCAAAAGAAATGTTCAGAGACCACACTCAATGAAGAGCAAGAAATCCCCTCTTGTAACCCCTCTCACCAGAACCTGTAGACCCTAAGCTTTGCAGTCCAGGGGCAAAAACCGCTTAGTGGAGTCACGATGGTAGATCCAAGGTCGAAGGAGCTCCAACAAATGATTAACATGAGGACCAGGGAAGACGATATGTATTAAATGAAGAGAAAAGGCATATAGTGAAGTACTGTCGGCAATGACTGTCTGCGCATTAACAAAACGCCACTCATGAGACGGCTTGGAAAACAGGCATCAGGGTGTTCCGGGTTCGCAACCACAGCGTGTGTTCTGCATGCATTTCACGCATACCGGAAATAGCATCACTGGTACGTAAAACCGGAAGTGAGTTGACGCGTTTCGCCCCTTCTCCAGGGCGTCATTAAGGACATCACTTCCGGGTTGTCTCACAACTAAATTTATGTGCAGGAGTGTGGGTGTCTCCAAACAGATTAACCAATTAGGTTGGGAAGAAACCATCTGATGTAATTAAACATCCACTTCCCTTAACTCACATCATTTCCTGTTATTGCCATAATTTTAACACAAAACTTTATTAACAATTTGTTTAAAAGTCATATATATAAAAAACAAATGTAAAAGCATTAATAAATGACAATAATCCACAAAAAATATTTGAAGTTCATACAATAAATACATTATTATCTACTGGCAGTCAGAATCCAGCAATCGTTTGTGTGTTCTGTGACTGGCTGTGTTTAGGCCCAGGATGACAGGGTTGGTGGTGCTGAAGACACCTCTAGTGCTGGCCTATCAGGAGGAATACATACAGGCCCCTGAAGATGCATGTTGATGACGAAACATTGGGCGATGATAGAGACTGGCGACGCAGGACGCGGTGGGATGGTGACACGGTGGCCATCTTTGTGGTTAGAAGCGCTGGATGCTTCACATTGCTGTATACCTTCTTACTAAATGTGAGTGGTTTTTATCACTTCAATAAATCATCCTTGTTTATGGAGATTGCGCAATGAGCGGTTTCTTTTTATTCCCTACGTACCACGATCTTGAGGTGCATATGCATACTGGAGTATACTTGGTTTAATATCCAGCTACCAGAAGGAGATCTAAAGCCTTCCATTTAGTTCAGATGGGAATATGTTGGTGCTACTCCATTAGAAGATCGTTGGTTTATTCTATGAAGACTGCCTTTTTTCTACACACGTGTATAACCCATACACTGATGGTAAGGGTCAGTTTGTTTGGGTGTTGGTGACGGTGTTTTCATCTCTCTTCTGTGTCTCCTTTCAATATGGATCTCGCTGATTAGAGTATTATTTCTTCCTGACGAAGAGGACTTTTGTTTGACCACATTTATTTTGGTTCCTATTGGGACATTTTTACATTAATATTTTTAGCGCTGCACCATTCCTATTAATACATTTGTGACTGGGCAAGGTTTGACATCCTGTCTGATTACTATTCCACCAGATGAGCCTCAGCCAGTAATGTGCACAGGTCCGTCCGTCAGATGAAACAGTGGGCTAAAATGAGAGGACTAAATCTTCAAAGGGGCTGCATTACTTAATTCCAGAAAAAGATTATGGCACGCATATTACGCCTGTAATGGTTTTGCACAGAACAGCCCTAATCCTCCTCTTCTGGGGTCCCCCGCTGGCGCTCCTGGCTCCTCCTCCTTTCCAAGTTCCCCCACAGCAAGCAGCTTGTAAACCTTTGATAACTCCCTGTGGGAGGGGCGAAACACGTCCGGCCAGTGAGATGAACGCTGGTGTGAACTTCTGGTTTCGGTTTACTATGCTTGTATACTTCATACAAATTTGAGTGGATATGTTTTTAACCTGTTGATTTTAATTAATAAATGGAGTCATGTTATATAACTTTCTTTTGCCATTTTATCCACACATATGCACAAGCACTTTACTTCCCCAAACACTAAAGAACCAAACCAGTGAGGAGGAAAACAAGGACAAGCTTACCCAGGATACTTATAAAGTGTATCTGACTCCTGTCATGGGAGTCTATAGCAGCTGGTGAGTGAATGGGGACAAAGAAGAGGAGCACAAAGTGACTTTTATTTGAATCTACAGCACCTTGGCGCTTTTTGTACAATGGATAGCTTTATTTCATAATCATGAATGTAGCGCTGGTAGATTTGCGATCTACCATCTGATAGGTAAATTTAGTAATTTGTTCGTTAGGAAGGTTAGATTTGCCTCTGTTCCAGCTTGGCTGACGTTGTGTGTGTTTCCATACTGAGTCGTGGGTGTCGCTGTTACCGCTGGCTAGTGTTGGAAGGGCAGGGTGTCTAAGCATATGGCTGCTCTTCTGTCCCGGAGACAACTCGGTGGAGGTGGTCCTCCGAGTTGCATTCTGGGCGAGGGTATTTATGGGACAGACGCCATATTTTGGGGTTCGTTTTACAGCCACCCGCTGGCCCTCCTGGCCGACAGGTATGCGTTAGAGAGCTATCTCGTGGTCCTCCGTTCCAGAGGCCCACGTTGCTGCGGCGAAGGGGTGGGCCCAGAAGCTTGTCTGGGGCTTACCACAGCAGCCGAGGAATGGTCCTGAGCTGTCTATCCAGAGTGAAGAAGCTGGAGAACCGAGGAGATCCCAGGGGAGGACCCATCATGGAAAGATCATGCAACATGCTGGTCTGGAGAGGGGCCTGGGGACTCGGTTGGAGGACGTATCCTAAAGTAATTATACAGCATAGTGTTGCCGGGTTTGGCTTAAAGGTTCAAGCACTGTGACTGACATTCACCACAAAACCAATACATCCTGTGGCAGAGGATTGTACGGGTTCATCCCAAACAAGTCTGTGGCAGAGACTTTTGTTAGTGCTACGTACTGGCTGCTAGGCAAGTGAGAGAGGCCTATCCAGGCGTGCAAGGAGTGTGTCCCACCAGGGGAGTGCATTCTACTAAAATATCCAACCCCAAAGGACATTTGTCAAGAATCTTACTACAAAGGTATTTGAGTTTCCTCTGCAGTTTTCCTTCTGCCTCTTTCCTGCTACTTCCTTCGTTGATGGTTTAATAAAGCATTGAAAACGTACTCAAGTGTTGGTGCGTGTGTCGTCCAGAGGTAAACTCAACAGAACCCTAGACCCGGTGCCGATGAAACAGAGGGAATGAGAGTGAAGGTAACAAGCCCGCTTAAACCAGCAGCTCCACCGAGAGTTATTGCTACATGAAGATTAAATATCGAGTCCCATCTCCGGGATGTGAGGTATCGGCAGGTGAAGTTTGTGGTTGAAGAAAGCAAACAGTTCCTTTCAGAAGGCCGAAAGTCCGGGGCAGGTCCAGAACATGTGGAAAAAGTCAGCAGCAATCGTATCACATCTAGCACATGCAATATCCTGTCCCAACCCCATCCGTACCAGCCTAGCTGGAGTATAATGCAATTGGTGTATAAACTTAAATTGTACCAGTAGGTCAGCAGAGCTAATGATATTCTGAAAACATATCTCAGTTGCTTCTTCCCAGTCCTTTTCAGAAAGCTCAGGCATAGACAATAGCTATTTGCAATGAGAGTTCTGAAAAGGATTAGCTCCCACCAGTTGGAGGTGACCTTAAAAGGTTGTCATCAGTTTGGTCATTTCGGGGAACGACAGGAGATCTTCAATAGACTCCAATAGATTCCATGAGCTCAGTGGTCAAAGATCCAAATTGTGTCCGGATGGCGTGTCTGAGTAGGAGGTATTTGAAGAAGAATTTATTGTCCAGGTCATATTTAAGCCTGAGTACTTCAAAGGATAGCAATACATTCTCTTTGATTATGTGAGTTAGATGTGTAATCCCATGTCGACTTCACCAGGTCAAGTCTGGATGACCAGCAAGGTTGGGGTTCCGCCACAAGGGAGTCCGTGGGCGAAATACCCATAGGAGACTGTGTCAGCGTTTTCCCCCCCTCCCTCTAGGCCATAAAACTAACCTCAAGGGGGGAGAGTCTAGAACCATCCAATCTCTTTGACCTATGGAGTTCATCTTGTAGGGAGGTAGGAGGTTCAAACAAGGTCAACATAAGTGCGTGGTAGGAGTCGGCGGGTCATAGTGAAACCAAGCATGGACATAGGTAAGTTGGGGAGCAAGGAAGTAATTTCCTAAATTTGGGCAAGCGAGGCCGTCCGCGTTCTTTGCGGCTTGTAAGGAGGACCTGGCTATACGGGGCTGACGGTCATTCCAAACAAAGGAGGAAAGAGTGGAGTCTATTTTCCCTAAAAAACTTTTTAGTGAAAAAACTGGGGCAGCTCGAAAACAGTATAGAAGCTTAGGTAAAAAAATCATCTTGAATATGTTTATGCGTCCAATTAAATTGAGGGGCAATGACGACCGGGTATGAAACCTATCTATCATTTGTTTGATTATAAGAGTGACATTGAGTTCTTCATATTTAGATAATGTCAGCATGTATTTGAATATCGAAGGAGGATGTCAATTGCATATGTGACCTTTGCAGGTATTCAATAGGAAAGGGAGGCCTGAGATTTTTCCCATCACACCTGTAGTCCCGAAGCTGCACCAAACTCTTCCACGACACACAGTAGTTTCTGGAATGAGCTCTCCCTACCATCTAAATATATAAGGGCATCGTCCGCATAGAGGGAGATCTTCTGCTCTAGTGGACCAGAGCAGAAGCCCCCTATCGCTGACATCTGCCGCACCTCCAGGGCCAACAGCTCAATGGCCAACGCGAACAGGAGTGGAGAGAGAGGGCACCCTTGCCTGGTACCTCTCTTCAAGGAAAATAGTTCAGATATGTATCTATTGGTGCGAACCCTAGCCTTTGGATCTGCGTATAATAAACGGGCCCATTGAATAAATTGTGGACCAATACCCACTTGTGCCATAACTTCCCAAAGAAAAGGCCAGCTCACAGTGTCAAAGGCTTTAACACATCTAGGGATAAAACCAATCCGCCCCCCCGTTTCATGCGTGCTGCATCATGGATATGTAAGTACAATCTACGAATGTTGTCAAAAGTGCTTCTGCCAGGCATAAAACCGGATTGATCCGGGGGTATGAGGGACAGAATAACCGTTTGAAGTCTAAGAGCAAGAATCTTAGCTAGAATCTTGGCATCGTTATTTAAAAAGGGATATGGGGTGATATGACCCACTTTGCAGTTTGTTTTTGCCAGGTTTGGGTATAACCACTATAAGTGCTTCGTTCATAGAGTCTGGGAGTTTTCCCAGCATAAGAGACTCCTGGAAGGTCTTAAGGAGTTTAGGAGCCAGTTCCTCTATGTGTGTCTAATACTATTCAGAGAGGAGTCCGTCAAGGCCTGGAGTTCTAATGGTCGGTAATAAACGTACGGCCGTAGTTACCTCCTCCAGCGCAATAGGTTTGTCTAAAGAGAGTTGCTGGGGGGTACTAAGTACTGGGAGGTCAAGTGATTCAAAGAAACCTAGGAAGTCTTGTTCTGAAGGGATAGATGTGTTGTCGTATAATGTTCTGTAAAGGTCTGCAAAGGTCCGGTTAAAGGTCAGAGCGTCAGCAGTAGTTGACCTGTTGGGAAGTTGAATTTCAGCGATCGAGCTATCCTGGAGGTCCGTGTGGGCAAGATATGCAAGGAGCCTACCATTTTCCCCCCATGTTCACAAATGCGAGCAGAGAGGTATAATTGTTGTTTCCTGGTCAAATCCACCATAAAACGCTGAAGTGGCCAATGAGCGTCTGTAAGTATACCTCTAGTCACAGGGGAGGGGTTACCTGTATGGCAGGCACGTGCCTCTTCTAGTGACTTTTGGAGAGCTTCCTGGGTGGCCCACCCAGCGGACCTGTAAATTTTGATGCATGAAATATATGAGCCCTTGACTACCGCCTTAAAGACATCCCAAACAGGGCCCCCGGCTGCAGAGTCCGTGTTGAGGGACCAGTAGTTGGACACGTCAGTCGGGATGGAGTCAGAGATTTCCGGCGTGGAGATCCAGAGAGGACTGAGTCTCCAGGTCCGGAATTCCGGTCTGTGGCCCACAGTCAAACCCACCTGTATTATGGAGTGGTCAGAGATCGTTTGGGATAGGTATGATATGGACTGGACATGGAGTAAAAAATCCCCCGTACATACAGTATATTTCTTATGTTCAATCTAATGTCTGTGGTCCCTTCAACTAAAATCCTACAGGGCATCAAAAACACATTATAGTAGATAACAAATGTATGACAATAATATAAAATAAAAAATAAATAAAATATAATGTTTTGTTTCAAATTAATTTTATACTGGTTTTTCAAAAAATGTTCAATTTGTAGTTATACAAAAGTATATACACTGCTCAAAAAAATTTAATGAACACCTTTTAATCAGAGTATAGCATCAAGTCAATTTAACTCCGGGATATTGATCTGGTCAGTTAAAGCGGAGTTCCACACAAAAATGGAACTTCCCCTTTTCGGAACCCTCCCCCCCTCCGGTGTCACATTTGGCACCTTTCAGGGGGGAGGGGGGTGCAGATACCTGTCTAAGACAGGTATTTGCACCCACTTCCGGCATAGATTCCCATGTGAGTCTATGCCTCTTCCCGTCCTGACCGCGCTGTCTGCTGGGAACACACAGCTCCCAGGAGAGAGCGGGGACCACTAGGGATGCGCTGCGCGACTCGCGCATGCACAGTAGGGAACCGGGAAGTGAAGCCGCAACGCTTCACTTCCTGATTCCCTCAGCTAGGATGGCGGCGGCAGCTGCCAAGAACCAAGCGGGTTCTCGGCGTCCCCTGCCGACATCGCTGGACCCTGGGACAGGTAAGTGGCCATGTATTAAAAGTCAGCAGCTGCAGTATTTGTAGCTGCTGGCTCTTAATATTTTTTTTTTTTGGCGGTGTGGGTGAACCCCCGCTTTAAGTAGCGGGGGGGGGGGTGTTAATCAGTTTCAGCTGCTTTGGTGTTAATGAAATTAAAAACAGGTGCACTAGATGGGCAACAATGAGATGACCTCCAAAACAGGAATGGCTTTACAGGTGGAGGCCACTGACATTTTTCCCTACTCATCTTTTCTGACTGTTTTTCACTAGTTTTGCATTTGGCTAGGGTCAGCGTCAGGACTGGTAGCATGAGGCGATACCTGGAACCTATAGAGGTTGCACAGGCAGTCCAACTCCTCCAGGATGGCACATCAATACGTGCCATTGCCAGAGCATGGAGGAGAGCATGAAGGAGATTCCAGGAGACAGGCAGTTACTCTAGAAGAGCTGTACAGGGCCGTAGAAGGTCCTACAGCAGGACCAGTATCTGCTCCTTTGTGCAAGGAGGAACAGGATGAGTCTGGGGTCCTCTAGTGGGCCCTGTGCTCACCGCCCAGCACCGTGGAGCTCGATTGCCATTGAACATCAGAATTGGCAGGTCCGCCACTGGCGCCCTGTGTTTTTCACAGATGAGAGCAGGTTCACCCTGAGCACATGTGACAGACGTAAAAGGGTCTGGAGAAGCTGTGGAGAATGTTATGCTGCCTGTAACATCGTTCAGCATGAAAGGTTTGGTGGTGGGTCAGTGATGGTCTGGGGAGGCATATCCATGGAGGGACGCACAGACCTCTACAGGCTAGACAATGGCACCCTGACTGCCATTAGGGGTATCAGGATGAAATTATTGTTGAGAAACATTGCTGGGCCGCTTCTTTTTTTTTTTTAACAGATCCAATTGCTGGACTTCTTTAACACTTCAGCTGTCAACAGGGGACCCTATTGACAGCTGAATGAGTCTTCGGTTGCTAAGGACGCAGCGGCCCCACTCCTTAACAACTGATAATTTTAGGCTTTTTTTTTTTACATTTCAGCTGTCAGTGGCAGAACCCTGCTGACAGCTGAAAGAACCGAGCCTGAAAGTATTGGTTTCAGGTATCGGAGCATTTGCACGAGTACCAGCACTTGTGCAAATTATTAGTATTGGCACAGATAGCGGTATCGCTATTGGTGCAACCCTAATATATGCCCCTTATCAGGATTCCAGCCAATCTGAGGACAGTTCCTGACTCAGGAGCCAATCTGAAGCATATCACAGCAGTCACATTTCAAGTCTCTGGGCAGGCCTGGGCAAATTCTTGAAACAAGCTAACTAAACAGCCATGGTCTCTTTAAAGGTGGTCTTCAGGTGCATGTCGTGGGCGTATCCTGCCAACTACGCCAAGTGTGTGGGCAGGGCGTACTCGCCCTGCACGTGGGAGTTCCTTTCATGCGGAGCATGCTCACCAATGTCCAGGACCAAGCGGAGACTGCGGTCATATGAAACATCAAACATTAAGGCAGTTCCCCGACTTGTCGCATGCCACCACACACTGTAACTTGTAGGTTGCATTAGGAGGGATGTGCAGAGCCTGTACCCACTCCACCAGTCCAGCATACCTCTGTTACCTCATTTCCAGAATCAAAATGTGGTCTCGCTAAGCACAAAAACTCTTCCACTTCACGTACCTTGTGACCAGGCAATAGATCTCCGTAATGCTGGTTTGGTTCCAGTTGCTATTGGATACCAACCGCTAGGGAGGGAGCCAGAAAATGTACCCCCCCTTGCTACCAGAGGACCTGCCACCTTACTAGGTAACCATAGCAACTATACTCCTCTTCTTGTCTTCCCGATTAAACCTTTTGTAGTATTGTTACCTCATATCCCACGTGTTTTTTAAGGCCCAGGTTCTTTGGAATACGCCAGAACCAACATGCACCCCTTTGTGTAACTTCAGACCAGGCTCATAACGGTTAATATAACTTTACTGTAAAAATGCAGCATGACAGTACAAACTGAACAATGTCCTATCCCTGATCCAAACTAAAATAGCATAGTGGCCCAGGCATACCTCCATGAAGTGAGACTCCATTATGGCATTGTCCATGGCTGGATTGCTGTCCGTGATCCCAGTTTCTTCAACTCCACTCTTGCGCCCGCAGGTGAGTCTTGAGTGCCGGGTGGCTAGGACTGAATGCCCGGGATCTGAGCTGAAGATGTTTAACCCTTTCCTCAGCCTGGGCCGGCCGCTGGAGAACAAGCTACACACACATTTTCAACCTGCTTACAAGTAAGCCTTTGGCAGTGGTCATCAAGAAATCCAAACAACAGCCTCAGTAACTTTATTTCATTAGTTATTGTTTTATAATCGTATTATATATTTAACACCTTCCCGCCCAGCCTATAGTGGATTGGCGGTCGGGCGGGGGCTTTACTCTTCTGACTGGGGGCGCAGCGCGTCAAATTGGTGGTGCGGTGTGTCCCTCGGACACACCGCATCACTGATCATGGTAAAGAGCCTATGACGTAGGCTCTTTATCATGTGATCAGCCATGTCCAATCACAGCTGATCACAGTGTAAATAGGAAATACCGGTTATTGGCATTCCTCTCCTCACACTGACAGCGCATTAGGAGAGGAGAGCCAATAAGCAACTTTCCTCTGTGGGGACATCTGCACTGATAATCAGTGCCTTGATTATCAGTGCAGCCCCTTTCAGTGCCCATCAGTGATGCCTGTTAGTGCCCATCAGTGCCTCCTCATCAGTGCTATCTATTAGTGCCAATCATTCCTGCCCATCATTGCCACCTTTCAGTGCTCATAAGTGCTGCCTTTTAGTGCCCATCAGTGCTGCCTATCAGTGCCGCTTATCAGTGCTGCATATTAGTGTCTCCTCATTGGTGCTGCCTCATCAGTGCCACCTATCAGTGGCCATAAGTGCTGCCTATTAGTGCCCATCAGTGATGCCTATCAGTGCCCATCAACGTTACCTATCAATGCTGCATATCAGTACTGCCTAATCAGTGTCACCTATCAGTGACCATCAGTGCTGCATATCAGTGCTGCCTATCAGTGCTCCATATTAGTGTCTCCTCATTGTTGCCGCCTCATCAGTGCCACCTATCAGTGCCTATAAGTGCTACCTATCAGTGCCCATTAAAGTCGCCTATTAGTGCCCATCAATGCTGCATATTAGTGTCTCCTCATCAGTGCCCATCGGTCCCGCCTCATCAGTGCAGCCTCATCAGCACACATCAGTGAAGAAAAAAGTTACTTATTTTTTCTTATTTTTATGTTTGTTTAGCAAAAAGTAAAGAACTCAGTGGTAATTAAATGCCACCAAAAAAGGCTCTGTCTAAAAAAAAATATAAAAAATGTGTAGCTACAGCATTGAATGACAGTGGGAGATTGTTTTGCTGGCAGCTGAAAATTGGCCTGGGCAGGAAGGGGGTGAAAGTGCCCTGTATTGAAGTGGCTAATATATAATTGTATTATAATTTTATTTATTTTGTTTTATTATTTAACTGTATTTGTGGCTATGGGGTGTACCAATATGGCGCCCCCAATCAGAAAGTCAGATAATCCCAGTGAGTACCAATATGGCCGCACGGATGCGGAAAAGCCTTCTCAGTTACCAAGCCTCGTTTGGGCTCGGACACGTTTAATGACAACAAATGAGCAGATTGGATAATCCAACCTCATCCTCTCTACCACTGGCTCGAGGTTGGCCCGAAGTTCCGCCCTTCTCTTCTCCTCGGCGAATCATTCCTCCTACCGCCGCAGTCCCCGCCCTCGCAGTCGGTAGGCCTGGAATGCTGTGACGCGCAGAGTCTACGTTGTACGGAGCCTCCTCTACTCCATCTTGTCATCCATCCCCTCCCCCATCGAACTCCAAGTCAGAAGGGGGGGAAAGACAATCCGCCGCCATCCTCCTCCCGGCAGCCTTTCCCCATCCCGAAAACCCGCTCATCGGAACCCCCTCACCCGGCGCGTCGAGCCCAGGTGGGTATGGGGTGCGGGGCCTCTTCCCAGTCTCCGCTGTTCCCCTATGAAGGCAGCCCCGGCCATAGAACCCCCCTACAAGACGTAGTGACGCCATTTTGTTTTCTGATCAGTCACCTACATCCTAATAACCCCCCCAGATACATTATATATACCCCCCACCCCCCTCCCGGCCTGACACCACCCCGAGGGGCCCCTACAGCCCGCCTGGGGCCACATTAACCCTTCGAGTGCCTTGTGTACCCCTCCCCCCATCACCTCTCCATCACTGGTACCCAATACCTCCCCTCCCCCACCCTTCCACAGGCACCTAGGGGGGCCAATCACAGCCCTGCAGCCTTATCAATACCAATTATCGATTGGCTATCAGTCCTCTCCAGTGCAGCTGGCAGAACATGGGTAGGCTGGTATGGGCACCTAGCGGGCCCCCCCCCCCGATCTATGATCAATTACTATGCCTATATGTATACCTAGTGATTGATTATTAGTTATTGATCACCTTATCAGTCCCTTCTCACTGCTTTTTTGGGGGGTGGTGTGGATGCTATCAGAATGTATTTTATATCCTCTTCTCTCTGTTCTTTACTATACTGCTTGTTTGTATTTCTGATTATCAGTTATTGATCAGCTATTGGTCACTTTCAATGCATTTCATAGGCATGAGTGTGAGGGTATTGGTGCATCAGAATGTTTATTATTTTGCTATTTTATTTATTGTACTAATAATGTGTTTTTGCATTTCTAATGATTGATTATCAGTTATTGATCAGTTCAATGCCTATGGCAGGGGGTGGGTATGGCGGCGGTATAGCTGCCTGTTTCAATAATTTAATATTATTATCTGGAAACGTTTTATATCCTCGTCCTCCATCCGTTCTCTACCATAATGCTTGTTTGCACTTCTAATGATTGATTATCAGTTATTGATCAGTTATCAGTTCAATGCTTGTGGTAGAGGGTGGGAATGGCGGTATAGGTGCCTATCGGAATCATTTTATATTATTACCCTCTACTATTGGAAACATTTTATATCAATATCCTCCTATCTGTTCTCTACTATAATGCATGTTAGCTTATCAATAACTGATAATCTATTAGAAATGCAATCAGTCTTCTCAATACCTATGACGGGGGGTGGGTATGGCGGTATAGGTGCCTGTTTTGAATAATTTTGTATTATTATCCTCTATTATTGGAAACATTTTATATCATCATCATCAATTTGTTCTCTACCATTATGGTTCTCTGCATTTTCTAATGATTGGTTATCAGTTATTGATTGGCTATTGGTCACTTCAATGCATATGACAGGGGGTGGGTATGGTGGTATGGGGTACCTATCAGAAAGGGTTTTATTTATATCGTCATTCTTATCCTCCTTCTGTACTCTACCATACAGCGCGTTTGTGTTTCTAATGATTGATTATCAGTTATTGATTGGCTATTTGTCCCCTTTAGTGCCTTTGCCAGGGCGTGGGTATGGCAGTAAGGATGCTCATCAGAATATATATATTATTTTGTCGGCCTCTGTTTGTCATCTACTATAGTGCTTTTTTTAATTTTCTTATCATTGATTGTCAGTTATTGATCAGCTATTGGTCCCTTTTTCAAATCAATTGATAGGGAATGGGTATAGGTGGGTGGGTATGGTGGTATAGGTACCTATAAGAATGCATTTTGCTACTTCTGTTCTTTACTATAGCCTCCTTTTTTGCGTTTCTTGATTATCAGTTATTGATCTGCTATTGGTCCCTTTCAATGCATATGTCGGGGGGGGGGGGGGAATATGGTGGTATAGTTGCATATTGGAATACGTTTATACCGTCATCCTCTACTGTAATATTATACTATTATATCCCCCTTGTCCTCTATCTGTTCTCACCCATAATGTTTGTTTTTGTGCTTCTCATTGATTATCAGTTATTGATTGGCTATTGGTCCTTTTCTATACCTATGACAGGGGTTGGGTAGGGTGGTGCGGGTGCCTATCAGAATAATGTTCTATCCTCGTTCTCTGTCTCTTCTCTAATACTTGTTTGCATATCTCATTATTAGTTATTGGTCCCTTTCAGTGCAGATGACGGGGGCTGGGCCTGGGTATGATAGTATAGGTGTCTATTATAATGCCGCTTCTCTGTTTTATAATGTTTATATGTTGATCTGTTTATTGAAATTTTGGCCAGCCGTTATTGTTTATCTGTTATTGATTGGCTATCAGTCCCTTATTTAATACCTTTGTTGGGGGGTGGTATGGGTGCTTGTCAGAATATATTATTGTGCTACATCCATCTCTTCTCTGAATTTATATTTCCATTACAATCCATTTATTAAAATATTTTCCAACTGTTCTCATATTTGATGATTATCAGTTATTGATTCCTTCTAATGCCTTTGATGGGGGGGGGGGGGGGTGGTATAGTGCCTGTCAGAATATATTTATATTATTTTATTGTGCTACATCTCTTTTCTATTATGATTTTTTTATTGCTTGTATTATAATCCATTTATTGAAATATTTTCCAACTGCTATGTTTGATTCTCAGTTATTGATTGGCTATCAGTCTTTGATGGGGGGAGGGTATGGTGGTATGGGTGCCTATCAGATTATATTATAATATTGTGCTGCATTTCTTCTCTATTATAATTTGTATTTATTTTAATGCTTGTATTCTAATCCATTTATTGAAATATTTTGCAACAGTTATCATGTTTGATTATCAGTCATTGGCTGTCGGTTCCTTTTAATGCCTTTGATTGGGGGGGGGGGGATGGTAGTATTGTGCCTGTTATATTATATTCTTGTTCTACATCTCGTCTCGTGTCCTTCTTCCTTTTTTTTTTTTTTTTTTCTTTTTTTTTTTTTTCTTTTTTTTTTTTTTTTTATTATATAATGTCTGTATTTCAATCTGTTAAAGATTTTTCCCAACTGTTATCATGTTTGATCACCATTAGTTATTGATCAGCTATCTCCCCCCTTTCAATGGTGGGGATGGAGGATATTTCATTTCAACCTCTTTGCAACCTCCTCCTCCTTCTTTCTTCTTTCTTCTTCCTTTTTTTTTTTTTTTTTTTTCGTCAAATGCACTGTACAGTAAAAATCATTAATTGGCATCAAAAATAAAGGCACTTGTTTTTTGTTTTGATTAGTTACCAATTGCCTATCAGATCTTTACTGGTAATATTGGAAAGGCTGTAAGGATGTGTTTCCAATACATAAATGTCCTTATCAATTATCAAATGATGTTCCGATCATTCAGCTTTGATATGACAGGTGGTGGGGGGGTGAAGCTGCAGGTGCTGACCCCCAATATTTACATTGCAGATATTTTCACCTAATGAGCTTCTGGAAAAAATATTGATTGCCTATCAGACAGATGATGGGGAGAAGGCTTTAGGTGCTTGAAATGCTTTGTGTAATTACGGTTCATGATGTACACCCCTCACATTTTTTGTAAATCTTTTCTTCTTCTTTTCATGTGACAACACTGAAGAAATGACACTTTGCTACAATGTAATGTAGAGAGTGTACAGCTTGTATAACAGTGTAAATTTGCTGTCCCCTCAAAATAACTCAACACACAGCCATTAATGTCTAAACCGCTGGCAACAAAAGTGAGTACACCCCTAAGTGAAAATGTCCAAATTGGGCCCATTTAGCCATTTTCCCTCCCTGGTGTCATGTGACTCGTTAGGTCTCAGGTATGAATGGGAGCAGGTGTGTTAAATTTGGTTTTATCGCTCTCACTCTCTCATACTGGTCACTAGGGATGAGCTCCGGCGTGTTCGCATGGCGCACGTGCCGAGCCCGCCAGGAAGTCGGCACGGCGCAGCGCTAATCACAAGCAGTGAGACATTTCCCGATGTGCGGCTGCAGAGATCGGGAAATGTCTCCCTGCCTGTGATTAGCGCTGCGCCGTGCCGACTTCCTGGCGGGCTCGGCACGTGCGCCATGCGAACACGCCGGAGCTCATCCTTACTGGTCACTGGAAGTTCAACATGGCAAAGAACTCTAAAGATCTGTAAAAAAAAAAAGAATTGTTGCTCTACATAAAGATGGTCTAGGCCATAAGAAGATTGGCGAGACCCTGAAACTGAGCTGCAGCATGGTGGTCAAGCCCATACAGCGGTTTAACAGGACAGGTTTCACTCGGAACAGGCCTCTCCATGGTCAACCAAAGCAGTTGAGTGCACGTGCTCAGCGTCATATCCAGAGGTTGTCTTTGGGAAATAGACGTATGAGTGCTGCCAGCATTGCTGCAGAGGTTGAAGGGGTGGGAGGTCAGCCTGTCAGTGCTCAGACCATACGCCTCACACTGCATCAAATTGGTCTGCATGGCTGTCATCCCAGAAGGAGGCCTCTTCTAAAGATGATGCACAAGAAAACCTGCAAACAGTTTGCTGAAGATAAGCAGACTAAGCACATGGATTACTGGAACCATGTCCTGTGGTCTGATGAGACCAAGATAAACTTATTTGGTTCAGATGGTGTCAAGCGTGTGTGGCAGCAACCAGGTGAGGAATACAAAGACAAGTGTGTCTTGCCTACAGTCAAGCATGGCGGTGGGAGTGTCATGGTCTGGGGCTGCATAAGTGCTGCCGGCACTGGGGAGCTACAGTTCATTGAGGGAACCATGAATGCCAACATGTACTGTGACATACTGAAGCAGAGCATGATCCCCTCCCTTTGGAGACTGGGCCACAGGGCAGTATTCCAACATGATAACGACCCCAAACACACCTCCAAGATGACCACTGCCTTGCTAAAGAAGCTGAGGGTAAAGGTGATGGACTGGCCAAGCATGTCTCCAGACCTAAACCCTATTGAGCATCTGTGGGACATCCTCAAATGGAAGGTGGAGAAGCGCAAGGTCTCTAACATCCACCAGCTCTGTGATGTCGTCATGGAGGAGTGGAAGAGGACTCCAGGGGCAACATGTGAAGCTCTGGTGAACTCCATACCCAAGAGGGTTAAGGCAGTGCTGGAAAATAATGGTGGCCACACAAAATATTGACACTTTGGGCCCAATTGGGAGATTTTCACTTAGGGGTGTACTCACTTTTGTTGCCAGCAGTTTAGACATTAATGGCTGTGTGTTGAGTTATTTTGAGGGGACAGCAAATTTACACTGTTATACAAGCTGTACACTCACTACTTTACATTGTAGCAAAGTGTCATTTCTTCAGTGTTGTCACATGAAAAGATATAAGATATGTGTGTGTATGTATATATGTATATGTTTCATATTCTATTTCCTTGCAGCTGTGTTTATAAAATTGTATTTAGATTGCAGTACCTGATGATGATGATGATGCATTCTTGTAATATTCATGGTGCTGCCGTCAATTTTTCTTTTGTGATGCAATTTTGCATCGCAAAAAAAAAAAAAAAAAACATTATTTTATTGGACGGATTATTAAAGCGTTTGTGATTTACCCCCCACTTGCGTTGTATCAAGTCACATCAGAACCGGTTGAGGTTGGGTTTACACTTAGTGCAGATGCGGCTCGCAGCAGGGGTCCGGTGTGTTCCTGTTCTCCGTTTCAGTGATGAATCGGGGCCGAGTTTTTGCCTGCATTCGGCCCTGAAACGGAGCCAAAGACGCACAGGCCCCCTTGTGTAAGCCGCTCTGCAGCCGCAACAGAGATATGTGAACCGGCTCCATAGAGAGTCGGTCACAATCTTCTGTCATGCGAATTGGCTGTGGAGAAATCCACATCCAATTTCACTAGTGTAAACCCAGCCTGGGTTCACAATTGTGTGTTTACAGACACTGCATGTGATTCGCACAGGAATCGCACCGCATCCCTGTGCACATCACATGCAATGTCTGTGTTGTGCGATTTGAGCCATAAATTTGTATGGCTCAAATTGCATCACATTTGCACAGAAATGGTGCAGGACCCTTATTTTTTATTTATTTTCTGCAGCTGTTCACACCCATGTGATGCAATTGCACTGTGTTTTGCAATCTGTTTCGGGGTGTCGTTTAATCTAACATTGACACCCGCAGCAGATCGCATGGACGCTGCGTGATTGCCATGCAGTGCAGGAAACACACAGGATTCGCTGCATTTCCGGCATCGCATCATTGTAAAGCAGGGCTAAATCTCAGTCTGCATAGAAATGTATTGAACTATTATATGTATAGAATTAAGGCTTGGTGAGATGTGAGATCCCAAGTCGCATGACATGACTTTTTTTTTTTTTTTTCCTCCCTGCACTTGAATCACATTACATGGGTGTTCACACGCGTGCGATTTGTGGCAATTGCACTGCTTTTTGTGATCTGTTTTGGGGTGTTAATAATCTAACATTGACACCCACAGCTGATTGCATGGATGCTGTGCGATTGCCATGCAGTGGGTTGCGATGCGGGACAACGCAGCACATCTTGTGTGTTTCCCAAATCGCATCAGTGTGAACCAGGGCTGAATGATTTTTACTTTACATTGCATTTGACAGTTGCTAGCTGTTGTACGATATATGAACAGCCTTGGAAAATGTGGGGCCTATACTGTGACATAGATCATCGCAGGCTCACGATAAGGGCACATGGACTGCCATTGTTTTCTATGTGACCTGTTCACACCACACAGCTGTCTTGAGGTGAGTTGCCATAGAATGTGAGAAAATTGCATACATGCTGCAAATTTACACAGAGCAACTTGCTGCACTGCATGTCACTGCTGCACTTCAGAACATGCAGCTCTACATAGAACTGAACGGGGGCTTGTACACACATGCCCTCACGCTAAGGGCTCCTTCACACTAGCAATTGTGGGATGGTAAAACCCTGTGGTTGAGCTGCGTTTTCACCTCCTACTTCCCAACCCCCTGTAGTTGTAGAGGCATCAGCCAGGGGGGTAAACATGCCATAGCCGCAGCAGGAATTGTACTCCATGTTGCTTTTGACAGGTGTTGCGCCTGCTAGACACATCCCATTTGGGTGAATTGGCCGCTCTGTAAGCATCCCCCTCATACAATGCTTCCTCACCACCTGTTACATGCTGTCTGAAGAGCGACCTGAACGGCAAACTCTTCAGAGACCAAAGCTAGTGTGAAGGAGCCCTGATGCAGGACACTGGTGTCCATTGTGGAGGAAGGAGCCTTGCGTTGTTACAAGGCGCTGATTATTGAACTGTTATAAAATATAATTTAATAAAGTGGTTCTAAAGCATTAAAATAGAACTATGGGCAAAACCTTTTTTTTTTTCATTTTGGATAGAGTAAGGGGGGGTGGGGGGGTTATAATCCCTGTTGGTTTATGTTTTGCCATCTGTGCCTTATTAGGGAGATCTCCCTTCATTTCCTGTCCCATCGAAAAAAAACAGGAAGTGAGAGGAAATCCCTGCAAATTAAGGGAATTCCTTGGGGACCCCCAGGTCCCTGGAACTAGTGTCCCCATTGGAAGATTTCCCCTCTATTACTTTTTTGGGGACAGCCTAAAATTTTGGATTTTCATTTACTTTCACTTTTAAACGGGACAAATATAAAGGGAATCTCCTTAACAAGGGCGCAGATGACAATAAAAACCTAATAGATGTCCTAATCCCTCTCCACTACATCCAAAACATAAGAAAAAGCTTTGCCTTCAGTTATACTTCAAGGTTTTTTACCTTAATGCATTCTATGCATTAAGGTAAAAAAAACAAAAAAAAAAACACCTGTGCTACAGGATCCCCCCCCCCCCCTTATTCTTACCGAAGCCCAATCCGATCCAGCGATGTGCATGAGAGAGGGGCTTTCACCGCTGTCACCCTCCTCACTGGGCAGATTGATAGCAGCGCCAGTCATTGGCTCCCGCAGCTGTCAATCAAATGCTGTGGTGAGGGGGCGGAGCCAAGCAGCCCGCTCTCTGTTAATAGATGCAGACGGTGGCTTGGGAGTGAGCACGCACGGGTGCCCTCATGGAAAGCGGCTTTCAACAGGGGCACTTGCCCAATAGGAGGAGCCTAGAGCGCCCGCAGGGCACCCCAGACATGGAGGATCGGGGCGGCTCTGTGCAAAATCATTACACAGAACAAGTAAGTATAACATGTTTGTTATTTTTTTTAATTAAAATAACAAAGGTCTAATGTCGCTTTCATTTAGAGTTGCTCTGATCAGCAGCCACAATATAAGAGCTTCTGCTGTGCGCTATGAAATGATGTATAGTGCTGTTGATTGATTTATTTTTATTGAAATGCCTGAAAGTGACATTTCATTGAAATGTATTCAGCGTACCAGATAGTGATGATGTGAAGTGTGTTACACTGCGAATAAAGTAGCACATGGCCTACGTCCATCCCCACCCCCACCCAAGCATACCTTATGGGACTCAAGACAGATTGCCTTGTCTGTGTGTTGGGACTGCATTAGTCAAGGTTGCCCAGTGCAACCCAATGTATGGTGTGAATGGGGCCTCACCTCTATGCACTGCAGCAGAGCGCTGAGATGTGCTGACTGAGAGGTGCAGTGCGGTGCAAAACATAAAATGCAGCATGTATGAATTTTTGCACTTCAGCCAGCTTTATGGTGTGAATAATTTTGTTTTCTATAAGCCTTGGTGTTGAACTATGCAGATCAATGCAGCTCAGCTGATTTGGTGTGCATTGATGTGCCATTTTGTGACAGTAAAGTTAGGAAAAAAAAAATAGTGCCATTGGGTTGTAACAATGCAAAGCACTGCCCTTCTACAATGGATGCTTCCATTTTAGGCCTAAATTATTTATCTTTTATAGTCTTCTTTAAACCCAGGACCCTGCATTCACTATATCTGTTCTCCCACAGTACACAGAACATGGAAATGCAATTATTTTAATAATTATAAACTTCAAAATACTTTTTCTCATTAGCCATATATAGCAGTCTTGTGACTTCTATCAGTGTCTGGTTAAAGCTTGGAGGAGGAGTTTTCATTATCCTCTGATTGTCCTATGAGGCTGCATGACCCCTGACTCTCTGTCTGGACAGTGCTGATTGGCCCTGTGCTGATCACATGCACCCTCCCCCCAAAAAATAAAACCTCTAGCAATACACATCAAACTGAGCACGTGCAGAGTGGCTCCAAGGCTCTGTTCTTTCACAAGATGGATTGGGGACTGTGGAAGAAGGGGAGGGTCAGAGAAGACAAGTTTAAACAGCCTTTTTACACAACGCAGAGGATTAACCCCTTAGGTTCCACAGTGAGTATAGCAAGCATGCTTTACTGTATATACAGACTGATTTTACTGTTGTGGGTATAGCAACCCATTAACCACTTCAGCTCCGGAAGGATTTACCCCCTTCCTGAACAGAGCACTTTTTGTGATACGGCACTGCGTCAGTTTAACTGACAATTGCGCGGTCGTGCGATGTTGCACCCAAACAAAATTTACGTCCTTTTTTTTTCCCCCACCAATAGAGCTTTTGGTGGTATTTGATCACCTCTGCGATTTTTATTTTTTGCGCTAAAAACACAAAAAGCGCGACAATTTTGAAAAGGAAAAAAAAAAGCAATCTTTTTTACTTTTTGCTATAATAAATATCCCCAAAAATATATAAAAAAAAACAAACAAAATTCTTTCTTGGTTTATGCCAATATGTATTTTTCTACATATTTTTGGTAAAAAAAATCGCAATAAGCATATATTGATTGGTTTGCACAAAAGTTATAGCGTCTACAAAATAGGGGATAGATTTATGGCATTTTAATTATTTATTTATTTATTTTAATTAGTAATGGCGGTGATCTGCGATGTGACTGCGACATTATGGCGGACACTTTTGACACTATTTTGGGACCATTGTCATTTATACAGCGATCAGTGCTATAAAAATGCATTGATTACTGTATAAAGGACACTGGCAGAGAAGGGGTTAAACACTAGGGGGCGATCAAGGGATTAGGTGTGTCCTAGGGAGTGATTCTAACTGTGGGGGGAGGGGGGATGGGCTCACTAGAACATGACAGAGATCACTGCTCCCAATGACAGGGAGCAGTAGATCTGTCATGTTGCTAGGCAGAACAGGGAAATGCCTTGTTTACATAGACATCTCCCCATTTTGCCTCTCCGTGACACGATCGTGGGCCCCTGGCAGACATCCGCGGTCACAGAGTACGCGGTGGGCACCCACAATGCCGCGATTTAAAGGGGGGACGGACGGACCTGTACGCCCATTTGCCCAGCTGTGCCATTGTGCCGACGTATATGGTTGTGCGCTGGTCGGCATGTGGTTAATGTCTTCTTATAAGAATTCTCTTTTTGGATATTATTTTTGATCTTCTCCCATGTGTTATTTTTATTTACAAAGTGTCATATTAAAAAAAAAAAAAAAAATCAACTTTTTTTTTTTCTTTAGGGAATTTCCAATAGCCATCTCAGCCTTGCAGCTTTCCCACTGACTGATATTGATTGGCTATCGGTCCATTTTTCTTGATTTGACAGGCAGCAAACATCCAGCAGCGTCTGCATTCCTGGAGCACTTGCTTCTAATCTAGCGTAGTAACACATGACAAAAATGGATTTGTTGTACAATCCGTAGTTGTGTTTGTTGAAGCAATATTTAGAGCAATGTTACTCGAACCTTTTTGAAATAATTTTTGAGGTTTAAGGGAAACCCTGCTTGGAAAAAAAAAAAAAATCTGACTATATTTACAAGTCACGTTATATTAGCAGGACCATTTAGTTGCAGAATGTTTTAAATGGAAAGAATAAAGAAAATGGCATAACTAGAATGAATACATTTCTTTCTCAGTTTAGGCTGATCTGTATTTTTCTATATATTTTTGGTAAAAAATAAAATCGCAATAAGCGTATATTGATTGGTTTGCGCAAAAGTTATAGCGTCTACAAAATAGGGGATAGACTACTACGCTAGATTAGAAGCAAGCACCAAGAGCAGAGTATTTTACCCCCCCGCCCCATACACCATAAATGACCAAGCTGACGGGGGGTTTACATGGCGCAGTTGCAGTGCTTCACAGCTGTGGCAAAATCTACCTGCCATTGATGAGGGGAAGCGCTGAAAACTCCCTGCAAACTGCATGTAATGCACAGTTACAAAGTGTTTGGCAAAAATGGGTTTAAAACAATCGGTGAGGAGGTGTCACATAGTCTGTCAGTCGCCTCTGAAGCACGATCGGAATGCAGATTGAGCTTCTGAGGAGGGGTAGATGTAGATGCTTGTTGGAAAAGAGTCTTCTTACCACGGTCGTTAGTGGGAAAAAAATGTCCCTTACATTGGGGGTCGGTTGGAAGAATGCTCCTTACATTGGGGGTCGGTTGGAAGAATGCTCCTTACATTGGGGGTCGGTGGGAAGAATGCCCCTTACATTGGGGGTCAGTGGAAAGAATACTCCTTAGATTGGTGATCAGTGGGAAGAATGCTCCTTACATTGGTGGGCAGTGGGAAGAATGCTCCTTACATTGGGGGTCAGTGAGAAGAATGCTCCTTACGGAGGGGGTCAGTGGGAAGAATGTCCCTTACGTTGGGGGTCAGTGGGAAGAATGTCCCTTACATTGGGGGTCAGTGGGAAGAATGTCCCTTACATTGGGGGTCAGTGGGAAGAATGTCCCTTACATTGGGGGTCAGTGGGAAGAATGTTCCTTACATTGGGGGTCAGTGGGAAGAATGCTCCTTACATTGGGGCTCGGTGGGAAGAATGTCCCTTACATTGGGGCTCGGTGGGAAGAATGCTCCTTACATTGGGGCTCGGTGGGAAGAATGCTCCTTACATTGGGGCTCGGTGGGAAGAATGCTCCTTACATTGGGGCTCGGTGGGAAGAATGCTCCTTACATTGGGGCTCGGTGGGAAGAATGCTCCTTACATTGGGGCTCGGTGGGAAGAATACTCCTTACATTGGGGCTCGGTGGGAAGAATGCTCCTTACATTGGGGCTCGGTGGGAAGAATGCTCCTTACATTGGGGCTCGGTGGGAAGAATGCTCCTTACATTGGGGCTCGGTGGGAAGAATGCTCCTTACATTGGGGCTCGGTGGGAAGAATGCTCCTTACATTGGGGCTCGGTGGGAAGAATGCTCCTTACATTGGGGCTCGGTGGGAAGAATGCTCCTTACATTGGGGCTCGGTGGGAAGAATGCTCCTTACATTGGGGCTCGGTGGGAAGAATGCTCCTTACATTGGCGATCAATGTAGATGTGCCCCTTACTTTGGCCATTATGGTAGGTGGGAGATCAATCAGCCATTACTGAAGGAACCCCTTGCCACCTCTGGAGGAGACCTGGTTGGAAAAGGCTGGTGTGGATCGTGGAGACATTGTGGACAGCTGTGTCTAGGAAATGTCCTTTTCTGCCTCAACAACCTTTCCATCGGTTGAATAACAGGTTATTGATATTCTGCTGTTACACTCATTTGAACTCCATCTCCGCTGCTGATTAATAATTTACAATGCTTGGATTTGGAGACAAGCCCGTGATTATGGTAACACGTTGCTAAGTGTTATTTTAGGGAACGCGTGCTTTACCGTTGGCGTTGTGAATTCTGCTGAGTGTTTTTAAATTGTAATGTTGATGGGAAGACCACGGCTGGTCATAATGGAGCGTTGTTTTGGAACAGCGTGTATCATTACAAAGCAAGGAGCATACGCCTGATACTTTTATCTTGTTTACATTGCAGTTTTCATGACGGTGCGGCTGGTTGTTGATCACTTAGGGCTCATTCAGATCAGCCACCGCATTATACTGCAGCCTGTGGTGTGCACTGCAAAGGAAGCAGTGCTGATATATTGTAATCATCCGTCACATGGTTTATGTGTTATTTTTTGTTAACTATTTTGAGATGTCACAAAAATGCCCCCCCCCCCCCCACCGACTGAAGATGCTGCTCTCCAAAGGTGCCCCCTGTGCTCCTTCATCCATAGTGGGGACTTTCTAATACAGGAGGTGTGTTACTGGCCAGATCACCAGGTGAAAACCGAGGGAAAAAGCCTAATGGAATAAAACATCTAATGATTTGTAAGCTGCATTATATTACATTTTTGGTTTTGGGTTTAATTCTGCTACTCCAGCCTCCTCCCTTCAAGAGATATTAAAACTACAATTTTCTTTTTTAATTAAAATAATAAACATCTAATGGTATTGCACAGAGCAGCCCCTATCCTCTCTCCTTTTTTTTTTTTTTTTTTGGGTCCCCCACCGGTGCTCCTGGCTCCTCCTCTTCGGTGAGTGCCCCCATAGCCACTTTCTATGGGGGCACTTGTGTGGGCTCCCGAGCCACCCTGTCTGCCTCTGTTGACACAGTGTATCTCGGCCCCGCCCCCTTCTCCCTCATCACAGGATTGGATTGACAGCGGCACCCGCTGCTAATAGTCTGCTCAGTGAAGAGGGAGAGAGCCGCTGCCCTCGTGCACAGCGCTGGATTAAGATTTAAAAAAAAAAAAAAAATTTCTCTGCATCTCTGGCAGTGTGCCCGCGGCCTCTTAGCGTCTCCGGCAGTGTGCCCGCGGCCTCTTAGCGTCTCCGGCAGTGTGCCCGCGGCCTCTTAGCGTCTCCGGCAGTGTGCCCGCGGCCTCTTAGCGTCTCCGGCAGTGTGCCCGCGGCCTCTTAGCGTCTCCGGCAGTGTGCCCGCGGCCTCTTAGCGTCTCCGGCAGTGTGCCCGCGGCCTCTTAGCGTCTCCGGCAGTGTGCCCGCGGCCTCTTAGCGTCTCCGGCAGTGTGCCCGCGGCCTCTTAGCGTCTCCGGCAGTGTGCCCGCGGCCTCTTAGCGTCTCCGGCAGTGTGCCCGCGGCCTCTTAGCGTCTCCGGCAGTGTGCCCGCGGCCTCTTAGCGTCTCCGGCAGTGTGCCCGCGGCCTCTTAGCGTCTCCGGCAGTGTGCCCGCGGCCTCTTAGCGTCTCCGGCAGTGTGCCCGCGGCCTCTTAGCGTCTCCGGCAGTGTGCCCGCGGCCTCTTAGCGTCTCCGGCAGTGTGCCCGCGGCCTCTTAGCGTCTCCGGCAGTGTGCCCGCGGCCTCTTAGCGTCTCCGGCAGTGTGCCCGCGGCCTCTTAGCGTCTCCGGCAGTGTGCCCGCGGCCTCTTAGCGTCTCCGGCAGTGTGCCCGCGGCCTCTTAGCGTCTCCGGCAGTGTGCCCGCGGCCTCTTAGCGTCTCCGGCAGTGTGCCCGCGGCCTCTTAGCGTCTCCGGCAGTGTGCCCGCGGCCTCTTAGCGTCTCCGGCAGTGTGCCCGCGGCCTCTTAGCGTCTCCGGCAGTGTGCCCGCGGCCTCTTAGCGTCTCCGGCAGTGTGCCCGCGGCCTCTTAGCGTCTCCGGCAGCGTGCCGGCGGCCACTTAGCGTCTCGGGCAGCGTGCCGGCGGCCTCTTAGCGTCTCGGGCAGCGTGCCGGCGGCCTCTTAGCGTCTCGGGCAGCGTGCCGACGGCCTCTTAGCGTCTCCGGCAGCGTGCCCGCGGCCTCTTAGCGTCTCCGGCAGCGTGCCCGCGGCCTCTTAGCGTCTCCGGCAGCGTGCCCGCGGCCTCTTAGCGTCTCCGGCAGTGTGCCGGCGGCCTCTTAGCGTCTCCGGCAGCGTGCCGGCGGCCTCTTAGCGTCTCGGGCAGCGTGCCGGCGGCCTCTTAGCGTCTCCGGCAGTGTGCCCGCGGCCTCTTAGCGTCTCCGGCAGCGTGCCGGCGGCCTCTTGGCGTCTCCGGCAGCGTGCCGGCGGCCTCTTGGCGTCTCCGGCAGCGTGCCGGCGGCCTCTTGGCGTCTCGGGCAGTGTGCCCGCGGCCTCTTAGCCTCTCCGGCAGTGTGCCCGCGGCCTCTTAGCGTCTCCGGCAGTGTGCCTGCGGCCTCTTAGCGTCTCCGGCAGTGTGCCTGCGGCCTCTTAGCGTCTCCGGCAGTGTGCCCGCGGCCTCTTAGCGTCTCCGGCAGTGTGCCCGCGGCCTCTTAGCGTCTCCGGCAGTGTGCCCGCGGCCTCTTAGCGTCTCCGGCAGTGTGCCTGCGGCCTCTTAGCGTCTCCTGCAGTAAAGTTTAAGGCGGAGCACACGGGAAAAGGTTCCTATGCGTCTTTTGCTCAGTTTCAGGTGCGAATTCAGGCAAAAATGTGGACATAATTCGCACCTGAAACGATGAACAGGGATGCACCGGACCCCTTGGTGTGACCTGCGGCGGCAGCAATTGTGAACCCAGCCTAAAGGAATATAAAATTGAAGTTATTTTGTGTGTTTTACATCTTTCTCTGCATTTCCTGGAAAATGCAGTGGTTTGCCTGTGAGCACCAATGCTAATTATGGAGGAATACATAGTTGCAGGTTTTGGAGTTCACTGTGATTATGTATTTTCCTATTGAATGCATGTATGTTTCTCTTGTTAAAAGTTAACAAATATTCAGTCTTCTGTTGCTAAGCAACAGATCAGTGGCTTCCTAAAAGGATTGGACATGCACTGTAAATGGTATGCAGTAAACTAATACCACATTTTGCATACAGTACAACAAATTATTTATCGTGTACTCTTGGCTGGAGACAAAATTCTGTTCAATAAGTCATGCATTAGAGGTGAACTCCCAAGACCTAATTGCCAAGGTCCAGATTCTTTGTTGGCTTAATGTTCCAGTCAATTACTTGTTTGCACTCTTATATTTCTGCTCAAGTAGACATTAGTGCCGCCTCGCCTATTGATAACTCCTTACAATAAATCTAAATGTATCACTCCAGGTCCTTGATGATTCCAAGCTGCCCTTGTTTTCATGTACTTCATATATAATTTTAGTTTAATTCTAATAGTGTTATCACTCTGTTAATCGTTCAAAAGTGTTGTTACTATGCATTCTGTATCTTAATATGTATGGGACCGCCATACTTGCTCATTAACCTGTATGTGCAGTAGCAGGGAAGGGTTAAAACACCTATAGGTTTATTATTTGCTGCCTGTGTCCTGTGAAGGAGATTTTGCTTCACTTGCTGAAGATGGAAAAGGAAGTTAGAGTAAACCTCATGGACAGTTGTCACTGGAACACCTGAATTGCCATCACCTCCTGTTCTGGTAACAGCTGTAAAATTTTTAGATTTCCCATCACTTAAATTGTTTGTAACCCAAAAAAAAAAAAAGATCCTGTTCCTCTAAAGCATGTTAAACCTCTTCGTGCCTGTGCTGTCATTTTGTCCCATTCTATGCTGTAAAGTTCCTGGTTGATCCTGCCTGTCCCCCTGTGTGTGCTGACCATGGTAATCATGGCTGCTGATCAATGATAAGCGTGGTCAGTTTTCGTGCCTCCATCATCCCACTGTGTTTAGAGTCCCTCCCCTCTCCACCTCTCCACCTCCCCTGCCTGTCAGTTCCTAGTCTGTGAGCCATCTCCACCCCTCCGGCTGCTATTACATGTGTCTGTAAAGTTACTGGCAGCCCCTCTGTAATAACAAGATATACTGCACAGTGTCTTTTTGTTTAATCACTTCAATACCGGGCACTTTTTACCCCCTTCCTACCCAAGACAATCTTCAGCTTTCAGCGCTGTTGCACTTTGAATGACAATTGCACGGTTATGCAATGCTCTACCCAAAGACAGACCTTACTTTTGGTGGTATTTAATCACCACTGAGTTTTTGGGTTTTTTTGCTAAACAAATGAAAAAGGACCGAACATTTTGAAAAAAAGGTTTCTTAGTTTTTTGTTAAGTAATTTTTCTCCTTCCTGCACTGACCAGCATCACTGGTGGGCATCACTGGTGGGCATCACTGGTGGGCAGCACTGACGGGCATCACTGGTGGGCAGCATTGACGGGCATCACTGACGGGCATCACTGGTGGGCAGCATTGACGGGCATCACTGACGGGCAGCACTCACAGGCATCACTGGACGGGCACTGGCAGGCATGGGGCTGCGCTGATAATCAATGCACTGATCACATCACATCATAGGCTCTTTACTGTGATCGGAGGTACGGTATGCGGCGCGCACAGCAGCTTGTTCTGAGAGATGACATCCAGTCAGGACAATGGAAGGCGTCCTGACTGGATGAAACTCACGTCATGTGAGTGAAATGCATTGGTGTTTCAACATCATCTGACCCGGCCTCGCCTGCATCTGCACGGCTCCTTCCACCTGATCAATTGATCAACTCTGGTTGGAGTTTCTCTGTGCAACATCGCTGCACAGAACAGGTAAGTATAAACTTTTTTTTTTTTTTTTATTCTTATAAAACAAAGTTTTATTATCACTTTATAGGTTCAAATTTCTTTGGTATTTCTTTGCTTTACTATTATTTCTTCTGAATCATATCCTGTCGATTACAAAAATAGCTCCACGTAAAACGTATTAGTTTACATTTTATGAGTTCATTTTATACAGCCAGTTTTTTCTTGGCCCATGAATATTTGTAGTATAAACGGTGTGGCCTTCCTATTGTACAGTTTGGAGACCCCTGTTGTAGAGGGTTGTTTGGACAAGCTTGGCCACTGTTGATTCTTCTCTATATCAGCCAGCACTGTGCAAGTTGAAGGATTGTTTGCAGATCTGATTGCATCCGACTGTTCTCAGAATCTGATGTCGGCGAGTTTTGGACCTGCTTAACAAAGACTGTTTGGTCTAGCTAACAAAGACCTTAGGACTTGTAAGAAAGCTTGGTAGCGGTGCTTTTTAGTTATGGCAAAACAGAGATACTTATTACACAGATACTTATGTAAGGTGACTAAGTAGATCTGGCATGTGCCTAATAGCTTTACATGAAGTTTTAATCATAGGTTTACTTTAATGACATTGTGCTCATCAGTAGTTATGCAAATTGGCACTGTGTTTTGACGTGCCCAGCTTAACATTTAGGATGCTTGTAGATATTTCTAATTCCTAACAGGACACCAGTAACAAGCAGTTGCCCAGCCATCAGGAATTCTGACTGTATTTTGGGTAATATGATTTTCTATGTTTGTCATCTCCCATCTAGTGGCCATTTTGTGTTTTTGTGGGGTGTCCCCCCCCCCCCCCCCCCGAAATACCTTTAACCAGGAAAATACCACACCGTGGCCACTAGATGGAGCTGATGATCATAGGAAATCAACATATTAACCTAGGGTTGCACCAATACCTTTTTTTTTTTTTTTTGTTTTCTTTTTTTGTGCGAACATGAGTACCAATACTTTTGGTCAAGTACTCGCCGATACCGGGTACTAATACCTTTTCCGTTTGATTTGAGCCAATACAAAATGCTTGTGCACTGGGCCAAATTATTTGTTGGAGGGGGGATTATGGTGGAGGGTTGTCTTTCAGGGGTTGGGCTTGGCCCCTTAGTTCCAGTTAAGGGAACTCCTTAAGGCGTCAGCATACCAAGACATTTTGGACAATTTCATGCTCCCAACTTTGTGGGAACAGTTTGGGGATGGCCCCTTCCTGGTCCAACATGACTGCGCACCAGTGCACAAAGCAAGGTCCATAAAGACATGGATGAGTGAGTGTGTGGTGGAGGAAATTGACTGCCTGCACCTAAGTCCGATAAAACACCTTTGGGATGAATTAGAGCGGAGTACGCGAGCCAGCCTTCTCCTCCAACATCAGTGCCTGACCTCACAAATGCCCTTCTGGAAGAATGGTCAAACATTCCCATAGACACACTCCTAAACCTTGTGGACAGCCTTCCTAGAAGAGTTGAAGCTGTTATAGCTGCAGAGGGTGGGCCAACTCAATATTGAACCCTACGGACTAAGACTGGGATGCCATTAAAGTTCATGTGTGTGTAAAGGCAGGCGTCCCAATGCTTTTTAAGACCTACATAAAGACATGCACACACCTACGTATACATGTTAAGGAGGTCTCTGAAGTCCCCTAAAGTAAGTGTCTGTATATACTTTCCTCTCCATTGACCCTTTTCTCTTATATCTCCATTCCAGCGTTGTAGGCTCAGAAAGGTTCTTCCGCATATGACCCTTCCGTGAGTGTCAGATGACCATGTCCCCTGCTGTGCATTGTTCTTTCTCTGGCTCTCTATGTCACTGCACTGATGTTGGGGGTCAGGGGAAGGCTCATAGAGAGCCTGGTTCAGTGTTTGTGTGGGGTTTCTTCCACAGCCTTAAAATATACAGGTAGGTTAATTGACAATTACCCAGAATGATCCTGCAACATGTTTGTGAGTCTGACTGGGTTAGGCCTCATGTACACTCCTGATGGTAAATGGACGTTTAGGGGCAGTTGGGCATTTTTTTTGTTTTTTTTTTTCAGCTGCCCCTGAACTCTCCTCTGTTATCTTATCAGTACATGTACACAGGGTTGTTTATAGTTGTTTCTAGGCAGTTGAGAAGCTTTTTTTGGAACACAAAAAAATGGGTTCAGACGGATGTTCAGAGGCATTTGAAAAAAATTAGACCCAAACGTGACTAAACGCGGCATGTAAATGCGTCTAAACGGCCGTTTTTAGATGCCGGTTTCTAGCTGTCAAGTTAAATCGTTCACGAGAGGTTGAACAACCTCCCGTGTACATGAAGCCTTAGGGGCATTGTAAGCAAATTTAGCAGTCAGATTTGAATAGACCATATGCACCCTCTGTAATGAGCTATATAAAAAGATAAAATGTAATGCAAAAGCTCCTATCCCAGAGCAACCTATCGGCAATCATCATTTTTTAATTAATCTGCAGGTCCCCTAATGGGACAGTGCTGGTTTGTTGACTCAATCACTAGCCTGTTGATTCTGCTGAAGACTGCAGCAGATGGAATGTTTTCCCAGAGTTCCCAGCACTAAACCTTTTGTAGCTGATTTGAAGAGTAACTTCTGTTAGAGGTTCGTTTTTTTTTTTTTTTTTTTTTTGTTTTTTAAGTCAGGAACTGCAAATACTGTAGCTACTGACTTTTAAAAATCAGGTACACTGGAACCTCGGTTTGCGAGTAATGCGATTAACGAGCACTGTATTTCTAAAAATCTTAACTCGGTTTGCAAGTGTTGTCTCGCAAAATGAGCAGGATTCAGGCCAAAAGCGGTGTGCAGTACCGCTTTTGGCCTGAGGTGGGGGGCCCCGGATCCGAACAGCGCCGATCGTCGGCGTTCGGAAATGCACAGGAAGGCCCGAGGACAGTTTGGCTGACCTCGGAAAGGCTCATGAACAGAGTCTTGCCCCCTGCCTCTCACCGCATGCAGTATTGCATCCCATTGAAGTCAATGCAGAACAAATTATTTTCTTTTCCATTGACTTCAATGGTAAAACTCGCTTTTGATATGCGAGTACATTGGATTACGAGCATACTCCTGGAATGGATTATGCTTGTAATCTGAGGTTCCGCTGTACTTACCAGCGCCTGGGATCTAGCGCTCTGTTCCCTCAGTGGTTTCTGCAAGTTGCTGGTGCCGCCATCTTGGACACAAGAGCTTGCACAGCACTTTGTGAATGGTCCTGCAGCTTCCTGGGACACATCAGGCTGCAGGATGGGAGGACAGAGGGCCTTGGCGAGGATTGCAGATTTAATGGATGCAGACATAAAGGAAGCTGAATTTAAATGCAAGTATTGAGCTTTCTTGTAAATGTCCTGCTTTGCCCCACCTCCCTTTGAGACCATCCATCACATTAGAATGCCAATAGGGTGACTCAGATAGTGGGTGCATCTAAGCTCAACTTTGCAGGGAAAATCAAGAATGAAAAGGGACATCTTGTTTCTAGGTGTTTGTACTTGCATTGATAAAATTAGCTTGCCGTGTTATCTAGGAACATTGTCTTGACTATAGTGTTGGAATGCATTGGTTTTTGGTATGATGTCAATAATATCTTCCATTGTGCCAAGTGTACGTTCTCTAATTGCCCTGAGGAATATACTTAGTGTCTTGAAGGCTTGCTGTAGTTTTAAAGGGTATTACTCTGTTCCTTTTGTTATCTGACCTGCAAAATTACTTCTCTATATTTATTCCTTTTCTAGATTGGTCATAAATGTTGATGTGGTGGAGGCAAACAACGCTCCCATTATTTATTTATTTTAAAAGTAAGGTTTTATTAATATTTTTGCAGGGTATACAAGCAAGTACAAAAAAAATCCAAAAAGAGTACCAAGACTCGAATAACACAATAATAGCAGTATCTCACAGCCATAAAAATTAAGGAAGGTGCTAATCGTAGTTTGACCATATCAAAGTCAGGCAGGAAATTTAAACTGTGACACCTTGTCCGTCCACCCAACAGCTACAGACCTTATCGAACTTGTGTGGGCAATTTCTACTAGCATAGGTTAACGTGTATATAGGAAGAGTACTGTTAATGGCCATCTTCCATCCACTCACAGTGGGGGGTGTTAAAGCTTTCCAGCGTAGGAGAATTTCTCTACGACCATAATATGCAGGGTAGAACACAAAAAGGTGTTTGTATCTGGCAGGTACCACCCCCTCCACGAGGCCCAGTAGCCTAATGACTGGATCCAGTGGGAGAGAGAGGCCACCTACATCATTAACTGTATTCACTACTCCTTTCCAATAATGTTGTAGGGCTGAACATGACCAAAAAGCATGGAAGTAGGTACCCACCTTTTTGTATCGCAATGAGAACAAGTGTCTGAGGTCCCTGGGTATATATGAGGCAATCGTTGGGGTGTATAATAAATAAAATGGAGAAACTTCAGGAACCGATCCCTAGAGGAGATCATGGTTTTTAAAAATCAGTCTTCACACTCATCGTCAAAGTAGGGATGTCAGTCTGCCATTTAGCACATTATGTCCGTCATTTTGGGCGCGGTCAAAGTGAGAATAAAGTGCCGACAGTGGTTTGGAGAGGTCTTCAGAGGCTAACCTTTTTTCTAAAGGGTCAGACGTCTGCACGATGTGAGGGAATTGGCTGATGTTATGAGCTGTCATTGGTTGACAGCTGATCACGTGGTAAGGGGTCGGGAGTCTCATAGACTTGCTGATTACAGAGCGTGCCGCGCATCCTGTAGGGGGCGCGCAGATCGCTAGAGCAGGGGAGGACGTCTATTGACACCCTCCTGGCAGAGTAGGTCCGCGCTGTTGCCGTCATTCTGCTATAGCGCGGATCTGAAGCGGTTAAAATACAGGTGAGAGCCACGCGACATGATATGTTTAAGTAGTGTTTGTTCCGTGTCTGGTCCAAATGGAAGAATCCGGGTTTGTGCAGAAGTGGGAAAAGTTGGAGTTGCCCCACAGGGGGGTATATGGGGAAGTATGTGTTATCCGCCGCATGTTGGGTCCTGGCTGGTTTCCAGACAGTAAGAGTCGTTATCGGGACAGTAATTTCAGGGCTAGATCAGGGTCCTCAAGGGTAACTTGCTAAGAGTCGCATATGAGCCAAGCAATGCAGCCTCAAGTGTGACAGCAGCATTATCCTTAGGTTGTGCAAACCACCATCGAGCTGTCACAAGGGACGGCCGCCCAGTAATCTAACAAATTCAGGAAAGCCAAACCAACTCGGTCAAGGCCGATTTGGCAATTCTGGGGGTACGCCTGGCCCATATAAATGAGGTGATAATTTTTTCCAATTTGACAAAAAAGGATTTAGGTGTAGGTACTGGTGTTTGACGAAAAAAGAAAAAATTATTTTTGGCCGAAACGCCTTCTCTATGAGGTTCTCACTACCGATGGTACTAAGGGGGAGGGATGTTCATGTGGAACATTTACTAGTAAAAGTGGTGAGCAACAGGGAAAGATTATCTGGGATATAGCAAAAGAGATTACGTCTGACCTCCATGCCTATGTATACAAAATTTCATCACGACCTTGAGGGGGGGGCAAAGGGAATCGTAGTGGGGGTGGGTCTTTGGGAGAGTGCGAACTCCAGAAACTTATCCCCAGTAAACCCGAAAACCTGAGAAGGTACCAAAGGTGTCGATCGTCAGGGTGGAGTGAAGGGAAGAATCTGGGTCCCCCAGGTATAGCAGAGTGTCATTCATGTACAAAGGATATGTTCTTTCTTCCCAGATGCCCACAGGTAGCCCTCGCAACGTCGTTGTCGATCGAATGAGACAACCAAGAGGTTCAAGAGCTAGGACAAAAAACCCTGGTAGAATTGGTATGGACTTGGGGCGCAAGGCAGGGAGCAGATCCATGAAAATGAAATTAGGACCGAAGCCAAATTTTTTAAGGAGTTTCCAAAGGTATTGCCACTCCACAGAGTCGAATGCCTTTTCGGCATCTAAGGAGACCACCGCTCCCCTCTCTCTCCTCGGTCCAGACACGGAAATATTTGTGAAACGTCTCCGAATGTTAATATTGATAACTTTTCCTGCCATAATGCCCGTCTAATCTGCATGTACAAGGGTAGAAATAACATTTCCCAGTCGCCCAGCCAGTATTTTTGCAAAAACCTTTGCTTCAGAGTTAAGAATGGATATAGGGCAATAGGAAGAGCATAACTGGGGATCTTTGCCGGGTTTGGGAATGACTACAATGACAGCTTCAGACATAGATATTGGATGTATCCTGCCTTCACTGCTTCAGCCAGGGTCCGATGTAAATGTTGGGCCAATGAGTCAACATAGGTTTTGTAAAATTTTACGGGGGGACCATCGGGTCCTGGGTTTTTGCCAGATTGTAGGTCTGCAATAGCGGACGGGACCTCCTCCAGAAAGGTCGGCCCCTCCAAGTTATCGCGTTGGCCTGCAGAGAGCTCAGGAACCTCAATAGTGTCTAAATATCGAGTTAAGCTAGCAGTGTGAAAAGTACATCTGAAGGTCTTGTATCAGTGTACCATCTTGGGTTTTTATATAAGCAATAGTGGTCAGGGGAGTCTGTTCCCTTGCCAGCTATGCCATAAGTTGGCCAGTGCGTTCAACTTGCTCAAAGATACGCCGTTTCTGGGCCAAAAGCATTTTCCTAGTACTGGTTGTGCAGAGTAGGAGAACCTCTCTGGTAGCTTACCTGTAAGTCATGATATGTGTGAGAATCAAGGGTGGATGCATAACAGTGTTAAAGGGCCTGCACTATTTGTTCAGCTTTGTGTACTTCAGTCTTACGTTGGGTCTGCACCTGGAGAAGGCCTTAAAGCCATCCCACTGTTCCTGCCCCAATTGAGCCAGTATTAACTAGCCAATACTGCGTTATTGCATCTCCCATAGGTGTCAGTAGCGGGATAGCCTCCAAAGTCATTCCGACGGGACAGCAGAGAGGCTTTCTATAGCAGGGTTAGGATTCGGAAGCATGTTGAAATTGCCTGCTAACGCTCCCATTATTGAACCGTCTTAATGCAATTGGTCCTTTTCTAATCTTGTAGAGGGTAGATGCCAGCATTCCGCAAGCAGGTCCAGTCTCTTCTTTGCATAGGAGTGAATGAGGAAGGAGTCACAGTCCTTACACGCCAGTAAGGATGGGCAGAGATCTCCCTGCCTGTCATTTCGGGTAGATTTCTCTCTGTCCAACCATTGAACTTAATCTTTTGGCATGACTGACTTTATTAGCAGCTGTTCATGTGTGATGAACTCTTGATTACTTTATTTTGTTCTGTCAGTCTTAGGCCCCTTTCACACTTGTGCGACTTGGGACTACAAAGTCGCATGACAAGTCGTACCCCATGATTTCCAATGAGTACCGTTCATATCTGTGTGACTTCATAGTAGTCCCTGCACTATTTTGGTCCGACTTTGATGCAACTTGAGCTCCATAGACCTCAAGATTACACAGGCATTGTGTGAAAGTAGCCTTATTTGAGAAGGTAGCAGGAACCCAAATTTACTTCACTGATCTATCTACAGTAAGGTGAAATCTTATTGCTATGGGGTTACAGCCTGCTACATTGTGGGAAGACTCTTTGGTATATTCTATACAAAAATGGGCAAAAAAGCCTTGAGGTGCGTTTCGGGGCACAACCTACCTGCTCTGTTTGTTAATTTTTCATGCAGGGATTGCTGTAGTGCTCCTGTCATCACAACTCACTTTTGTTGGTAATTTATTTATCTTGGAACCTCCCTGCTGCTAACACAGTTTCATTCTCCTTGCTGATTTTTGCACACAGCTTGATGTATCGATGTGAAAAAAAAAAAATGGTCTGTATTAAAGCTCAAGTCCAGGATGAATTTGCTTAGTCAAGTATCTCTCAGAATGGCCACTGCACCCACACTATGAGCAAAATATTTGCTTCTATCACCGTGAAATGCCAGTGATGTCATCATTTGTCGCCTGTGCATCTTACAATTCTAGAATGCCAGGAGGATCTTACGGTATGCAGTGCACGTCATTTACGGAAACTTTGTCCCATGATTCCTTGGAACTAGTGTATATTCCAGTGGCTCCGTAGGCAGTGATGGTGACGGAGGACTAATATGTGTTATTTGATCACCACAATAGCGTACCTTATGTCATGATGTAGTCTCTAGAACTGCAGAGGGACTAATGACATGGCAACCAATGGGATTTATGCCTACCTTGAATATGGCTGGTGATGCAGGAGAGAAAGGAAGTTACACTGCACACATTTTAAGATGTATACTTCTCCTGTCCTCCTACTGAGCTTGTGAGGTGGTCAATGTGTGGTTTTAATAGGACAGTTTAGGATAAAGTGGTTCTAAAGGCAGAAGAATGTTTACCTTTAATGCATTCACTGCGTTAAGGTAAAAAAACCTGCTGCATGCAGCCCCCCCCCAATATTTTCCTGAGCCCTGTCTCGATCCAGCGATGTGCACGAGAGCAGCAGCTCTCTACCTCCTCATTGGCTCAGACACAGCGGCAGGCACCCTTGGCTCCTTCTGTTGTCAAGCAGGGGGCGGGGCCGAGGCATGCTCTGTGTGTCTTATGGACAGACAGCTGGCTCAGGAGCGAGCACGCATGAGTGCCCCCATATCAAGAGGCTTACTCTGGGGGCACTCAGCAGGAGGGAGGTGCCCGGAGCGCTGGCAGGGGACTCGAGTAGAGGAGGATCGGGGCTGCTCTGTGCAAAACCATTGCATAGAGCAGGCAAGTATAAGATTTTTGTTTTAAAATTAAAATAAAAAAATTTGCCCTTAGAATCACTTTTAGGGCTTCCTCCCACACATGGGATTGTTAGGTTTGTTGCCTCTGAGCTGCTTTTCTTCCCTTAACAAGTCACTGTACATGCAAAAGCAGATCACTGAGTGACTAAAAGCAAATCAAAACAACTTATGTTGCATATACACGAGCGGACTGTCCGACAGAAAAAGTCAGACAGAAGCTTTTCATCGTATATACCGATCGTGTGTAGGCATCATCAGACTTTTTTTTTTTTTTTTCCCGAAAAATCTGACAGACCTAGAAATAGAACATGTTCTAAATCTTTCCGACGGACCCAATTCCTATTGGGAAAACCGAAAAAAGACGCATGCTCTGAAGAGGGAAGCTATTGGCTACTGGCTATTGAACTTCCTTTTTCTAGTCCCATCGTAAGTGTTGTACGTTACCGCTTTCTGGACGGTCGGACTTTGGTCGCACTTTGGGTTGACCGTGTGTAGGCAAGACCGCTTGAATAGAATTCCGTCTGAGAAACCATCGGAGTTTATTACGACGGCTAAACCGGTCGTGTGTACGTGGCATAAGAAGCACCTAAAACCATATTGCGTTTGAATTGCTTCTGCAGTTGGAGACCGTTGACAAGAGTGTTGTGGTAAATTGAACGTACGTTCTGATTTTAGCACAGCTTCAGTGCTGGAATAAATTAATAGCTCTCTGATTGATTGGTTTCTGCCCTTCTTAATGAACCTGTTTGGCTATTTGTCAGAGGAAATATGAAATAGGCATTTTCACTTTGTACAGGCAGACCTGTATAAGGATCTTAGACTCGACACCATTAATATTCAGGAACTTTCTTGCCCCGGCTGGTTAAAACAATAATAAATAATACGCAGGTTAAGTTACAGTATAGCTGTGAAGTGCTGTTCTGTCGTTCCCCCTGCAAATAATAAATTGCTTCCTACTATCCCTGTCTGTTCTGAAACCAATACAGCCGACAGGGACGCTTGGTCTCAAACAGGTAAAAAAAAATTAATATATTCTTTTAAAGTTTATGAAGGGGGAAATCCTCCTTTCTTGCCCACGTTGTTATCCTTCCTCAGATCCGAGGACATTATCATCAGGTCAGATCTGGAAAGGGCTTTTCATATCAAGACTATTAGATTGGTTCTCCAAAACCTCAAGTCTACCCAAGAATGAGAAGGGCAGATAATTGACTGATGGTTCTAGAAGCCCCATAAAATTGAGGATGCCTCCAAGTCCACTCTGCATGGTTGAATCAAGCCAACAATGTGAGTTATTGGGGACCAAAACCACGCCCTTTGAATTTTGGACTCATACTACTCGGTCCTTCTTAGTCTCTTGGGCCATGAAAGAAGCCACTAGAAATCTGTTCTCCAAGTGGTGCGTGTCATGGACAAGGAGCAAAATGGCTGATTATCCTTGCCCTTTTCTCGAGTCTCTGGATGGCACCCACAGATTACCATCCTGGATTTTTTCCACTATTTTCTTGCATTGCACCTTCTATTTTATGTTATGAAGTTGGACTATACTGTAGGGTTGCTTTGAGTATGATATGTACAGTAACCTTTCATTTCCTCCCCTGAACAGATGGGCCGAGACCTTTTTTCAAGTGGTATGGTGTCATTGACTAAAGGCTTTTCATATATACTTTAGTCCTGAGTGTAATTAATCAATAGACAAAAGTTTAAGATGTAGGCTCCACCTGAATGGCCGAGAAGCATTCTGGCCGACTCTGTTTAGTTCCAGCAGTAGATAGTATGTTGCCAATACTGCTGCCAGAACACAGTGCTACATACTGTATGTAGTTGATTCTACTATAGTATTAAAGCACACCCAACATCAGCTATTATTTATTAGTTTGTTAGAATTAGTTTGTTTTGGCCAGCTTGGCTCAAACAAAATATTTAAAGTCAAAGCAAACCTGGAATTCTACTTTTAAAGTGGAACTTTAGTCAGAAAATGAAGTCCGGCTACATCCCTTCAGGCTGGCCCATTTTGCAGGTATAGCAATGTAAAACATTCAAAATAAGTGTCTATACTGTTTAAAATCCAGTAATGCACTGTCTCACCCTGTTCTGCACATGCTCAGTTGCTTCCCTTTTTTAGTCCCTAAAATTGTAGTCCCTAAAATTAAGATTGTAGAGGCCAATCTGCTGACAGCCTTTAAAGCAGAATTAAACCCTCCTATTATTTACAGCCAAAAAAGCTGCTTCTCTTTGAGCTGCAATTGCCATGGTGCTGCACGTGTGATCAGTTATGGCACCTACCATTTGTTTGACAGTTTGAGGACACAAGCAAATCTGACAGTTGACAATCCTGGCATTCAGAGAATCTCTAACTGTTTTCTGATACCGGTAAATCGAAGGGTTTAGTTCCGCATTATGATTTACCGCTGGGGCTCTGGGCTTCAATAAAATGGCAGCCTCCAGCAAGAAGAAACAGGAACAATGCTGGAGGCAATTTACAGCACACAATAATTTTTGTTGTATAATTATTAATGTCGAATAAAGAACATTATTTTTTTTTATCAAGTTGTTGGGGGTAAAGTTCTGCTTTAAGTTTAATCCTTGTTGTCCAGCCAAGCCACTGGTATGGTACTAGGCAATATTCAGCTTGATGATGTCAGATGGATTTTGCCTGTACATTTGACTGCTCCTCCTATGCCTGTGGGTACACCAATTGAATCGGAAGTCTCTTTACTGCTTGGTAGGCCTCACAAGATTTAGAATATTCCTGGTGTATATTACATACTGACCATGGTTAGCCACTAGAATGAGTGTGATGGTTTAATCTACTAACTCTGTGTGTCTGGGCAATCGTTTTAGAGAGAATAGTGTCAAGACTCTAAATAAATGCTACCTTTTCCAGGCAGATAGATCTATAGGACTTGGTGAGCAAAAACAAGGAGTCTGCTGGACGTGGCAAAGACTACAATCATGGCAATGATATAGCAACTACAACTTAACAGCCAAAACTGCCACTTCGAAGCAGTTTATGTACATAGCCTGCAATAGCTGCAGATTAGGGCTAGTTTGATTGTAATTGACTCTTGGACATGTCATCGTCTGTCTCTGTGATAAGTTTTAAAATTTCCAGATTTAAATGTTCCCCGACTGATGTTCCTTTTTTCTTTCATATGGTTTTCCAGTCCTTACTCAATGAGCTTCCCCCGCAATGTCAGAGCGGCCGGGGCAGACTGCAAAAGGGAAGGATGGCAAGAAGTACTCGTCCCTCAACCTGTTTGATACATACAAGGGCAAGTCCTTAGAGGTGCAGAAACCAGCAGGTAAGAGAATTGTTGGATGGTTTGTTTACCCTTCCGCTCCACTCCATGTGACGCCAGGGGCTATGGAGTAGTGTGAAATGAGACAATTATTTAAATGTCCAAATATGTGCAATAAAGTCCACCATCCAAAAGTGAAATAAACAGTGCAAACGTCTAGCACCTAAGTAAAACGCTTGTGCAGATCTGGTCACTCAGACAACACCACAGTGATTCTCTATCTTATAGTCAATGGACACGCTTACCAGAATAATATGACTTTATCATTAAAGAGATGTCAGCATGTGCTTTATATTGTAGGGATCCTCTGTGGAATCATAAAAACCTTCCACATTCACAGGTCTTTACTGGGTATCCTCCAAGACTTCAAATAATTGTAAAAAAAAACTAGGGGCAACCCCCACTTTGCCACCAGAAAAAGGAAAAAATGGACTAGCTCGGTTCCCGAAATATTTGCAATGACATAATGAAATTAGAATTTTTTATTTATACAGAAATATTAAAAGGAACACGTATCCACATTCATGAATAAGAGCAACAAGTCTAAAACCATCTTTAAGTCATGTGTTTGTTAGACTAATCTATACAATTACTGCTGGTGTTCACATCTATGCCATCTGATTCAGCTAATCTCACTACGTTTTGCCAACTGTTTTTGTGGTGACATCTGCTGTGGTTCGCATGAACGCAGTGCGATTGTGATGCGGTGCGCTAAACAGGAATGACTGCAAATCCAGCACCGCATCAGTGGGAAAAGGGACTAAAAGCTGATTGGATACCATACACAGCTGCACCAGATTCTCAGTTCTCCAGTTTTAGTAAATCAATCTATGTGTTTAGCTCAGATTTTTTTATTGTGTTTTTTTTTTTTCTTGGGCTATTACAGATTTAATTTGGGTTTTTATTATTGAACCTTACATTTTAACCTTAATTTTCTTATTAGTCGCTCCCCGCCATGGCCTGCAGAGTCTCGGTAAAGTTGCCATTGCCAGGCGTATGCCCCCCCCTGCAAACCTGCCAAGTCTGAAAGCAGAAAACAAAGGGAATGACCCAAATGTCTCACTAGTTCCCAAAGACGGATCAGGATGGGCAAGCAAGCAGGATACAACAGAGCCAAAGAGGTGAGAAGCTGCCATGTTGTCTGTGGTTGAGCATGAGGTTATATTATTCATGAGCAGTGTTCCTAGTTAACGATAGTTTGTACTTAAGCAGGTCCATTGCTTACTCTTGCATTGTTTGGATTTCCACTCTGATGTTAAAATGTATTCAAACTCAAGAACAAAAAACTAAAAGCTTGCCGCTCCTTAGATGTGATGGCTGCATTCCTTTTCAGTTTCTCAGCCTTCTCTGTTTTTTTTTTTTTTTTTTACCCTTAACCACTTCAGCCCAGGAAGATTTGGCTGCTCAATGACCAGGTCATTTTTTGCGATACAGTACTGCGTCGCTTTAACTGACAATTGCGCGGTCGTGCGACGCTTGTTTTCCACAAATAGAGCTTTTTTTTGGTGATATTTGATCACCTCTGCGGTTTTTATTTTTTGCGCTATAAACAAAAGTGCATCAATTTTGAAAAAAAAAAAAACACTCTTTTACTTTTTGCTATAATAAATATCCCACGTTTATTTAAAAAAAAAAAAAAAAAAAAAAAAGTTTTTTCCTCAGTTTAGGCCGATGTTTATTTTTTGACATATTCTTGGTAAAAAAAAAATTGCTATAAGCATATCTTGATTGGTTTTGCGCAAAAGTTATATCGTCTACAAAATAGGGGATAGATTTATGGCATTTTTATTATTACTTTTTTTAAAAAATTTTTTACTAGTAATGGCAGCAATCTGTGATTTTTATCGGGACTGCGATATTGCGGCGTCCAAATTGGACACTTTTGACACATTTTTGGGACCATTGACAATTATACAGTGATCAGTGCTATAAAATTGCATTGATTACTGTATAAATGTCACTGGTAGGGAAGGGGTTAACACTAGGGGGCGATCAAGGGGTTAACTATGCTCCCTCACTGTGTTCTAACTGTAGGGGTATGAACACACGATCTGTCTGTACTCCCCTGAAAGAACCGGGATTTGTGTTTACACACACAGATCCCGGTTCTCGCTCTGTCAGGAGCGATCGCAGATGCCCGGCGGTCATCGCACCCGCCGGGCACTCGCATCAGCTCCGGGCACACACACGCACCCCTAGTGGCCAAAACGACGTAAGGTAACGTTGATTTGCCCGGCTGAGCCAACCTGCCGCAGTGAAACTGCGGTGGCTGGTCCAGAAGTGGTTAATCCTTCCGTTTTCTGGATGTGCTGGAAGAACAGCCTGCCTGTCCTCCAATGGGCAGACTTGTGCTGACACATCTGCCAGCACAGCCATTCACTGGGAAGATCAGTATTATGAAGGTTATGTATGTTTGTGTTTACCTTTCATTTCTATTTTAAACTGGTGGGTTGTTTTACAAAAAGTGAGTGTTCACCTCTACTTTGAATTTTATCTTTATTTTAATTATAATTTTTTCCCAATTTGTTCTCTCCCGCTTCAGTACCGATGTCTCTCCACCAGCGCAGCCGGAGTCGCAGCCACAGCAGGCTTCACAGACGTCTGCATCAAACCAGTCGAAGCGTCCTCCAGTTCCTCAAGAGGTAATGTCATGTAGCTCTATACCTATGAGTCTTTTTAGAAATATCTTGTGGCCTTCATCTTAAAATCCAGCCATAGGTGGTGTACTGAATGTGGAGTTGACATTCAAATTCAACATTCAAATCACCTTGTATTTCTTTTATTTCAGCCCCCCCAACCAGTCGCCGTCGTGGTAAAGACTTGGGCACAAGCCAGTACCACACATGTAGCACCAGGAGATGGTAAGTAGCTCCTAATGTGAATAAACAAAAACGCCAAGCGCAATAATGTTCTAGCATGACATATACAATCAAATAAGTGTAAATCAAATGTATGTGAATGCACGTGCAATTAATTAAATAGAAAAAAAAAAAATTAGTTGGATTGACAATGATATCAAGCTGCTATCAATTATATAGTGGTCAGAATCCCCTAAAAATTAAAGCATATAACATAGATTGATGCGCTCTGATACAAAGTTCAATCAATGTGAGAAAATAATTTTTTGTGCTAAAAAACCAATGTGAAAAAAATTGCTACCAAATCGCTAAAAAATCGCATATATATAAAATCGCAAATATATGAAAAAAATCGCAAATATTTAAAAACTGTGTTCCTCCAGTTATACAAATCCACTGGGAGTGGTGCGATATCTCCAAAGTAAACTAAGCAACAATTGTGTATAAATATACTAAAAATGCGTTTACAAATAGTAATCAATCCAAATTAGTGCCAATAAATAAATAAGATATATTCCCTGTAATAAGTGTTGAATCCTCCGTAATAAAAAATAAATAAATGATAAACTTATAAAGGTGCAATATATATACAATTGATGAGTATAAATAGTGCCAATAGAATCTGATTAAATATAGATGATTAAATTCATGAGATAGGATAAGTAGCAGGCAACAGTTCAATCCTCAGTAATCTGGGATATCTGGATTTCTGCAGTACTTATTTGTTCACCCTCTGAGCTATTTCTTCCACAGCCACAATGAATGGTAGTTTTCTCAGTATGCCACCTTTATCGTGCTCTCCCATCCCACTGGGGAACCTATCACCAATGCAATAGGTTGCATCGGGTGCACTTGACAGTGAGAGGAACTTCTGTTCCTCCCCTTCTGTGATGTAAGAAACTGGAAGCCAGAAGGATTTCATCACTACCGGTTTCGGTTTGCTTAGCATAACATCATCATTTGTAGTTTATTGAAAATTGGGTAATAAATTGTGCTTGTGTGCACTAAAATTCATTAAAGCGTATTTTTTCCTGAAGATTTGCGTTTGAGCAACCACTCCGCATATATCGTGTGACATATAAAATTGCTGCGCGCTCCTACTGGCCCGGCAGTGGGGGAGGGAGGAGGAAGGAGCCGAGCTGTGATGTAATTCGCCGCGGCCCAGACTCCTGGAAATGGGGACAGGATACCTGTCAAATACAGGTATCCGCCCCCCAACCCCCCCCCCAGGAAAGGTGCCAAATGTGGCACCGGAGGGGGAGGAGACAAATGAGCGGAAGTTCTGCTTTTGGGTGGAACTCCGCTTTAAGTAGGTTCCCATATTGCATAGTTTTAGTAAAATCACCATATATTTAATATAAAAACTCTGGATAGAATTTGTGTTGTTAAATCTCCACAGTTCTTGCTAAGAACATGCAGTTTTTCACAAAAGTAACATTTTAGTGCTCTTCTCTTTTTAACCACTTCAGCCCCGGAAGATTTGGCTGCTCAATGACAGGCCATTTTTTTTTTTTATACGGCACTGCGTTGCTTTAACTGATAATTGCGCGGTTGTCCGACGCTGCACCCAAACAAAATTGACGTCCTTTTTTTCCCCACAAATACAGCTTTCTTTTGGTGGTATTTGCTCGTCTCTGCGTTTTTTTTTTTTTTTTTTTTAATCTTTTGCGCTATAAACAAGAAAAGACCGACAATTTTGAAAAAAACACAATATTTTGTACTCTTTGCTATAAAAAATATCCTCCAATTTTTTTTTTTTTTTTTCCTCAGTTTAGGCCAATATGTATTCTATATATTTTTTGGGAAAGATTTATGGCATTTTTTAAATTATTATTATTATTTTTTTTTTTACTAGTAATGGCGGTGATCAGTGATTTTTATCGGGACTGCGACATTATGGCAGACAGATTGGACACTTTTGACACGTTTTTGGGACCATTGGCATTTATACAGCAATCAGTGCTATAAAAATGCACTGATTACTGTGTAAATGTCACTTGCAGGGAAGGGGTTAACAGGGGACGATCAAGGGGTTAACTGCAGGGAGTGTTTCTAACTGGGGGGGGGGGGACTGCCTGGGTGAGAAGAGCGAGCCGTTGTTCATACTTAGTACTTAGTGTGAACAACAGCTCGCTCTCCTCACCCCAGACAGCACGGAGATCTGTCTGTTTACATTGACAGATCTCCATTCTGTCTCTGTGGAGTGATCGTGGGTGACCGCCGAGCACGCGCATCAGCTCCAGCGTCACGGGCGCATGAACATGCTTCTGGTGGCGCTGGCGTGTGCCCTAGTGGCCAAAAGGCGGACCGGCGTACAGCTACGTCAGTTCGCCCAGGGGGGCCAATCTGCCGCAGTATAACTGTGGCGGCTGGTCAGGAAGGGGTTAAAGTGTCTCTGTAAAGATGAAAGTTGCCCATCTAGTAAACATTTAACACACACTTGAAGACTCAGGCTAGTTGTCTTGCAGAATCTGCTGAATGGCCTCTAAAGGAATTTTTTGTTTCCAACAGTTTTATTGAAAAGGGGTTTTCCAAGAATAAAGTATTGAAGTTATAACTGGCACCCACAGACTGTAATTATAGATTACTTGAGAGGCTTCAGGAAAGCTGCTTGACACTTGTAAAAGTGCCTTAAGAATGCTTATTCTTCATATTGGAATATACAAGCCACACACAGAGCAACAGCTCGGCTCGAGTGCGCCATAGCAAGCTGCTTGCTGTGGGGGAGCTCGACAGGAGGGGAATGGCCAGGATTGCTGGCGAGGGACCTGAGAAGAGGAGGATCTGAGCTGCTCTGTTTAAATCCACTGCACAGAGCAGGTAAGTATAACATGTTATATTTTTTTTTAAAAAGAGACTTAAATATCGCTTGAAGGTTCAGAGGTTAATATTTCTTAATGTTTGAAAGTCGTTTTACTTTGGCCAATGAAAGACCCCAAACCAAGGGAGAGCCTGACCTATAGTCAGTTGATCTTGAGTGCACATAATGGTTCCCATCTTAAGGGGGTCATTGGATGGCTCTGATTTGCTATTCTAAGGGATGAAAATGTATTTTATTTTTTTAAATGGTGATCTATAAAGTTATTTTGATTTGTGCAGAATTATAATTTAATTAGTATATAGAGGGGCAATCCACTCTAGGGGAGACCATGCCATGTTTCCTGTTTATATATTGTTGGACATACTGTAATTTGTGTCCCTTTTTTCTCTTGCTGTCATTGTAGGTGGAAAGGCATCAAGCCAACTGTCGCCATTCTCTCGCGAGGAATTTCCAACCCTGCAGGCGGCTGGGGACCAGGACAAAAGTGGGCAAGACCAGAGCACCTCCGCTGTGTCGTATGGGCCAGGACCAAGCCTCCGCCCCCAAAGTAAGGCTGATGTTGTGCATGGGGCTTCCATCAGGCTGTACTCTAGAATTCCTTATATTGTGTCACCAGTCAAGTTATAAGAGAAGCCTTGTGACAGGCTCTTGAGTTATCTATAATACAAAAGAATGTAAGGCGCTATACTGCATTATCACAATGTGGATCCATATGTGGACTTCTCTGGCCAACCTCAGAGTGACCACCGGGATAGTGGTAAAATAATTATGCAAAAACACACAGTCAAGGCGCTCCAGGGAAGTCCTATGAAAGCAGTTTGTGGAATGGAGTGTGGAGGCATGCCTCAAGACATGTTATCCTGGCTACCGGCTTTTTAACACATCCTTCTGGTGCGCTCCTGCATGCCCTTCTAGCCCGTTTGTGTGGCTGTCTCCAGTTCCGGTGATGTTACTTCTGGGGACATGAGATCCTCCGATCCCTGTGCTGCGGCCTGTGGTCTCCTGTCACGGACCTGCAGCTCCATCGCAGCTTTCTGCCACAGACTCCTACAACCCCTCCGGCACATCCCTTCCATCACTGGTTTGGGTCTTTCAATTAGCAGCTGTGTGCACAGCACCATGTAAGACCTTTAGTTGCCTTTCATTAAAGCCTGATTTTAACTGGATTTTCTTGTCTCCTGTGGATCCTGGGTTCTGCTTAGTGCATCTACCCCACACAGTCCATTCCACAGACTGCTTTCATAGGACCTCCCTGTTGTGCCTTGACTGAGTGTATTTGTATCTTGAGTCATCTATTCTAGGCCATCAATAGTTGACCCTCTAGTGCCCTCTTTTTGTCAGATCTGGTTATATTTGCCACTTTTGTATGTTATTGGTGTTATGCAATTTATTTTTACTGAGTGCCTGCTGTTTCTTCTTCACAGATGCCACCTCCTGGAGGGACGGGGGCGGGAGGGGGGGGCTGGCTCCAGGCTCCCTGGATGGCGATGGCCGTGAGCTTCCCGAAACGGCACACGCCCCCAGCAATGAGCCAGCCCCCCGTCCAGGGCTACCTCCCCCTGCTCCCCAACAGTTCCCTCCATATCGGGGGATGATAGCACCATTTGTAAGTATGAAAACACATTTGTTGCTTTATTTTATTTTGTTTTACCTCCTAAATATTGGTTTATAGAAGTCCTGTGATTACATAGATTTTATTGCTTAGTTTCTTTTAAAAATAACATAATCTATTGCTTTTCTGTGTAACACTCTTTTCACTATGAATGAGAATTGTTGGTAATGGCAGATATGTGAAAAGACAGCACATTTGTGGTAACCCATACCTACACGCATATCTTTCTTTAGCATGATTATACCCAACTAATAGGTTCTGACTGTGTCGCCACTCAACAGTCAAGGAGTGCCGAATACCAGTTCCGTTTTTACGATTAGGTACAGTAGGCTTGTGCCTATAGGTGGTCAAGGCAAAAAGACAGGTTTTTCAACTTTAGGTCTCATTCGTACGGATGTACCAAACTTTTTCACCCGTGCAAAGGGACATCTTCACCCACTCAGGATGCACAGGTGTTCTGTGCAGGCAGCCTGTTCAAATCAATGACAGGCTGCTGGCTGGACCTGCTCAGATCTCAAAGTTCATCCAAGAGTGTACATCTGTGCAGGTCTGATCAGAGCACAGGCAGACTGCCCTTCACACTGGTGTATGGATCTGTACTCCTTTTTGAATTAGGCCTTATAGTCATTAGCTACATATTGTTCCCAATCATAAGTTAAAATGCATCCATCTCATAGGAGCTTATTTGCACAATATTCAAAGCCAGGTTAGAACAAGCAAAACAAGAAAGTGTTCTGTGCAAAAGAGGTGATCTTGGATGAAGCTTTGGACACCAAAAATGTTTGCTTTTAGGCTGTAGTGTTGGAATCCAGCCCTCCTTAATATGGTTCCAGATGGGAGCACTGGCTGTAGCTTTAACAATCTGCAACTTTTACCTAAATCACCATTCAGCCAGGCCAGGTTCCATTTTAAATGTATTATTTCTTAATTGTACATTGCAAGAGAGCTAATTCTTTTGGATTATGCTCAACTTCTAGGTGATTGGACACTGGAAAATGGTAAAGCTTGATTTAGCCCTGTATAACTCCAACCACTACCAACATTGCCACAGTTTTTCTCTAGTGTCCATAGATAATGGACCTGTCTTTTTCTGCTTAGAGAGTCTTTCTCACACAGATACACCTTCTTTTTTTAACAACTGCGTCTGGCTGCTGAGCCTTGATGCTGTAAAGTAGCAGCAGTTATCTGGATGGATCCCTATGGATTATAATTCCCTAGAGGGGCTGTGCAAGAACGGGAAAGGCCTATAAAATGTTAGTTGCACTGGACCCTGCATGTGGCGCTCACATTGGCAGGTGGTTGCGTCTCGTGAATTAGCTGGCAGGGTGCTATACACGTCCATGAACGTGGTCTTCTGTGGCAGAGCCCAGTCCCTGAAGACCCTGTGGGGTAGCCTGATCTTGGAGAAGTGAAGACTGAGCAGGTTTGATTTTCCAATGTAAGTTGTGTCTATTATTAGGTGGGTGATGGGGTCCCCAGTTGCTGGTTCCTGCCTCAGGCTAAGCGGAACACTCATCTTTTGGGAAAAAAATCCTGAAAACCCAAGCCTTCCAAGACAGGTAACAAATTTTCCCAGTTGAAGGGGCACTTCCACTTCTCCAAATGGGGCAGGGACACCTTTCGGCCATACAGACTTGAGATGTCTCCAATATCTGGATTAAAAATGTGTGCAAAGGCTGTAAGTTAAAGTTTTGTGACTTGCCTCCAAGCCTGTTTGCTGCACTGGACCTGTTATGCTATGAGGTGGCCTTTTACCTCTTTTCCAGAACCAGAAAGGTTTTGCAGTTACTTTAGAACCTAAAGTGCCCAAATTAAATCATGATATGCGGCCCATTGTGGATCTAAAGTGCTTGAACAAGTTTCTGCATGTTCAAAGGCTCTGGAGGAATCTGTACAGTCAGTGATTACTTCTCTTCATTGGGTAGACTACTGGTCTTGGTAGACATCAAAGATGCCTACCTTCACGTCCCCAGCTACCTGAGTTTTACAATAGGATTGCAGCATTTTCAGCTTGTGGCTTTGCCCTTTGGCCTGGTCTTGGCACCATGAGTCTTACAAAGGTACTGACCCTGGTGTTGGCACTTCTACGAACAAGGGGCATTCCTATTCTGGGATATTTTGACCATCATCCCCAGGCTAAAGTCTGCTGTCGGCTGACTTCATTCTGGTAGAGGCTCTGGATCCTTTTATATCAGGATCCACCCAGATGCTTGGACTTGGAGCTGGCTCAGCCTTTTAGCGTGCAGCTGAGAGCCTGACCCAGCCGCTCCTCCCCCCACCACAGCCCGGCGCTCCAGTGAGTGCTGGAGGGGCTGAGCAGACAGCCAGTGACTCTCTGCAGACCAAATACCGAGTGATCAGCTGTCTTTGGTCGCTCAGTTTATATGCATAGCTGGCGGGGGACAGCTGCAGCTGGCATCGATACTGCACCCATCTAGGTGAGTAGGATTGTTTATTTTTTTTGTATTCCCCAACTTCTCTCTTAAGCAGTAAAGATACAGCAGCTGTCACTAGCAGCTAATTATAAGGGAGTACATAGATTGGGTTAGTATTTTTTATAGGTTGCATTAAAGCATCTAACCCACCTACAAATTAAAAATACAGATACATTAATTCTTAATTTTATTAAATGCAGTCACATGAATGCTGGGTTACCTTCCCCACCAGCAACTCCTATGGATGGAGGCAGAGTATGCTGCTGTGCTTAATGCTGCTATATTGACAGCAATACTCTATACAGGAACCACTGTCAATCTACAGATAGGGGTGGGCCTGAGGGCTTGGCTGACTTTGGTAATCACAGTCCACTCAGAATAGTATATGGCATCCTGCACACTGATGCAGAGAACTTGCTGGATGGCACAACATTCCATAACCTGTTTTTGTTGTGACCATTTAGAAAGCTGCAGCTACTACCAGGATCACCAGGTATTTGAAGTTCTACAGTAGAAAAAGAAGAATGGGCATTATATGTAACAAAAGCCATTATGTCTGCCTATTGCATTCTTGTAGTTTATAAACATGTTAAAGTGGTTGTAAAGGCAGAAGGTGTTTTACCTTAAAGTGACTGTAAACTTATTTTTTTGTTAACATGTCATACTTACCTTCTCTGTGCAATAGTTTTGCACAGAGCAGCCCCAATCCCCCTTTTCTGTGGTCCCCTGCCAGCACTCCTGGCCCCTCCCACTGCCAAGTGGTTAAGTTAGAGGAAGAAGAGGTATTAGTAGGCCGGGGATCCCTGAATGGATAAAGTACCAGTGTCTTTTTTTTTTTTTTTTTTTTTTTTTTTTAATTGCCCAGCTCCTACCATAATAGGAATTTGAATTTCATAGCCATTAGTTATTCCAAAAAGGTTTTTGTAGTCTTACATATATTATTTTTTTCCTAGATGTATCCCCCATATTTGCCGTTTCCTCCGTATGGGCCACCAGGAGCCTTCCGCTTTCACGGTCCAGATGCACCAAGGTACTACGGAACATTTAAGCTCACTGTGATGACAGTGAGGGGATGATTTGTGATAATGAAATGTTGGTGTTGCCCATATTAACCAATCAGAGTGCATTTGACAAGAGAACTTTATCTAATAATATAAAAGGTGTAATACTTTTATGTGAAACACTGTTGATGGAAGTTCTCACCAGTAAGGGCAAAAAATGCAGCAAAATATCTGACTTAATCAAACAGTACGGGGCACAGGCAAAGTCTTGGAAAACTGTTACATGTTGCTATCTTCTGGTGATTGGACACTGGCAAATAAAACTGTTGGGACTCCCTTATAATCATTGCCACTAACAGTTCTCCGTTTTTTGTGTTAGTGTCTTTAGGTGATGGTCTTTTTTTTTTTTTTTTAATCCCCTGAGGGAGTTTATTTATTTTTGGATTTTTTTTTTTTTTATCTGACTGTTAAGCTGCTGATTCAGCTTTATGGCACAATTTCTAAACGTGTACCCTAGGCATGTCATTGGGACCTTATCTGGACTCTGTTGTAGAACAAAAGATGTGGGTCTGGCATTAAAGTCGCATTGGGCACTGGATCCTGCAATAGGTGCTCCTCCTCGGTACACTGCCCAAAGTGTGGAATTGCCTGCAGGGTGAAATACAGATCCAGGGCAGTGGCAATCCACCCAGGTGTAACCCAGTGCCTTAAAGTGGTGGAAGTAATTTACTGTGATTTTTTTACCTATAGGTAAGACTACGATAAGGTTTACCTATAGGTTCAGTAAATAACGTATCTTCTGAATGTGCACCAATCACAGACTGTGCGTCCGGAAAGTATTTACAGCGCTTCACTTTTTTCACATTTTGTTATGTTACAGCCTTATTCCAAAATGGATTAAATTCATTATTTCCCTCAAAATTCTCCAAACAATATAAAATAATGACAGGGTGAAAGAAGTATGTTTGAAATCTTTGCAAATTTAGTAAAAACAAAAACAAATCCCATGTACATAAGTATTCACAGCCTTTGCCACGCCACTCAAAATTGAGCTCAGGTGCATCCTGTTTCTACTGATCATCCTTGAGATGTTTCTACAACTTCATTGGAGTCCACCTGTGGTAAATTCAGTTAATTGGACATAATTTGGAAAGGCACACACCTGTCTATATAAGGTCCCATAGTTAACAGTGCATGTCAGAGCACAAACCAAGCCATGAAGTTCAAGGAGTTGTCTGTAGACTTCCGAGACAGGATTGTATTGAGGCACAGATCTGGGGAAGGGTACAGAAAAAATGTCTTCAGCATTGAAGGTCCCAATGAGCACAGTGGCCTCCATTTGTAAATGGAAGAAGTTTGGAACCACCAGGACACTTCTTGGAGCGGGCCGCTTGGCCAAACTAAGCGTTTGGGGGAGAAGGGCCTTAGTCAGGGAGGTGACCAAGAACCCGATGGTCACTCTGAAAGAGCTCCAGCATTTTTCTGTGTAGAGAGGAGAACCTTCCAGAAGAACAACCATCTCTGCTGCACTCCACCAATTAGGCCTGTATGGTAGCGTGTCCAGACGGAAGCTTAAAAGGCTTATTGTGCTAGTAAAAGGCACATAACAGCCTGCCTGAAGGTTGCCAAAAGGTACCTGAAGGACTCTCAGACCATGAGAATCAAAATTCTCTGGTCTGATGAAACAAGGATTGAACTCTTTGGCCTGAATGGTGACTTGGTTAAATTGATAATGGGCAACCCCTATCCTCATATTGATTAGTGGTTCCAAATTAATAATAACTACTGCAGTAGGGAACAGACACAAAAGATACGCTCTGCATCTTTCTAAATAACTGTTCTGCTTTATTATGACGCAATTGAAGGTTTTTATACACATGATTACGTAGGTATCACATTAATATTACAATTGTACGTTTATGGTAACAAGGGGCGTTACATAGGCAGACTAATTCTAATCAGGACTCCAGCGCCATGTCTGGAGGAAACCAGGCACTGCTCATCACCTGGCCAATACCATCTCTACAGTGAAGCATGGTGGTGGCAGCATCATGCTGTGGGGAAGTTTTTTTCAGTGGCAACAACTAGGAGACTTATCGGGATCGAGGGAAAGATGAATGCAGCAATGTACAGAGACATCCTTGATGAAAACCTGCACCATAGCGCTCTGGACTTCAGACTGGGGCGAAGGTTCATCTTCCAGTAGGACAACCACCCTAAGCACACATCCACTCTGTGAATGTCTTTGAGTGGCCCAATCAGAGCCCAGACTTGAACCCGTTTAAACATATAAATGGAAAACAGGAAACCATAAGAAATGCAAGGTATTCAAAAAGATACCTTATGTGACTTACCCACTCACAAAATTTGGTTAGAACTGGGGCGCTATGGCCAAAACGCAATGCATATAGAAATGAGGCGGACAATAAAGACTACCCAAAGGACCATAAACATGAGCCACCGGGGTATAGTAACAAATTTAGGACCAAAGTCAGGATACAAAATTACAAAAAAAATCTTTATTGAAAGCACAAAGAATGGTAATTAACTTTAAATATAAATACATGATGGGAACCGCCCATCATAACCCATAAAAAGAGACCATGGTGTTATCAAAAAACACAAACAAAAAATGTGCGCCAGACGCCACACTCACATACTCGCAACCCAATCATTCTAAGTCAGTGTTTCTCAACTCCAGTCCTCAAGGTGCCCCAACAGTTCATGTTTTCAGGAGTTCCCTCGGATGAAACAGCTGTGGTAATTACTAAGGCAGTGAAACTGATGAAATCATCTGTGCAAAATCATGGAAAGCCTGAAAACATGATATGTTGGGGCACCTTAAGGACTGGAGTTGGAAACCCTGTTCTAAGTATGTAGCATGATCCATATAGAATATTAGGGAGCTCTGGATAGATTGTTCCACCTTGGGGATATCAAACTGGTACTGTAGCAGGGTGTAAGGATAGAGTAGTACAGCCCACTGAACCATAAATAAGGGTCACTGTGGGTCTGGAAATACAAACAACACTGCAGACCTAACAGTTTAAAGTCCCCCGGTTGAAAAGTACTCAAGATTAGAAATCGCTGACAACACCTGGGATAACTGAATAAATGCAAATGACAAAAGTCTGTTGGACAGTTCCAGTTGAAAGTGTATGGTATAGGGTCTGTAGTATCCACTTCCGGTGTCCATACAAGAGTGACCTAGTTGTATGAGTTCGTAGAACCTCCTGAGTAGTCACTATTCCAGTAGGTACAATGCAAAGCAATAAGCAGGGGAAAAGTCAATAGCATACAGCTTGACAGGACCAGCGAATCGGTAGTAGGTCTTGGCACCCAGCCGCAGATGGATGCAAGCAGAGGGAGCAGGCAAAGTCAATAGCACATAATTCTCATAGGCATCAGTCCACATAGGTCCCCACTCAACCTCAAGTCTTCTTCAAAGAACAATAGCCACAATAGAATCATCCCTGCTATGGCTGCCTGCCACGGTCAGTGGTCCCTCCGCTAAACATCTCTGAAGAGATCTGAAAATGGCTGTGCACCAATGCTCCCTGTCCAACCTGATGGGGCTTGAAGGGTGCTGCAAAGAAGAATGGGAGAAACTGCCCAAAAATAGTTGTCAAGCTTGTAGCATCATACTCAAAAAGACTTGAGGCTGTATTTGGTGCCAAAGGTGCTTCAACAAAGTATTGAGTAAAGGCTCATAATACTTATGTACATGGGATTTTTTTCGTTTTTTTTTAATCTTTAATAAATTTGCAAAGATTTCAAGCAAACTTCTTTCACGTTGTCATTATGGGGTATTGTTTGTAGTATTTTGAGGAAAATAGTGAATTGAATCCATTTTGGAATAAGGCTGTAAAATATAATTTGGAAAAGGTTAAGCGCTGTGAATATTTTCCAGGTGCACTGCACACACACTGCACAGGCACACACTGTATGATTTGTTTTTGCAGTATCCCAACTTGACCCACTGCACTGCCCAGGAATGTGCTAAAAATCTTTTTGAAAAAGGTGATAAAGATGGTAAATTATTGGCTCTATTGACTGCAGACCCCTACAACTCCCATGGTTATACCTTGTGTTTACTTCCCTGACGGTGCTCTCCAGACTCCAGTTAAATGAGTTCTCCATGCATTTGTGGAATTGTATAAATCTTTGTATTCTCCCCTACCAGCTTTTGATATTACTGACTTATCCACCTTTTTGAATGGCTATGCTGGATGCTCAAGTTACTGAGGAGAAGGTTTCATCTGCCATTGCTTCCTTTCCCAACTGTTAGTCTCCCGTTGGATCGGTATAAGCATTATGTTGAGGGTTTTTCCCCTTGGCTACTACAACTGTATAAGGAGTGCTTACGCACAAATTTCTTTATCATACATCATGGGACACAGAGCCTTAAGTAATTACCTAATGGGTTATAGGCCACCTTCAGGTGTTGACACTGGTAAATGCAATCAAAGCAAGTTTACTCCCTATATAACACCTCCTCCTTCCAGGAGCATATCATTTTTTTCGCCAGTGTCTAAGGTGTTGGTCACGAATGAAGAAGTGCTCTGAGGAGCTCCAGGAGGGATCCATGCTGGATTTAAATTCCTCCATTAAAAGCCAGATCCATCCAGAAGTGCCACTGAGGCCTAAAGTGGATAATACCTGGGACCTCGTATCCGAAGCACAAGGTTTTGCCTGTAATGCCTCTCTTTGTAGGGCTGGACCCCAGTAACCCAGGGCTTAGGTCTTGTTACATTAAGGGCACAGGGCATAACAATTGTAGCGTACCTAGACAATCTATTACTTATAGATCAATCAGTGACTCGTTTGGAGCAAAGCCTATGCACTACAACCAACTATCTGAAAAGTTTGGGTTGGATTCTCAACCTAGAGAAATCTAGAGAAGGCTGGAGTACTTGGGTCTGATCATAGATACAGCCCAGGAAAGGGTGTTCTTGCCTCAAGCAAAAATCGACTCCATAGGAGAGCTGGTGCGGAGGGTCAGGTCAAATGGCAATCCCTCCGTTCGCCTCTGCATGAGGTTGCTAGGAACCATGGTAGCTTCATTCGAAGCAGTTCCCTATGCCCAGTTCCATTCAAGACTGTTGCAAAACAGTATCCTGTCTCCTTGGAACAAAACAATTCAAGCTTTAGACTTGCCAATGTGGCTGTCCCCAAGAGTGGCCCAAAGCCTCACTTGGTGGTTATTAAGCCAGAATCTGCTGAAAGGAAAATCCTTCAGACCAGTCATCTGGAAAGTGGTAACGACGGATGCCAGCTTCTCAGGCTGGGGAGCAGTATTAGAAAAGATAACTGTCCAGGGACAGTGGTCAAGAACCCAAAGAATCTTGCCCATCAATATCCTAGAGATTCGGGCAGTACACCTGGCTCTAAAGGCCTGGACTTTCAGGTTACGGGATTGTTCTGTCAGGATTCAATCCGACAATGCCACAGCTGTGGCCTATTTCAATTACCAAGGGGGCACCAAAAGTCTCTCAGCGCAGAGAGAGGTGAACCATATTCTAACTTGGGCAGAAAGGAATGTTCCATGCCTTTCTGCAATATTAATTCCGAAAATATAAAATTGGCAGGCGGACTACTTAAGTCTCTTCACCCCGACATATTTCGGGCTGTTTGTCAAAGATGGGAGACTCCGGACGTGGATCTTCTAGCATCCAGGTTTAACACGAACGAAGTTGGTCAACTTTGTGGCCAGAACAAGGGATCCATTTGCATGCGGAACGGATGCGTTAGAGACCCCATGGGATCAGTTCTCACTGATCTATGCATTTCCCCTTATTCAATTGCTGCCTCAACTTATTTGCAGGATCAAGCTGGAAAGAAAGCCGATAATTCTGGTGGCACCAGCATGGCCCAGAAGGTCATGGTACGCAGAAATCGTAAAGATGGCAGTGGAGGGCCCATGTTCCCTCCCACTACGGCCAGATCTGCTCTCTCAGGGACCAAAATTCCATCCTTCCTTACGGTCTCTAAATTTAACGGCTTGGCTATTGAAACCCACATTCTAAAGAAACGTGGGTTTTCCGGGTCAGTTATCTCTACCCTGATTAATACTAGGAAGCCAGCTTCCAGAACTATATATTATAGAGTCTAGAAGGCTTATGTTTCCTGGTGTGAATCCAAGGGTTGGCACCCTCGGAGTTATATTATAGGCAGAATTCTTGCCTTCCTACAATTAGGGGTAGAAATTAAATTGGCCTTAAGTACTATTAAAGGCCAAGTCTCAGCTTTATCGGTCTTATTTCAAAGACCACTTGCTACTCATTCTCTAGTCCGGGGCTTTATGCAAGGGGTGACGCGGCTTAATCCGCCCATCAAACCTCCCTTGAACCCTTGGGACTTAAACTTAGTTTTGTCTGTGTTACAAAAACAGCCATTTGAACCAATACAACAGATTTCCCTAGTCCTTCTGACAAGGAAGTTGGTATTTTTGGTTGCTATATCCTCAGCAAGGAGGGTTTCAGAATTTGGCTGTTTTTTCTTGTAAAGAGCCATATTTGATTTTTCATGAGCACAGAGTGGTGTTACGCCCTTGTCCAGGCTTTTTGCCAAAAGTAATTTTAGGTTTTCACCTGAACAAAGATATTGTCCTGCCATCGTTTTTTCCAAAACCATGTTCCAGGGAAGAAAAGTCACTACATTGTCTTGATGTGGTGAGAGCAGTGAAAATCTATTTAAAAAAAAACTGCTCAGGTTCGTAAGACTGATGTCTTATTTATTCTGCCGGAGGGTCCTAAGAAAGGACAGGCAGCGTCAAAATTCACTGTTGCTAAGTGGATTCGGCAAGTGATAATTCAAACTTATGATTTAAGGGGTAAGATTCCCCTGTTTCAAGTTAAGGCGCATTCTACCAGTGCTTCTTGGCCACTGCGTCATCAGGCCTCCATGGCTCAGATCTGTAAGGCCGCAACTTGGTCTTCAGTGCATACATTCACAAAATTTTATCAGGTGGATGTAAGGAGGTATGAGGATATCGCCTTCAGGCGCAGTGTGCTGCAGGCAGCAGTATAAGATCCTCAAGTCTGGGTGTACCCTGCGGGTTGTTTTCTCCCACCCCTCATGTGACATTGCTATGGGACATCCCATTAAGTAATTACTTAAGGCTCTGTGTCCCATGATGTACGATAAAGAAAATAGGATTTTTTTATTACAGCCTACCTGTAAGATCCTTTTCTTGGAGTACATCATGGGACACAGAGGTCCCTCCCCTCTTTTTTGGGATACAAGTATACTGCTTTGCTACAAAAAGTGATGTGCTCCTGGAAGGAGGAGGGGTTGTATAGGGAGTAAACTTCCTTTTGATTGGGTTTACCAGTGTCAACACCTGAAGGTGGTCTATAACCCATTAAGTAATTACTTAAGGCTCTGTGTCCCATGATTTACTCCAAGAAAAGGATTTTACAGGTAAGCGCTAATAAAAATCCTATTTTTCTGCCTCAGTCATTTTATGAAGCCCATGTGGTTTTGCTGGCTAAGCCTGATAAAGACCCCTTACAGTGTGCATGCTATAGGCCCGTCTCTTTCCTTAATATGAATCTTCAAATCCTCACTAAACTCGCCAAAGTGCTTCATCTCCTGGAATCCTCTGACCAGACGGGCTTTATGCCCAGTAAGGCCACAGACATTAATCTGAGGAGAGTTTTTGCCCATAGTGAGCTGCATCCAGATGGCCCTGATAACCGTGCACTGTTTTTTTTTTTTTGTTTGTTTTTTTGATTTGGAGAATGGGTTTATATAAGGGAGGTCCTGACGTGTGGGGTTTGGAGAGGTGTTCCTTTAGTGGATACAGCTGCTCTATGAGCTTCTGGTGGCTGCCATTAAAACGGGTGGCAGGCTATTTAAATTTTCCTCTGTTGACTGAGGCACCAGGCAGGGCTGCCTTTTGTCACTGAGACTTTTTGCCCTAATGATGTTCTGGCATTATGTACTTCCTCTTCAATACGTGGCATCAGAGTGGGTAGCTTAGAGGAAAAGATGGCCCTATATGCAGACAATGTGGTATTGTTTTTAGACGACCTGGAGGTCTCCTTGCCCTCTCCGGTGGCCAATTTAGATCGTGTGGCATCCTTTTCTAGTTTAAGAGTGAACTGGCACAAATCTTCCTCTCGGTAGGGCCGCCGTGTTGCCTTCCTCTCCTGCTTCACCTTTACAATAGGTAAATCAAGGGAAATACCTAGCTATCACCATTACTAACTTGGTGTCTTATTTTATAAGGTTAAATGTATCTATCTCTATTGCCCTCTTTTGAAAGGGTAAGTTCACTTTTACAGAAAATCTGTGAGCTTACACTGGACCCCCTGCCTTATCCCCACCCCCGCCCCCGGTCAGTCCCCCTGACCTGGAGTCCTGCGATCACCCGCTGTGAGACATCTCCTGTGTGGATTCCTAAAGCCATCTCTTCTGTAAAAAAAAAAAAAAAAAAAAAAAAAAAAGACCTAAAGCCTTCTTTCACTCCCTCCATAGGCTTGTTTCTGAATTTCTTTGGCAGGGTGGCACCCCCAGACTCCATCTCACAGTCTTGCAACAGCCTTGGAAGGAAGGGGGCTTGGCAGTGCCTAACTCTTATAAATATATTTTGGCTGGACAACTAGTATTTGCACATAGGTGGCTAACCGGTCCGTTAGCCACCCATGATGATGCAGAAGCCTTAGAGGTGGAAGTGGTGGGCTCTTTCAGTGAGGGGGAAAAAAAGTATTTGATCCCCTGCTGATTCTGTACGCTTGCCCACTGACAAAAAATCAGTGTATTATTTTAATGGTAGGTTTATTTTAATATCCAGAAAAAAAAGTTTTAATGATCTTGAGAACGGTGAGAAATCAGCCCAGAACTATATGGAAGAATCTTGTCAATGATCTTAAGGCAGGTGGGACCATAGTCACCTAGAAAACAATTGGTAACACACTACGCCATTAAGGACTGAAATCCTGCAGCGCCCGCAAGGTCCCCTTGCTCAAGAAAGAACATATACAGGTCTCTTAAGTTTGCTAATGAACATCTGAATGATTCAGAGGAGAACTGGGTGAAAGTGTTGTGGTCTGATGAGACCAAAATCAAGCTCTTTGGCATCAACTCGGCGTGTTTGGAGAAGGAATGCTGCCTATGACCCCAAGAACACCATCCCCACCATCAAACATGAAGGTGGAAACGTTATGCTTTAAGGGTGTTTTTCTGCTATGGGAACAGGACAACTTCACCACATCAAAGGGACTATAGACGGGGCCATGTACCGTCAAATCTTGGGTGAGAACCTCCTTCCCTCAGCCAGAGCATGGAAAATGGGTCGTGAATGGGTCTTTTAGCATGACAATCACCCAAAACACACGGCCAAGGCAACAAAGGAGTGGCTCAAGAAGAAGCTCATTAAGGTCCTGGAGTGGCCTAGCCAGTCTCGAGACCTTAATCCCATAGAAAATTTGTGGAGGGAGCTGAAGGTTCGATTTACCAAACGGCAGCCTCAAAACCTTAATGACTTGGAGAGAATCTACAAAGAGGAGTGAGACAAAATCCCTCTTGGGGTGTGTACAAACCTGGTGGCCAACTACAGGAAACGTCTGACCTCCTGTGATTGCCAGCAAGGGTTTTGCAACCAAGTACTAAGATGTTTTGCGAAGGGGTCAAATGCCTATTTCACTCATTAAAATGTAAATCAATTTAGAACTTTTTTGAAATGCGTTTTTTCTGGATATTTTTGTTGTTCTGTCTCTCACTGTTAAAATAAACCTGCCATTAAAATTCTAGACTGATCATTTCTTTGTCAGTGGGCAAACGCACGATATCAGCAGGGGATCAAATATTTTTTTCCCTTTACTGTATGAAGCATTGGCCCATCTAGTTCATAGGGGACCATGATCTCCTCATAATCAAACTAGTTCTATGAGCTCTGTATGTGGGCCTGGAAGGTGACCCATGGGGCTGAATTTGAGGAACCTTTTCCCCCTTCTCCCCATGTTCCCCTGTGAAAAAATCCCACCCTCCCTCCCTATTACACTTATGAGGTCCTCATTGTGTGGACAAGATATGGAGTTAAGAAACTGGGCGATTATTACTAAGAATGTTGTACTGAGATCCTTTTGATGAGCTAAAATCTTTATATCCACCCCCAAATACCCAGTTCTATACAGCTGCGACATGCCTACCAGTCGCAATTTGGGTATGTTCCAGTGTCCTCCCTAAGGCCTTCAGATTTGGAGTCCATGTTAAGAAATGATGATCTAGCCAAGCCCTTAACTGCTGTTTCCAAATACCTCTTCCCTGAGACTACTCAACATTTGTAAATCCAAGTGGGTGTCTGTTGTCCCAGACCTCGATGTCAAGGACTAGGAGGTTGTGTGGGAGGCTCATCTCTGCCAAGGACCAACTCGTACAGTATAAATTTCTACATCTCATATACGTAACACTTGCTAAGATTTATGGCGATAGTTCTTCTTCCTCTTGGCACTGCTCTGTCGATGGGGCATATTTTATGCACGTTTTCTGGGACTGCTCATCTCTCCAGGTTTATTGGACTGAAGTCCCCCAATTTTTTCAGTCTTTCACCACTATACTTCTTAACCCCTATGTGAGGACTTCTCTTAGGCTTGGTGGATGGTTTGGCCCCTACTAGGGCCATATGTACTCTGCTTACCCTATTATTGTACAATGCAAGGAAACTTCTCCTTTCATGGAAGAAGGCCACAGTCCCAACATTGGCAGCTTGGAAGGCTTTAGTTATCATTTCCCATCCCTTATATAAAGCAACTTACTCTAATAGAGGAGTACCTGGTAAGTTTTTGATAAGGTGTGCGCAAGTTGTTTGTGGGGGGTGCGTTGAATCTCCCCTCAGTCTGATTAATTGCGTTCTTCAAATATTTGCAGTGACTGATTGTCAATTTATTTGATTTCTGCAACATGTTGTTCTGCTATACTCTAGATCGGTGGTTCTCAAATTCTGGCCTCAGGAACCACTAACAGGCCAGATTTTAGGTACAGGTATTACCTTGGGGAGATGCAGACTAGAATACTGCAATCACTGAGCAGTAAATGATATCACCTGTGATGTATTTCAGTTATCTTGCAAACCTGGCCTGTTAGTGGGTGCTGAGAACTACTGCTCTAGATTGTCCGACTGTATGGGTTATGCCTTTTACACCTCATTGTTTGGTCTAATGTGTGGAATCTACCACCAGGTTACCTTTTTGTCTTTTTGATATGTAGAGATTTTCTGTATTCTGGATGCTTTCTTGTGAATGGAGTATGCTGTAGTAGCCACAGGCACTATTTTGGATATTACAGTTTTTATTTTTGTTTTTTCTTAGTTTTTAAGACTGCTTGTCACTGTTTTAAAGCTTACTTTTGTAACTTTCTTGTAAATTATAATAATAAAAAAAAAAGCCCTCAGCCATCCTTGTGGCTGAAGGCGTTGTAGAAACACGAATCCTCAAATTTCATAACAGAAGCACTGAAATCATAGCACCTTATTTTGTATGGAGTAGAATTGTGTCAGCCTTCCAGCCCTCTGTAAAGAAGTACCAATTGTTTCTAAGCTGCTAGAAACAGACTGATACCTGACTTTTCTTTGTTGTCCTTAAAGTATCACTAAACCCACATTATAAAAATCTATCAATCGTGTATTACGTGCTGTTAATACTCACTCAGTCACTATGAGATTTGGTTTCTGTATTCTACGAAAAAAAAACCTGGTTGATCGAGCTGCTCTATCTCCACCTTCTGTTCGTGTCCCCAATTCAGCTCTGTTTTCTGTGAGTTTCTGTGCTGAGCATTTCCTCCCTATCACGTCTGAGCAGCCCATGTGACTATAGAGTCACACATGTGGGCATGTACACAGTGGTAAATGAAAGCCCACTCCTTCCCTCCTCCTTCATGCCCACTAACCAGCTATAAACAAGGGGGTCGGGATATTACATGTAGATTGATGGATGCTTCACCTCCCTCTTATTTTAAGACAGAGGCTGGAGGGGTGTGACACAGCTTGTGAATGGCAGAAATCCATACCACATCATTGCCAAAAATTAATAAAGATTTTATTTCAAATATATATTTGTATGACAATTTTTAAAACCATTTATTGATATGAATTATTTATATTTACTCCTTATTCCAAAGGCTGTTTGTTTTTTTGAACATGTGACCAGCAGCAGAGGACTAGAAGCTCCTCCTGCTTATATTTCCCTGCAGACAGGCTGGGATATGTGGTAGCTGTGTATCAATTTTAGGATGTTTTTTCTGATGGTTTTTTTTTTTTTTTTAAATAATTACAGTGCCATCATCCACATACAGAAATAGAAGGGACAATGTAAATAAAATAGTGTGTAGTATCACTTTAACTCTCTTGGAAAAGATTTTCCCCTCTTCATGACCAGGCCATTTTTTGCGATACGCCACTGCATTACTTTAACTGACAGTTGCGCACTTGTGCGACGCTGTACCCAAACAAAATTTATGTCCTTTTTTCCCCACAAATAGAGCTTTCTTTTGGTGGTATTTGTTCACCACTGCAGTTTTTTTTATTTTTTGCGCTATAAACAAAAAAAAGGAAAAAAAACCCATATTTTTTTTACTTTATGCTATAAAACATATCTAATAAAATTGAAAAAAATCTAATTTCTTCGTCAGTTTAGGCCAATATGTACATATTTTTGGTAAAAAGAAATCCCAATAAACATATATTATTGTAGACGCTATAACTTTTGTGCAAACAAACTATGAGAAATTTTTATGTATTTATTTTTTACTAATAATGATCAGTGACTTATAGCGGGGCTGCAATATTGCAGCGGACGGTCAGGACACTAACTGACACTTTTCGGGGACCAGTGACACTAATACGGGCTAAAAATGTGCACTGTCACTGTACTAATGACACTGGCTGGGAAGGGGTTAAACATCTAGGGCGATCAAAGGGTTAAATATGTGCCTAGCCAGTGTTTGTGCACTGTGTGGGAGGTGCTTTTACTAGGGGGAAGGCATTGATTCATGTTCCTGCTTTGCAGGAACACAGGATCAATGCCTTCCCTACTGACAGAACAGCGATCTGCCTTGTTTACATAGGCAAATCGTCATTCTGGCCTTATGCCTAATGATCGGAGAGTCCCAGTGGACATGGAGTCTGCGATACCTGCAGATCATCTCCAGCCCTGCCGCAGTATTGTGCGATGGGCGGTCATGAACTGGTTAAGAATTAATTACTTCACTGTACAAGCACCTAAAGAGCTCAGCGATGGCATATTTTTAAGCTGTTTTATTGCTTGCTGATATGTAAATAATTTGTTTGAGCACAGATTTACTTTTATAAATGGTTCAGTAAGTAAGTAAATTGTGTAAGTTAGGATATTTAGTCCCTTGCTTCTTGTGTAGATTTCCACGGCTGGCTCATCCACGTGCTCCTCAAACTGCACCCAGATTATCTGAAGCTGTGAACCGCCCATCTATCTTGAAGCAAGACGACCTGAAAGAATTTGATGAGCTGGATCAAGAGACGGACGACGGATGGGCAGGTGAATAACTGGTCACTGGTATCTCTTACTCTGCATCAAGTAATTTCCTTTCACATTGGAGTGATTCATTGTTTCTCTTCAATCCTCCAGGAGCTCATGAAGAGGTAGACTATACTGAAAAGCTGAAATTCAGCGATGATGAGGATGGGAAGGATACAGACACAGAAGAAAGGAGGTGCATAGCTCTTGCCTTTCCAAGTTGCATGTTTTTTTTTTTTTTTAAAAGCCTTGGAGAATTTACTAAAAATGAAGCAGACGGGATCTGGAGCAGCTGTGCATGGTAATCGATTGGCTTCTATCTTCAGCTTATTCAGTTAAGCTTTGAAAATGAAAGGTAGAAGCTGATTGGTTGCCATGCACAGTTGCTCCTGATACTGGCTGTTCCAGTCTTAGAGCCAGTTCACACCACATGCAGTCCAGTGCGTTTTTTTTTCTGCATCAAAATACATGGAAAGTAGGTTATATGGTTTGCAATGGCACCAGTGTGGCCAGTTCCAGGACGTTCCAGTTACAGAAATAAAAAAGGGGAACATGCTGCATTTTTTCTGCACTGGGACAAGGTAAAACCTCAAAAAAATGGACTGGACCCCAGTACAGTGAAAATAAAAAAACCGCAAAAAAGAACAAAAAAAAGCATCTGGAATGCATCCAGAAACGCATAAAAAAGCAACAAAAACGCACCCCAATGCATTAACGCTCATGGTGAAACACCATATGCGCAGAAGAACTGATAGAAAAAATGCACAGATTTCACTTGCAGAGACATGGGTTTACATCAGTTTTCATGTGCGTTTCAGTGAGCTTTATGCACATTGCAGATTCCATGATACTAGTGTTTTGTGAACAGAGCACATAGAGAACAATTGTTTTCCTCGTGCCCTTGCACAACGCTTACAGAAAAATTCACATCTCTGCACACTGGTGTAAATGAAGCCTTAGTGAGTTCCCTTCCTCGTTTGATTTAGGTAATTATTGTGTTCTGTCCTCTGATCTTCATGCTATGATTCCTCCATTTTATCTATAGGGAGACTCCGGTCCCTACTGATAAGCCATCTGTGCCCCCTCCTCAGAAAGTTGTGGAGACCTCTGATACAAGAAAGGCCTCACCCACAGAGGAGAAGCCTCCACAAGTCAAAGCTGCATGGACAGAGGTGCCTCGAGCTTCGGAACCCTTGCCAGCACCTGCTGCCATTGTTCCTCCTCCTCCTCCTCCTCAAAGGGGATCATCTGCAAATCGAGGTCCACCACCAGAGCACAAGGTTAGTCTTTGTTGTATATAGGAAAGGTCTAAGGTCTCACTCCAATAATCATTTTTTAATAGACTCTATCCTGACATTTGAAAACTCATCAGCTCCTAATCTATAAAAAGGAAATGCTTTTAGTTAGTACATAGCTTGAGTTATTATTGCTGTTTTATTTTTTTGTTTTTTATGTGACTATCACATTTTATTTTTTTTTAACACTTGTTGCATTACCCTTCAGTGCAGGACAAATGAAAAGGGTCACTTAACTTGCTGAAAACCGGATTACTTAACAGGAATTCATATGTGTCCTCTGTACAGAATGCTATGCTGAGAGTTTATGATGGATTTAAGTAGAACTAAAGTCCATTGCCAGTGATCAGGAATTTTGCCATATTGCTTTATTGAACATTATGGCAGACTTACCTGCCAAAGGGACCCATCTAGCCCTACAACATTCACGTTGTTCCTAATCACTGTCACTACTGCTTCTTAACCATCTTGATTTTTGCTGGTGTAACATCCAACACTTGGCAGATTCCGGGATTGTACACATGGCTGCGCATTCAGTGCGTGAGCTGACAAGCAGTGGGTTAATGATCGGTGTTATTCAGAAAGAACTCATGGTGCAGGAAGACACGGAGGGCAGTGCCGGAGTATTGGTGGGTGAATGGTGCATTGGAACTTTTTTGTTTTGTGTGTGTTTATCTTTTTGCTTGTTTTACAGTAAGGAGGTGGAGGGAATCTTATGTGTTTTTCTTTTGTTTTTTTATTATAAATTCTCACTGCGGTCCTGCTTTAAAGTACTTGTAAAATCAGAAGTTTTTTTTACCTTAATGCATTTTATGCATTAAGATAAAAAGCCTTCTGTGTGCAGCAGCCTCTCTCAGCCACCCTAATACTTACCTGAGCCCCATCTCTATCCAGTGATGTTGTAGGAGACACTTGGCTGGCCGAGACTCTCCCTCCTCATTGGCTGAGATGTCAGCACGGCACCATTGGCTCTCGCTGTTAATCAAATTCAGTGAGCCAATGAGGAGAGAGAGAGGGGCAGGGGCAATGGTTCCGTGTCTGAATGGACACATGGAGCTGCTGCTCGGCTCTGGTGCCCCCATAGCAAGCTGCTTGCTGTGGGGGCACTCAACAGTAGGAAGTGGCCAGGAGAGCCGAAAAGGAACCTGGGGGGGGGGGGGGGGGGATCAGGGCTGCTCTGTGCAAAACCACTTCACAGAGCAAGTAAGTATAATATGTTTGTTTTTGTTGCCAAAAAAAAAAAAGACTTTGCAATCGCTTTTTAAATTGGAACTAAGGCACCATTCATGGCATGGCGTTCCTTTTGCAAGTGGAATCGCCGCATTTTTGCCCACGATTCAGAAACGTGGCAAATCGAGGGATGCCCTTGTGACCCCCATTATTTTGAATGGCACCCTAATTGCGGCACGATTTTGCTGCAAATTTTCACCTGATGAATCGTGGTAAAATCGCACAAACAGGATCGCGGGACGCCTGTTGCTCAAGAGAAGTGGCACCCACGATTTGCCACTTAACGGGTAAGTAACGGAGATTGCAAGGGCGTCCCGCAATTTGTGGCATTTTAAATCACGGGCAAAATCGGCAATTCCACCCACAAAATGGAACGCCATTGTGTGAATGGAGCCTAAACCTTTAAGAACGAAGAAAGTTGTGAGCAGGTATATTTTTATTGTAAAAGAGACATGCTATGTCTATTCTGCAATAAAACATACTTACCTGCCTTCTCGCAATGTTCTTTTGAGTGTACACTGAGCGGCGCGTGTGCAGCTCAGCATACATTCTCTGCAGGGTGCCAGTGTGCCAGGATAAGTGACTCCCGTGTGCATGAACAGGAGTCCAAAAACCCAGCACTTGGAAGAAGCTTGGGGAAAAGATATCGGCAGCCAGCGATGGATTCAATGATCGCTGGAACAGACATGAGTATTCTGCTGACTTTAGGTCCTCTTTAAAGTGGTTGTAAAGGCACAAGATTCGGTGTGCAGAAGCCCCCAATACTTACCTGAGCCCTCTTGATCCAGCGATGTCCACAAGAGCCTTGTGTCTCTGGGGACTCGCACTTATGATTGGCTTTTGGGAACCATTGGCTCCCGCCGCTTTCAATCACAGCCAGTGAGCCAGTCAAGAGACAGAGAGGGTGGGGCCAGGTCTTGGCTCCGTGTGTGAATTGGTTGCGAGAGCTCCTGCTTGGGTGCCCCCACAGTAAGCTGCTTGCTGTGGGGGCATCGGGAAGGAGCCAGGAGCGCCGGCGGGGGACCCGGGCTGCTCTGTGAAAAACCACTATACAGAGCGGGTAAGTTAAAAAAAACAAAAAACAAGGTTTTAATATTGCTTTAAGGATAGACACAATTTATTTTTTAAAACACTAAGGATTACATTTTTCTATCACTGGATAAAATTGGAGCAGTGTCTGTCCCCCTATCCATCTCTCTTAGTAGCTTCACATTAATATTCATTCATGTTTTTTTCCCCACTTTAAGGAAAAGCCGTTGACACCCTCAGCGGCACCTGTAGAAGATGAGGATGAAGCATGGCGTCAGCGCAGAAAGCAGTCCTCCTCTGAGATCTCCCAAGCAGTGGAGCGTGCTCGAAGGAGGAGAGAAGAAGAGGAGCGCAGAATGGAGGAAGAGAGAAGAGCCGCCTGCGCTGAGAAACTCAAGCGTTTAGACATGAAACGCAGACCTGCACCAGAAGAGACAGAGCTGGCAGGAAGAAGCGAGGCCAGTGAGGTGCCGGAGCCTCCAGCCCAGAATGCCCCTGGTATGATGGCATATTAGATAAACCATGTGTGGACAGATTTAGTGTAGGAAGAAAAATGCCTAAAGAGAAATTAGCAGTTAATGGCAACTTGACTGAAATTTGGGCATTTGGAACTATCTACCTGCAAACATTGTAATAGTGCCCTAGGAACCTCCAAAGCTGGATGCCTAATAGCTATGTCGGGAGTAAGTTAGTTTTCTTCTTCATTTCCCTGTGGGCTTATTGCTGCAATGGGCTGCCTCAATGGCCAGGTAAGCGTGGGAGGGAGTGGGGCCAGAGTGATGACCCCATTCTAGCAAATTTGCAACTACATTCTACTCGTAGTCTTGCACAGTTGTACAGATAAATCTCCTGTATTTAAAATTGCTTACTTTGAAATCTACTGCACACAGTGAGCTTTACAGTTTGCTTTAGAAGCTGCAGCAAGTCAAGTAGAGCCTGCCTCATTCCTTGGCTAGAAAATGGTCCAGCATCATCTGGGTCTTTCCTCCCTAGCCTTACTGCTTCTAGCACACTTTTTTTTTTTTTTTTTTTTTTTTGTTAGTCATTGGATTCCACTTCTTTCAGTCTAGGAGGCTTATCCAGCTGCATGCAAATGTAGCCTACCTTCGATTGCTCACTCATCTACACTGACATCCACCCATCAATACATTTTGATATTTGCATAACTCCTCCCAAGAGCCACCCATTACTTTCGTCAAAGCAGAGAGATCTGGAGAGGAATACTCTGGCAGATTACTGTGGTGATGTCTGGAAGCTATGTATAGCCCCCGCTGGCCTCCCTGACACTTGTTTACATGTAAAAATCTTTTTTTTTTTTTTTTTTTTTTTTGCTAGAAAATCAGTTAGAATCCACAAACATTATATATTTTTTAAAGCAGTGGCCCTAGAGAATAAAATGGTGGGTTTTGCTATTTTTTATGTCACACAGTATTTGCGCAGTTTACGCAATTTAAAAAACAAAATACACTTTTTTGATCTTTAATGCAAAAAAACACAATACAAAACCCAATTCTTATGTGAAATATAAAAGATGATGTTACACCGAATACATAGATACCAAACATGTCATGCTTTTAAATTGCGTACGCCGGTGCAGTGGCGACAAATGACATAAATGATACTATCCATAGGTGACACTTTAAAAGCCTTTACAGGTTACCACTTTAGATTTACACAGGAGGTCTGGTGCTAGAATTACTGCCCATGATCTGATGCTCGCGGTGATACTGCACATGTGGGACTATCGCTGTTTGCTTGCATGCGGAACCAACGCGTGCGTACACCTTTGCGTGTGAGCACGGGGGGTTGGGGGCACTTTGCATTTTTTTTTTTTTTCTCCACTGTCACTTTAAAAAAAAATGTGATCACTTTTATTGCTGTCTGTTCGAAGGAATGTAAACACCCCTTGTGAAGGCAAAAGGCACATGACGGGTACTTTTTATGGGAGAGACCTGGGGTCTATGACCCCAGATCCCTTCTCTGCACTTAGTGCTGCTAAACCCACAACAGTAAAATCAGTCTGTATATGCAGTAAAGCATGCTTGTTACACTCAGTGTGGAACCTAAGGGGTTAATTATCCACATTGTGTAAAAAAAAAACCTGTTCGATCCTGTCTTCTCTGATCCTCCCCTTCTACTGACGGGATGATGCCTGCTGCTTGAAATACAGTGACGTACCAGGTACGTGAAAGGATAGCAAGTGGACATCAGATAGTCACGGTAGCCAAATGAGGAAATTCTTGTTTCAGACTTAGCAGTGTTTTTTTTTTTTTTTTGCCAGTATTTATAATAATATAAATATATATCTATATATATAGATATATATTTATTACATATATAATATGACTTCTGATTTGTCCTTTTAGTGGTAGAACCAGTGGCAGCTCCTGAGCCTCCTCCGCAGCCCACAGTAGCTCAGCCACAAGCTGAAGTTCCCCAGGTGAAAGCTGAACCAAGCCCACCTCCCCGACCAGAGCCCAAACAAGAGCCGGCACCAGCTGTGAGCCGCCCGCCATCTACTGGACCTTCCCAGGGAGGATACAACAAGTTTCAGAAGAGTCTGCCACCTCGCTTCCAACGTCAGCAGCAGGTAATAAGATAAGAAATGGAAACCGCATACAAAAGGTCCTTTCAAAGTTTCAGTTGTTAGAGGGTCCTTTTTTCCCCCTTCTCCCTGCTGCACATTATTGTGCCTCCTTGTCGGAGGAGTCCCCTATGAAGTCAGCAGAGAGGGTTTGTCCTGCTCAGAGTGCAGACAACTTAAGGCAGACTTAGGCAAATTGTGGCCCCAGGGCCACATCCGACCCCTTGGTTGTCCCTGTTCGCCTCTTGATGCCTCCACTGTCAGCATGCCTCTTCCTCACTGAGAAAGCAGACCGGCTCAGGGAGGCATGCTGACAGATGTCTTGGAAGGAGAGAACCTGAAGAGCTGATTGGTACAGCAGTAAGCCTCGGTTTTGGTGGAGAGTGTTGCCTAGGAGACATCCCAACGCAGCTGCATGCCGCAAGCCCCAGGAACCATGCACCTGTTCTTCACTGCAGGTCAGGATCTTCAGAAATCCCTGTGGTGCCAATCTCGGATTTTCTCATTCCAATCACAGTGCTTTTCAGAGAGCATTTGGTGCCTCCTCACCACCTGATTTAACCCTATAATGCCGCACTACTGCACTGCAATCATGTGCATTGCACGTGGTTGCAGTGTTGCCGTATTGAACTCGGTGGGTTGCTTGTCAAACTCTAAAAATGCCGTGGCATGTCAGCAGCCCTGTCTGGATGTTATTATACACGTTAGGTGGGCAATCGAGGGCTTTAAAACTGCAGCTCAGCCGTCTGAACTGTTTCATGAATTGTTGTACCTAATATTCCTAGCACCAGGTGTTTGTATTCTTTGTGTACTTGCGGACCTTCCCAGGTCCAAAATTTAATATTGAGCAGAAATAAGTTTGGTCCTCCACAACAGTCCCAGTTTCTCACATGACCCCTTGGGAAAATGAATTGCCCAACCCCACCCTAAGGGTTTGAATTTGTTCCTCAGAGGGCCATAGTAACTCATAGAAAGAATAAGCACTTTGACATGCCAGTTGTATATAGGTTTTTTTGTGTATATTTATAGAAACTTTTTTAGGAGTAAAATAAGAAAAAGATGTCTGTATATAATTTCATTAGCATCCAAAACCTATTGGTCATGGCTGATTTGTGCAGATACTTGCCTGTCCTTTTTTACCTCTTGCATTTTACTTTTTACTAGCCAGTGAGGCTGCCATTTATAGTGATAGACCAGTAGGATTGTGAGTGGGACAAAGAGGGGGCTTATCTTCAAGCTACATGTAATACTCCATATTCCTATCGCACATGTTCCTGGATAGAGCTTCAAAAAGATTTGGGTGCTGCAGCAATGGCCAGCTGGAGACTGGTTCAAGAGTCACAATGCAGATATTGGACAGCACACCGTGGATCAACAAAATAGTGTCCAAACTGATTTTTTATTATATGATCACATCAGAGTGGTGCAACTTTTTGGAGCCACACAGGGCCCCTTCATCTGGCATGTGATTAGTGTGCAGTAACAGTGTACAGTATTAAAAAGAACCAACAATCAATCAAAACAGAGAGAGAAGCAAGGAACCACCACCCCATGACAGGTATGACGTCATAGGTCCCGCCAAAAAGCAAGTAAACATCAGCAGAAATATAGAGCATATATGTAAAGATAAGGACAAGAATTGCTGGATTGTATCATATTATGCTTACTGAACTTTATGCTCAGTCAGGCAAGATCCCTCTTGCAAGGTATATGGCGGACAAAATAACTGTGTGTCAGAGGCACATCTGTCAGTGGCTCCTGATCAGCGTGAGTGTGGCGATCCGAGGTTGCCCAGCAACCAAACATATCCAATCACAGCTCAGACCGCTGGCCGAACGATCGCATAGCAACTGGGGGCACGGTCAGGCCATGGCCACCGATGCCATGAAAAAGCATGGCGTCAGGTCATCCCGCCTCCTGGATGAACAGCTACCAATCACAGTCAGGAGGAGTGGAGAACACTAGTGGAAGTGAAAGAGGTGAGTGTATAGAGGGAAAACGAAGCCGCGAGCACTGGAGTACATACAGAGAAAGGTGACAGAAGAGGATAGGGAGGAGAAAAGAAGCGAAGATCAGGACCAAGGAGAAATGGAAGACACAAATATGGCAAAGTGTTTGAAAAGAAGACAAAGTAACGTGTGGAAATAAGACAAAGAAATACATTCAAATCTAAATGCAGCAAACATAAGGATATAGAAAAAGACAGAAAAAATAGAGAAAAGAAGAAAACTGAATTATATAGGAAAAATTGCTACAGTGTAAGATATGGCAAACAATAGGAAACCAGTATGAATATAAAAAAATATATAAATAATGAAAAAAGAAAAATCTTTAAATATATGCTCTATATTTCTGCCGATGTTTACCGTATATACTCGAGTATAAGCCGACCTGAATATAAGCCGAGGCACCTACTTTTACCACAAAAAACTGGGAAAACGTATTGACTCGAGTGTAAGCCTAGGGTGAGAATGCAGCAGCTACTGTAAGTGGAAAAGAGGGTCAACAATGCCCATTTGCAGCCTCACTGTGTCTCCTATCTGCATGCCTCAGCCTCACTGTGTCCCCCATCTGCATGCCTCAGCCTCACCTGATCGGCATTGTACCGTTGTTATGATCTCCCGGAGCTGTCCCCATCTGCAGCCTTATTATCTCCCGGCGCTGTGATATATTCAGTCTAGTCGGGGGCTATGCAGTGTACCAAAGCCCCGCCGCCTCCTTGTCCTTTTCCGTGACGGAACACTGACTCGGTTCCCCAGCAGTAAGTCAGTGTTCAGCCTATCACGGACGAGGAGGAGGTGGGGCTCTGGTACACTGCATGACCGCCGACTAGACTGAACGTATCACAGCGCCGGGAGATAAGGCTGCAGATGGGGACAGCACCGGGAGTACTCGAGTATAAGCCGAGGGGGGCATTTTCAGCACAAAAACGTGCTGAAAAACTCGGCTTTTACACAAGTATGTACGGTACTTGCTTTTTGGCTGGACCTATGAACTCATACCTGTCATGAGGTGGGTGGCTCTCTGCTTCTCTCTCTGTTTTGATTGGTTGATGGTTCTTTTGAATACTGTACACCAGGGATAAGCAATTAGCGGACCTCCGGCTGTTGCAAAACTACAAGTCCCATCATGCCTCTGCCTCTGGGTGTCATGCTTGTGGCTGTCAGAGTCTTGCTATGCCTCATGGGACTTGTAGTTCTGCAACAGCTGGAGGTCCGCATATCCCTGCTGTACACTGTTACAGCACACTTTTCTGAAGCATCACATTTCTGACGAGTGCCTCCGAAACGCTGCGCCACTCTGTGATGTGATCATGCAAAAAAAAAAATCAGTTTGGACGCTATTTTGTTGATCCTTGGTGTACTGGCAAATATCTGCATTGTATCTTCAAGCTACACAACCCTACCTGAAAAAATGGTTTGAGATTTGCCTACCTCTATTGCTCTACTTCTAGGTACCTGTACTTCATACCATTAGCAGTATCATTCCATTAGTAGCAAAAGAGATGCAGTGGTGTTCTTACTCCAGACCTGGACTAGACAGTGAAAGAATAGCAGAACGTGAACAGGGTCACCTGTCTGCTCACTTTGCTCTCATTTTTCCTATTAATGTAGTTCTTGTCATTAAATATTTGCTCCCAGTCTTGGTACTACAGTACAGGAAATTGCAAAAAGGCTGCTATCAAGGTAGATTGTGATATTTGCAATACTTGCATTTAAAAAAAAAAGTAAAGGTTTACTAACAAGTAGCATTACATAAGGAAATCCTAGTGTAGTCTGCTTTCTGATTGTTGTATTTTATGTGTATTAGGAGCAGCTGATGAAGCAATGGCACCAGAATAGAGTGCCTACACCTCCTTCCCCTGCCGGACCGCCTCCATCACAACCTCTGTCAGCAGCTGCAGCACAGCCTCCGCAGAAAGCGCTCTATGGAGGAGGGTCTATGGGAAGAACCACTCCTGTGGCCACCCAACAACCACAAGCACCTGCCCCCCTGCCACCGCCTCATGTCAGCTATGACCCTCGATGGGTGATGGTTCCTCCTTTCATTGATCCACGCATCATACAAGGGAGACCCATGGATTATTACCCTCCCACAGCAGGGGTTCATCCTACAGGTGAGCAGCAGTAGAGCATAAACAGAGAATTGTGCAGGTCTACACCTCAAGGACCACTTCACACCAGTGTGCATGCAACACCCTATATTTATGAACGTTGGCACTTATGTTTTTAATTGTTTGCTTTTAATGCATGCTTTTCTGCATTTTAACACCTTCCCATCCGGCCTATAGCAGATTGATGGCTGGGCGGGACATTCTTCCTTCTAAATGGACACCATGACGTCCTCTAAGAAGGTGCAGCGCAGCGGCACGATCTGTCACAGTCTGTGTCCACCAGACGCAGCCAATGATTGATCCGTGTACTGGCTCACTGCTGGTACCATGTGACCGTTCTGATCAATCACAGCAGGTCACATGACAGTTGTAAACAATGGATGGCTTCCTTTCATGCCATCCATTGTGTACAATTGAGTTGTTAGCTGTGATTGGTCAATGTGATCACACAGTACAGACAGGGCCAATTACAGTCCATCTGTACCATGTGATTTAGCTTTGACCAACCACAGCTAATTGCAACAAAACAAACTGAATGAATCTATTTCATTCAGTAAAATGCTTGCTTGTAGCAATGAAATTCACTGCTATTGGCATTCATAATGTAGAAGAAAAAAAAATCCTAAACACTTCCCCAGAGTAATACAATGCTACTATTGTAACATCATATTGCTCTGGTCATAGTGTGTTGAAAAAAGTAAAAAACATTAAATCTCTTCTTTTTTTTTTCTTTCTTTTAGTACTGTCACCAGTCAGTGTCCCTGATCATCGCTACACCAGTTATATGATGATGCTGTACTGCACTGGTGACAGTATGTAAAAAAAAAAATAATAATAATAAATGTGAAAAGAAAATTTTAAAATGTAATTTTCCAAATTATCACAACTTCAAAAAAACTCGCCATGCCTCTTTCTAAATTCCTTGGGCTGTCTACTTTCCAAAAAGGGGTCATTTGGGGGATATTTGTACTGTCCTGGCATTTTTGGGCCTCAAGAAATGAGATTTCAGTACATCAGGATTGATCAATTTTTAGATATATACCATAGATTGTGGACTCTAAACTTTCCTATCAACTAAATAATATACACTGATTTGGGTTATTTTCTCCAAAGAAATGTAGCAAAATAAATGTTGGCCTAAATTTATGAAGAACGATTATTTATTTGCAAAATTGTATAACCGTAACAAAAACGTTTTTTTTTTCCCCCCAAAATGTCTTTTTTTTGTTTAGCAAATAATAAAAAAAAACACCAAAAGAAAGCTAGAGTTGTGTGAAAAAAATTATCATTTAGTTTGGGTACAGTGCTGCATGACCGCGCAATTGTGCAACAGCACCAGTTTTTTCTCTTCATCCTCACCCCTCTGATTTATTGTCTGATGTAAAATCCTGACAGGTTCCTACAATTTTCCACTCTTTTCCCCTTATTATGTATTAAAAAAAAAGTTTTGGCTTCTTTAGTTTGGGAATGAATCCTTGTATACATTTACAGCTGGGCCTGTTATATAATGTACCCCCAAGATACTATTATGGCTTATTGAATTGTGTATTTAGGACTGATGTCCCGGGAGCGATCAGACAGCGGAGGGTCAGGATCAGACGGATATGAGCGGCACCCCTCACTAATGAGAGAGCGAGGGACTCCTCCAGCAGACGCCAAAGTAATGTGGGGCAGCGAGATGTACAATCCTGCTGAAGCACGACCAATAGCCTCTCCTCTACGACCAAGTGCTGAAGAGGAGGAGCGGGATATGAGGTAGGTGGTGGAGCTATTGTCATCTAGTTGAAGATTTTTTTGTGATGAGGTGGTGGTCTTACTGCACTTGTTTTAATTTGGTGTTCAGCTAATTGCTTCCGTGTTGCTTCACGTTTCCTTATGTGAAGCCCAAATTCTTTTTTCACATGATCTATAGAATATTTGCTGGGCATTGCTCAAGTCTTTCCTATATGTGCCCTTTTAAACCTGTAGCCATGACATCTGAGAGTTATATTAAACCAAGCTTCTGTCTTCTATTATTTTGACTGAATGTATACACTATATTACCAAAAGTATTGGGACACCTGCCTTTAAAGGCACATGAACTTTAATGGCACCCCAGTCTTAGTCCGTAGGGTTCAATATTGAGTTGGCCCACCTTCAGCTCTTCTGGGAAGGCTGTCAACAAGGTTTAGGAGTGTGTCTATGGGAATGTTTGACCATTCTTCCAGAAGTGCATTTGTGAGGTCAGGCAGTGATGTTGGATGAGACGGCCTGGCTCGCAGTCTCCGGTCTAATTAATCCTAGAGGTGTTGTATCAGGTTGAGGGCAGGCCAGTCAAGTTCCTCCACCCCAAACTTGCTCATCCATGGCTTTATTGACCTTGCTTTGTGCACTGGTTCAAATCATTTGATGGAGGGGGGATTATAGTGTGGGGTTGTTTTTCAGGGGTTGGGCTTGGCCCCTTAGCTCCAGTGAAGGGAACTCTTAAGGTGTCAGCACACCAAGATATTTTGGACAATTTCATGCTCCCAACTTTGTGGGAACAGTTTGGGGATGGCCCCTTCCTGTTCCAACGTGACTGGGCACCAGTGCACAAAGCAAGGTGCATAAAGACATGGATGAGTGAGTTTTTGATTTGTTTTTTTTATTTTGTTTTATTGGACATGTTTTATATTGGAAAGTAAAAACTATTGGGTGTGGGGTTTTTTTTTCAAACTTTTTGGTCTTTTTTTCATTTATAAAAATTAAATCAAAACCCAGTGGCGATCAAATACCGCCAAAAGAAAGCTTTATTTGTTTTGAAAAAAATATGTACATTTTAGTTCTAGAGATAAAGCAATAATTCTCCCACTCTACAAGACTCTGGTCCGGCCGCACCTGGAGTATGCCGTCCATTTCTGGGCACCAGTCCTCAGGAAGGATGTCCTGGAAATGGAGCGAGTTCAGAAAAGGGCAACAAAACTAATAAAGGGGCTGGAGGACCTTGGGTATGAGGAAAGGTTGCGAGCACTGAACTTGCTCTCTCTGGAGAAGAGACACTTGAGAGGGGATATGATTTTAATGTACAAATGCCATACTGGTGACCCCACAATAGGAATAAAACTTTTCTGCCAAAGGTAATTTAATAAGACACGTGGCCATTCACTAAAATTCGAAGAAAAGTGGTTTAACCTTAAACTGTGTAGAGGGTTCTTTATTGTAAGAGCGGCAAGGATGTGGAGTTCTCTTCCACAGGCGGTGGTCTCAGTGGGGGGCATCGATAATTTAAAAAAAAACTATTAGATAACCACCTGAACGACCACAACATACAGGGATATACAATGTAATACTGACATATAATCACACACATTTGATGGACTTGTGTCTTTTTTCAGCCTCACCTACTATTTAACAGTGTTGCATAACTGAGCAATTACCAGTTAACTGCTTGCTGACCAGCGCACGCTGATTTACATCGGCAGAATGGCACTGGTGGGCAAAAGGGCGTACAGGTACGTCCCCTTTAAGAAGCGGCACTGTGCGTGCGCCCGCCACGTTCTCAGTGACCGCGGGTCCCGCGGACTCGTCCGTTGGGTGCCAGCGATTGTGTCACGGAGAGGTAGAACGGGGAGATGCTTTTGGGTTTTTTTTGTTTTTTTAAAGCTTTATTTAAGGAATGTGGTTTGTACAGAGTGACAAAATAACACACATGTCAACCTACAAAGCATTTCCCCTTTCTGCCTTGCGTCATGACAGAGATTACTGCTCCCTGTCATCGTGAGCAGTGATCGCTGTCGTTTGTTGAAGCCCATCCCACCCACAGTTAGAATCACTCCCTAGGACACACTTAACCCCTTCATCGCCGCCTAGTGGTTAACCCCTTCACTGCCAGTGTCATTTATACAGTAATCAATGCATTCTTATCGCACTGATCACTGTATAAATGACAATGGTCCCAAAATAGTGTCAAAAGTGTCCGCCAAAATTGTCGCTCTTTTTTTGTTTATAGCGCAAAAAATTTAAAAAACGCAGAGATGATCAAATACCACCAAAAAGAAAGCTCTATTTGTGGGAAAAAAAGGACGTCCATTTTGGTTGGGTGCGACGTCGCACGACCGCACAAGTGTCACTTAAAGCAACGCAGTGCCCAATCGCAATAAGTGCTTTGGTCAGAAAGGGGGTAAAATCTTCCGGGGCTGAAGCGGTTAAACTGGCGCAGTGCTAAATGGCAACAGAAGCCCTTTTCATGAAGGAGGGAGCCTTCTGGAGCTGAGATGGCTAAAGCAGAAAAGCATATCTCCTTCCTGTGGGCTTGACACTTCTGTAAAGACCTGTGTTTTGGCTTAGGCAAAAATGTGTCTACATTTTTATGTTTTTTTTTTTTTTGCCTTGTTGCAACCACGAGACATGTCTGATTTGAGATAAGGGGGCGGGGTCCAGCAGTAATGGGTGTTCCCAGCTCACGCTTTAATAACAGCTCCAGGGCTGCCTACTGTTGGCACTGATGACTGCAGCCTGCAACAATGCTGTTCTCTGCTTCTTCAGTCTATTCTGTCATCGGAGTTCTCTTCGGCTCTGTCATGTGTAGCCACTTCCTCGGCCCTTTCAGCAGAGGTTTGTTTTTTGTTTTTTTGTTTTGTGGTAATGCAAGACTTTATGATGGAAATCATTGCTTATTTGCTGACTTTGACCGCAAAGGCTACAAGATCACTGTGTCACCTTCTCCCTTCAGCCACTCGGACTCTGATTTTCAGTCTCACTTCTGAACTTTCTTCTGTGGAGTCGCAGTCCGCTGCTATTTCTCCCAAATTGAGAGACTGTTCCAGTTCTTACCAATGTGCGGCACATCACTCTGAAACTAGAGGATCAGCCTGTTGCTTCTACTAGTGCCGTTTCTGGTCTTGCGTCATTTTAACTGCTTAGCGGCCCCCCCACGTACCTTTACTGCGGCAGGGCGACGACTCAGTGCCAGATCACGTACCTATTACACTGACTTCCGGGTCTGCGGTATGTGCAGCGACCCACTCCTGCTGTAATTGGACTCAGTGGGCATGGCACATCCCCCACAGTTAGTAATCACTCCCAGGGAACACATTTAACCCTTTGATCGTCCCTGATGTTAACCCCTTCCCTGCCAGTGTCATTAGTACAGTGACAGTGCATATTTTTTTTAGCACTGATCACTGGTACCCAAAAAGTGTTGGTGTCTGATTTTGTCCGCCGCAATATGGCAGCCACGCTATAAGTCTCTGATTGCCACCATTACCAGTAAAAATAAATAAATAAAAATATCCCCATAGTTTGTAGCCATCACCTCTGTGAGAAAAGTGTCTGAACTTGCAGCCTTATAATGCAAAATAACTTTTTCTGGTTTTGCATGGGGACATGGTGGTGTTGAGGCCCAGGACTTTCTTCTTGCCTACCTTTCCTGACAATGCACACTCTATGAGATCTGTGCGCTCTTTTTTGGGCTTCTTGGTATCAAGCAAATGTTTTCCAAGTTTGCAAAGTTGCCACAGCCTGGCCTTCCATTCACACATTCTCTAGGTTCGGTCAGGACCTTGTGGCCTCTTCTGATGCCAGATTCAGGCTTTGGACATAAGGTTCTTCAGATTTCTGTTTTTCGTGGGCCTGTTGGCATTTGGTGTATTGGTATTTGTACCATGCGCACACAAAGCCGTGCTCGGCCCCGCCCCCTCCATCCCCTGATTGGCTCACTGACTGTGATTGACTAAATTGGCCAAAATCCAATCAGGAGTGCTAGTCCCCAAAGACATGCTGGTAGGTTAATTGGCTTCTGTCTAAATTGGCCCTAGTGTATGAATGTGAGTTAGGGACTTATAAGATCCTTGAGGGTAGGGACCGATGTGAATGTACATGTAAAGCACTGCGTAAATTGACGGCGCTATATAAGTACCTAAAAAAAAATAATAATAATAAATAACCAAGGCTCTCCTTGACATCGCAGGATCAAGAGCAGGCTCAGGTAAGTATTAGGGGGGGTCTGGTGGAGCTGCTGCACACAGAAGTTTTTTTTACCTTCCTAGAATGCATGAAGGTAAAAAACATTGTGCCTATACAACCACTTTAAGCTTGAGTATTACCATCCTCCTGCCCTGGCCTCTCCTGTCCACTACTTTTAGAGGAGAACTTTAGCAGGCTGTGCAAAAGGTCGCCACAGGCTGCATTCTTTACATGTCTGCTAAGCTAGGCACACACAGTTGTTGGTTTTTTTTTTGTTTGTTTTTTCTTGTTATTTAACAGCGGGTTGAAAAGAAAAAACCTCCTGCAGAGACATTGTCCCCCCCCAAGACAGTGTTTGGGAGCCAGTCTGGTAGAATACAGGTAGGGGCTCCTTATGACCCCAACTACCTAAATCTTAGATTATTGTGTACGTCTGAGCCTCATGTATAATAAAAGGTTTGATGGTCTGAATTTTTTGGCTGGTTGTAATTTTTTTTCTCCTTTTTTTTTTTTTTTTTTTTTTTTTTTTTCTTTGTTCTAGAAGTGAAGCTCAACCCGTTCGTTCAGTTGCTCCCCAGCAGGCTCAACCTCCATCCTACTTGGGAACTTTCACTTCTTACCAAGAAAATACTGTTGCACCAACCCAACAACCACACGCAGGGCATCGCTACCCTGGAGAAGAGCTGCGTCCTTGGCATCAGCAGCATAACCACACTGGGGGTTCCCAAGTACCACCGCAACCTATTGCACAGAGACGTTCAGAACCTGCTCCTTCTCAACCACCTCCAGTGTCTGTCCCCTCTTGCCAGCAACAGAGGACTGATGATGAACCGCCTGTGATCCGGAGGGAAGCCGCTCCTCCACCTTCACAACCAGATAACACATCCACACAAACGTCCACACAAACGTCCACACGTCCAGAAGTTGGCAGTGGGCGTCTAAAGGAGGAGAGGAAGGAAATGGCCAAAGAAGAACCAAAGTTTGAAAAACAAACTACAAAGCCTGAGTACCATAGACCGCCTCCTCGTCGGGAGTCCAAGACTGAAACTCGTTGGGGACCTAGGCCTGGAGAAGGAGGGAAGCGAAGACAAGAGGAGTTCATTGGTACAGGAGGAGCACTAAACCAGGCACCTGCTCAGCGACGGGCAGGTCCTATCAAGAAGGGTGGCAGACGAGAGGAGGTTGTGGTCAAAGAGCATCAAGATGCTAAGATCAGTCAACCACTCCCGGCAGTATCTGAGCCACAGAAACCTAGACAAGCAAACCACACCAGCAGAGAGGGTGAACAAATAACAGGATCACCTTCAAGGCGCAGAAAAGAGACTATACCTGCTCCAGCTAGAAGCTCTCCTGCAATGGTTTCAGCCTCTAGAGGTCGTGGCAGAGGAGAATACTTTGCAAGAGGAAGAGGTTTTCGTGGGGCCTACAGTGGCCGAGGTCGGGGTGGCAGAGGCAGAAGCCGTGAATTTCGTGGTGGGTACAGAAGAGACGGCCCTTTCTACAGAGAAGATGGGGATGCAGACAATAAACCTGCACCTGGATCTGGAGGGCGGGAGCGGAATACCAGTGAAACACGCAGCGAGGGTTCTGAGTATGAAGAAGTTCCTAAAAGGAGGAGGCAGCGTGGCTCTGAAACCGGTAGTGAGACAGAGCCAATCCCTTCTGAGAAAGACCATGGGAAAGGTGGATCTTCCTTGCAGCGACAAACAGAGATATTTCCTGCTGGCAACCCAAGGTACCAAGAAAAAGGTAGAGATTCCGGTAGGGGGCGCATTTTCACACCAAGGGGTGTGCCTTCAAGAAGAGGCAGAGGAGGTGCAACTACATTGTCTATGACCTGGAGTCCGAACCCAAAGCAGCAGCAGCATCAGCATCAACATTATTCTGCTCCTCCAATTCCTCATGCACAGCCACCACCTCCACCTCACAAAACAGAGAGGAAAAATGACAAAGTGATTGTAGCTGTGAGTCCGCCATCACCCAGCGAGGAACGGGTTCCACCTCCGCCTAGGAGACGGAGACATGGAAGGGCTCAGCAGCAGGACAAACCACCTCGTTTCCGGAGACTAAAGCAAGAGAGGGAGAATGCTGCCCGGGCAGGAAATGGGGGAGGCCCACAGCCACCTCAGCAACAGTTATCAACACAAGAGCACCATCAACGCTCATCACAGGCTGAAGAAGAACGTGTCATGCTCCGCCGTGGACATAAATCTCCTGATCCATGTAACGCCAACTCTGATCAGGCAAATGAAGAATGGGAGACGGCATCTGAAAGCAGTGATTTTACAGAGAAGAAAGATAGAGCAGATATTCCTGTCCAAAATGGAGTAGCCAGTCCATCTTCCACTGGAGGACGAGAGCAAAGGAAAGACCTTTCAAAAAGGAGCTTCTCCAGCCAGAGGCCGGTCATGGAGAGGCAGAATCGCAGACCTCTACATCCTGGTGGACAGAGACCAAGTCGAGGTGGAGGAGGAGGAGGTGGAGGTAGTGGTAGGAGTGGAGAGAAAAGAAGTTGGCCCTCTCCAAGAAACAGAGGGTGAGTCACTATTATCAGTATGCCTGTTTTTCCTAAATATACGAGGTGGTATCAAAAAGTTTTGAGATTAGCTCTGTCTACAGGAAAGTACTTTTAGTTCTCTATATTTACACACTATCCCCTTTAAAATAGTCCCCTTGCACAGCAATACAGTGCTCCCAGCATTCCTGCCACTTCTGGAATTGTCCCGGATGTCTTCTTTTCAAAGCGTATCAAGCACCTCCTGCGATTCCCACCGGATCCCTGCAATGGTGTCAAAACGACAACTTTGAGCTGGATTTTCATCTTCGGGAAGAGGGCGAAGTCCACAGGAGCCAAATCTGGTGAGTAAGGGTTGGTGCGGAAGTGAGATTATGTTTCCAGTGAGGAGAGCTCGGTGACAGGTGCATTGTCGTTGTGGAGCAACCAGTTTTTCGCGCGCCACAGATCTGGTCGCTTTCACCGAATGTCCTCCCTCAGACGCCTTACAACCTTGCAATAGAACTCGCTATTGAAGGTCTGGCCCCTGGGGATGAATTCTCGATGTACAATGCCACGAAAGTCGAAAAAAGACAATGAGCATGCACTCGGTCGAGCTGTGGACCTGCCTTGCCTTTTTCCGTTGTGGAGATGATGAGCTTTTCCACTGTGAAGACTGTTGCTTCATCTCAGGGTCGTACCCATACACCCAAATTTCATCACTGGTAATGATCCTTGACATAAAGGGCAGGTCATTCACAGCACGTGATGGAGTTCTTTGCAGACTTCCATGCAGTGTTCCTTCTGCTCTAGTTTCATGCAGAATTTCACGTTTGCTGTTCTAACTTGCTGTCCATGATGAAATAGCAGAAGTGGTAATGGCACCAGTTGCACAGCTCCCTGTGTACACAGGACGATGTCTTTTGTCACACTGACTTATGAAGATCGGTGCTCCTTGTGACTGTGCGTGAAGCCTTGTGCTGCCATCTGTTGGCGTGTTACACAACTAGTCTCTCAACTTTTTGATACCACCTCATATAGTTTATGATCTCTGTGTTTATATACTAACTATCATTTTTATGATCCCAGTGGCAGGAGCCATGAAGATCGTCCTCCACAGTCTCTAACCCTTCCTCATCCTCCTCCCAATACAAATGTGGTTTATCGAGTTGATCGTGTGATTCACAGCGATCCTGCTGGCATACAACAAGCACTTAGTGAGCTTGGACAGAAGCATGTAAAATCGGTGTCCACCAGTCAAAATGTAGAACTGCCCAGTGGTCGATGTCAAGCACGAGGAGGTAAGCACAGAATGTTTAAAGCCCTCTTGCAGCTCTCTAGTCAATATGTTTGTTTGAACTATTAAAAGCTGACTTTACCTAAAACTGATTTTGTTTTTGACTGGGCATCGGTCAGTTCACTATTACAGTAGTTAACAGGTCAGTGTCTGCACAAGTAGCAGAAAACCCCAGTGGTGTGTGTCACTACAACAGTCCACAAGTTTGAGACCATGCTTGTCATTCTTTTGTAACTTGGCTTCCCAATTTGTTAATTTTACATAAAGCATTTTTTAAAGGGAGCATGATACGCTATATTGGCAAACGTTTGTGGATTCCTGACATCGCACCTACCTATAAAGCAAAAATATAAAAAGACCCTTCCAAATTAAGTTCAGGTGTTTCCTGAACTTAGAATAAAGTTGATTAATGTTCCAAACATTTCGGTACAGAGAGAGGCAGACGGTATCATCAAATTATATCCAAAAAAGAAACGGTATTGCACAGGAAAACACATAAACATTTTGAAAGCCATGCTTTCAGGACCCTTAAGTTCTATGAATGCCAGGGACACTGAAAGTCTCAGACCTGATGATACCTTCTAAGTAAATATCATAACCTTGCAAGTCTCAAGACAGGAAAAATACTGTAGGTAATACTAGGCCTGTGATGGTCAGTTTCTGGTACCTGCACTGAATAGGAAATCAGCAAGCATCAGTAAGTAGCCATAGAGAAAGAAATTAGAACAGAAGAGAAAAGAAAGAGGTAAATGTGGAAGAAAAGGGCACCCCGGCTGTGGAGTTCTCTAAACTAAGAATGCAGGTAAGAATCCTGCACAATGATCAAAAGAAAGGGCTGGAGTTTAAAAGAGAAGTAAGGGATTTATTTTATTTTTTTCAGTATCATACTTGCCTACGTGGATGAAGCATCAGTCCGATGCTGCATCTGTCCCCTAGGCACCTCCTTCACTGACAACCGAGAGATCGAACACCGCCAATGGCTCGGTTTTCACAGCTCCCCGAGCAGAGAGCTGGTGACTGTCAATATACATTGCATAAGAAAAAGTGATCAAAGCCAACATACCCAGAAACATCGCAGAACCCCATTAAGGGGTCATCAGTATCCTGAGTATGGACCAGAGGCTAATCCGGCAGAAAATGGGGGCCATACTGACCATAACAAGATCTGGAGGACCATTTTTGTTTTGGGTTTAATACCACTCTAATTGAAGAGGAAAAATTGATCCAGATGTACCATAGTGCTAGAAACTTTGGGTGTTGTTCATAAAGTCTAATAGGTACCTCTTCCACTCTCATAATGAAATTGAGCTCCGCTACCCACTTCCTAAGGGTAGGGGTGGTGGGTAGGCTTCCAGTGCCTGGGTGCACAGCCTGCAGATAGGAGAAAACAGAGGATACCCCCTTTTTAACCTCTTGCCGACCACCCTATAGCAGATTTACTACTACAGGGTGGCCATTCTGTCCAGAATCGTGTGTGTGTGTGTGTGTGTGTGCGCGCATATATAATGTGTGTGTGTGGGATTCTGCTCTTCCGGGTAGGGGGCATGTCTCTACTGCTGTGATTGGTCGCACCAGAAGCTGATCAGCAGGCCAATGTCTGCCAGCACCCGCTGATGGGTGAGGAGAGACACAGAATGGAGCTTTGCATATGTAGCAATGATCACTGTATTAGTGTCGCTGGTCCACACAAAGTGTCAGTTAGTGTCAGATTGTTCGCCACAATATCGGAATCCCGCTATAAGTCGCTGATCACCGCCATTACTAGTATAAAAATAAATAAAAGTTGGTGTGGAAGAACTTGAGTGACTTGAACAGAGCTCTGACCTCAACCCTACTGAACACATTTGGGAATAATTGTAATGCAGATTCTGAGTCTTCTTGTCCAACATCTCCTGACCTAACTAATTGCCTAATGGCTGAACGGGCAAAATTCCCAGTGACAATCCAAAATCTTGTGGCAAGCTTTCCAAGAACATTGAAGGCTCTTATAGCTGGGAAGTGGGGGGCAATACCAAATATTCCAGGATTTGGAATGGAATGTCAAACAAGCTCATATTGATGTGATTCCGCAAACTTTTGACCATATAGCGTACCATCATTTGATTTTGTAATGGCCATGACACCGGGTTGAAGGTGGGAATTGTGACAAGGGCATCCCGCCACCTGGGATTATAAATCCAGCATATGACAGCAACATTGCTAAACTGAGGTCTGTTTTTGGTGGAGTTGGCCTTTAATGGTACTCTAATTAAAACAAGCCAATTGTAAAAATAAAGTGGGAAGTCTGCAGTACTTTTTTTTTACCTGTGTATGTCAAAACTGGTAAGCATCTGAGAATCACATTATTTTTCTTTTAATGGTGTGTGGTGGTGGGTTTTTACTTTTACGTCACACTCTTTTTGGTTCCTTTACCTTGAGTACCTTGATTTGGCTAAGCTGCCTTTTATGCAGAGGGTGTTTTGGTAATTGGTGATCCTCTTTCAGACTCTTTGCTGGCCGCCTGTGAATCAGTTAGTGAAAATGTTGCAGTTCCAAAGCGAGTTGTGTGCTCTCTGAAGCCACAAGAGGTCCCACTGGAGGTACGTCCGTAGCAAAGCTTCAGCTTTCCATTCAGTGTGACCCATTAGCCCTAGAGCAGGCAGTCAAGGACCACCATTGCTTTTTTATAGGATGCAGCTCGTGATGGAATCTCAATGCCAGCCACAGTGTGGAAACAGCACGTACCTCGTGGCTACCAGTTTCGATCCTTCCGGTCAGGGGTCTGGAGCAAAGAGCAGAGCAGTAAGTTAGAAGAGATTTTTACAGATATACACCCGCTTAAAGCTTTTGAAAAAAATGTGTTGGTAGGGAAGATGGGCATGCATTTATTCACTTTAGGACCGCCCACCGCATCTATACTGCGGCAGGGCGGCCTCGTTGTGCCAAATCACCTACATATACATGATTTGATCATTCCGGGTAGGGGACGCACGCCTGCCGCTCCAGTTTTGCTGTCATTTGCTACAGCACAAGCCAATCAGCGGGTCCCGGTCAATGATTTATGGCTGGAACCCGTCGATTTGGCTGAGCGAATGACAGAAGAGAGCCCTGTGTAGGTAAACACCACAGAGTTCTCCACTGTCAGCAGCCGTTTTGTTTTTTTCTTCTTTCATCCTGCAGGGAGTAAAAACCGGCACATTGTTTAGTAAAAACGACACACACTACACACCGTAAACATTGTTAGGCATGTTTTTAAAGTGATATTAAAGTCTTGTTTTTTTTTTTTGTTTAAACATAAATATGTTAAGCTTACCTGCTCTGTGTAGTGGTTTTGCACGGAGCAGCCCAGATCCTCCTCTTCTCAGGTCCCTCGCCGGCGCTCCTGACCCCTCTCACCTACCGAGTGCCTCCATAGCAAGTTGCGCTCGAGCCGATGCTCTGTGTGTCCATTCAGATGCCCCCTGTCTTTCCTAATTGGCTTACTGATTTTGACAGCAGCGGGAGCCAATGGCACCTGCTGCTGTCTCAACCAATGAGGAAGGAGGGTCCTGGACAGCCGAGGCTCTTGTGCAACATCGCTTGTTCGAGATTGGGCTAAAGTAAGTATTAGGGGGGTTGCTGCACACACAGAAGGCTTTTCTTCCTAATGCATATAAAACATTAAGATAAAAACCTTTGCCCATTTTAACCCCTTGATCAACCTCTATGTCAACCCCTCCCCAGCCAGTGTCAGTACATATTATTATCACTGTATTCGTGTCACTGGTGATGTCAATGGCAGTTAGTCCCCCCCTCCCAGCGTCAGTTAGTGTTAGATTGCCCCACCGCACTATTGCAATCCCATTTTATAAGTTGCTGATTGCCGCCATTAGTAGTATAAAAATTGTGTGTGTATACCGTATATACTCGAGTATAAGTCGACCCGAATATAAGCCAAGGCACCTAATTTTACCACAAAAATTTGGGAAAACTTATTGACTCAAGTATAAGCCTAGGGTGAGAAATGTGCAGCTACTGTAAGTGGAAAAGAGGGTCAACAATGCCCATTTGCAGCCATAGATCCCCCGAACTTCAAACTCGGTAGTTAAGGGTTCCTAGATGTCCCCTAGCTGCAGCCAAAATTTGGGTCCTGAAATGACAGTGCTGCAGATAGACACAGTTGACCGACTTTGGGGCCCCATATCTCGGGGCCACTTGGCCCTAGGAACCCCAAATTTTTTTTAAATCAAAAACAACGTTTGTTGAGCATAAAACAAAAAAGAATATACAGACATACGGGTAATCGGTGCAACTGGCACCAAAGTTTCAAATCAATCCAATAGACAGATTAATATAAGCATGTCATAAGCATTTGGGTACTCTACAGAACAGGAAAAACATAGGGGATCAAGGGGCTTTTACATGGAGAGGAAGAGAGTTACAGATAAAACACATGGAGTTAACGCTTGAGTATATACTTAGGTCTCTGCATCACAAGTGGAGTCGTCCGCCAGCCATCTGTCCCAAATTTTGTGGTATTTATCAGGGCATCCCCTGTGAGAATAAAGTAGTTTTTTTATAAGGAAGGGTGACGTTGACGGCCCTAATTCACTGTTGTATCATGGGTGGAGGTCCCCTCAGCCAAGTTCTGGCAATCTGTAGTCTAGCAAGGAATAATGTTTCCTGCAATAGGATATTCAAATATTTCTCACTTTCAGGGAGTGAGAGGAGTCCCAGCAGGCACTGTCGGGGACAGAGGGATAGCGGAGAGCCCATTCGGTCATGAAGAAATCGGATCACCTGGGTCCAAAACCCCTGTACGGATGGACAGGCCCAAGATAGATGGAAGAAGGATGCAGGAACCCCAAATTTGGTGTGGAAATAGCACATATCCAAAGCTGTGGTTCCTAGAACCAAGTGGCCCCGTATCTCGGGGCCCCAAAATCGGTTCTGAAAATGTCAAGCTCTTTTCTGCAGCAGAGAATGACATCTTCCGAACCGACTTTGGGGCCCCGTATCTCGGGCCAGTTGGTGCTAGGAACCCCAGCTTTGGATATGTTGCTGGTTCCACTGGGTTTGCACACCAGATTTGGGGTTCCTAGCACTAAGTGGCCCCGACATACGGGGCCTCAAAGTCGGTTCGGAAAATGACATTTTCTGCTGCAGAAAAGTGCTTGACTCGAGTATAAGCCGAGGGGGGCACTTTCAGCACAAAAAAATGTGCTGAAAAACTCGGCTTATGCTCGAGTTTAATATATATATATATATATATATATATATATATATAAACAACTATCATTGTTTGTAGACACTATAACTTTTACCAAAGATGTAGCAGACTACATTTTGTCCAAAATTTATAAAGAAATTCTATTTTTTTTTTTTTTTTAGTTGGATGTTTTATAGCAGAAAGTAAACAAAATTTTTTTTTTTTTATCATTCATTTTGCAAAAAAATAAAAAAAACAGTGGTGATCAAATACCACCAAAAGAAAGCTTATGAAAAAAATATATATACATTTCCTTTAGATACCGCGTTGCATGACTGCGTAGTTACCAATTAAAATAGCGCAGTGCTGAATGGCAAAAAAACGGCTTTATCATGAAGGGAGGTTATAAATAAATAGATAATGAGGACCGCCACCTGTACAAACTAAGCCATATATATTGTGTTGCCCGCGTATTTGTAAGAATGTTAGATTGGCGAAGGTGTTGCGTGATGTTCTGAGGTGGTAATGACACCAATAAGAATCCTAATATCTCTCGTCTTATGGAAGACCTGAACTATGGAAGCTGTGCCCAAAAAAGCCAAGCAAAGAGCAAAGGAATACTTGCTAGTTTTCTCTGTAGGGCCTCCCTGCATATGATCTTTTCCCTATTACACCATGTCTCTGTGTGAACAGAATGGATTAAAGGCTAGCTCCACCTTTTAAGACCATGTTACACCCATATTTAGGTTGTAACATGGTGCAAAGTGGACTTCTGTCATCAACCCCCCTCCCCGCAGAAGCTGTCAGATTTGAAAATCACACACAGATGTGTCATTCACAGAGATCTGTGGATAAATATACTGCAAGTCTCATCTTCCTCCGCAGCAGACAGACTTGTAGTTCTCAATGGAATGTGTGAATCACTGCACTTGTAGTCCATTGAAACTTCCTCTTTCCTGGAGAAAGAGTCTGTAGGAGCCTGGCATTGCACCTACGATCCACTGATTGTGGTTGTAGTTCTTTGCAGGTTCCTTTGCAAAGAGTAATGCACTTTTTTTTGTTTTTAGGGGTTATCGGGTTATCTGCATTTTGTCGGGGAAAAAAAAAGGTGCCGATAATGGCATGCTGTGTTCTATTAACCTCAATTAAAAATTGCCCCTATTGACTTCAGTGCAAAAAATACCCCCTATTGACGTCAATGCGAAAAACACCCCATGTTGACCTCAATGCAAAATCGTGCCCCATTGACTTCAATGCAAAAAAATCTTTCCATTTCGGTTTTCAGCCAAGTGCATCCTGAATTTTTGGATTTGGTCCAGAATTTTTATTTCGGTACACCACTATTTCTTCAGATGCATTTATTTTGTTTGCAAAAGGTGGACATAGCCTTTAAGCAGGGGGATCATTGCACTTAGATTCTCAGTTACAGCTTCCTCTCCAGCAAGCGAGCAGGAGAAAAGCAAGCAGAACCCAATAGGGACATTGCAGAATTTTACTCCACATTTCATCAGACTAGCAGTGCCTTAGATGATCTCACACTGCACATTTACAGCTTTGAGGCTACAGAACAGGTGTGCCTAGGCAAAGTTGTATGTCAGAGAATGCACTGCTTATTTTCAGGAGGAATTCTAGACTAATTATTTTTACAGGGTACTGCTTGGCAACAATTAATACTTCTAGATGTTCTTTATGACATAGCAACCCTTTACGTTTTAAGTTGAAGTTCACTTTATAAGGATCAGTTGAAATGGGAGATTCAGGCTAGTTGCAGTGATAAATCCCATTTAATAGTGACTGTCTCACATCAGAACAAGATGCGGCAAATGCGCGCGGTCTGTGCGTGATTCCGGCAGTGTGTTCCATTGCACTGCGCTTGTGTTCTGCATGCGGGTGGCAATATATTGGTAAGGGCACCCCAAACGCAGATTGCAAATGCAGTGTGGCAGTGCAAGCACTACTTTTTCCGTGATCTAAACGGGTTGCAAAATGCACCACGTGGAAGCCTCATAGGAACACGCACAATCCCGTGTGATCCTGCTGTGAAACATTAAAACATGGCTAATCAGCAGAGGAACTTCCTTTACCCTCCATAACCACCTCTCTTTTACAGTGTTATTTTTACTACAGATAAAGGATCAAACCTTGTAGTTACCTGTATAGTAAATCTTCCTAATGTCAACAAATACCGTTAGCCTCGGTTCACACCAGAGGCGGCACGACTTGCAGGTCGCCTCACCGAGGCGACCTGCACACGACTGCCCGGGCGACTTGCAAAACGACTTCTGTATAGAAGTCTATGCAAGTCGCCCTAAGTCGCCCCCAAAGTCGTACAGGAACCTTTTTCTAAGTCGGAGCGACTTGCGTCGCTCCCCTTAGAACGGTTCCATAGCACAGAACGGGAGGCGACTTGTCAGGCGACTAGGTCGCCTGACAAGTCGTCCCTGTGTGAACCGAGCCTTAGTGTGAAGGTACAGGATGGTTTATAAATAAAGGTTACAATCACTTTGTATAATATAGAGGTATAACCATTTTTGAAGCAGTGTATTTGTGACTTAAATAGTGAGCCAATTGTCTGTGTACAAATTGCAGCAACCCTTAGCAAAACTGCTGTGACTGCTTAAGAATTTTCTACTGTTAACAAGTGAGATCTGATTGGTTAAAGTAATTTATACCTCATTATTCTTTGTACTGACTCCTAAAACATTACCAGTTGTCTTATTTATGCATTCTTACATTGTTTTCGTACTGGCTTCATTTCCTCCTTTTTTTTTTTTTTTTTTTGCTATGTACACATAGATGACAGAGGGAAGATCGTTCGTTCCTACCCAGTGGAGCCATGGATGGACTCTTATGAAGACCATATTAGTACAGAGGTAACTAAACCTAAAGGTGGCATTGATGGAATTGTGAAAAAAAAAATCATTTTTGTTACATTGATAAACATCATGTTATTAATACAAACACCTTTTCTTTTCCTCTCAGATGAGCCAGTCAGACAGTGGCGTTGATCTGAGTAGTGATTCGCAGCTCTCTTCTAGTAGTTGTAGTCAACGCAGCTCTCCTGATGGTGGGATGAAGCCTGAAATGGGCAAGAGATCAGTGCGCCCAGGGTCCTCGGGTCCACCGCCGCATGGACACATTCTGGTAATTACAAGTCTATATAGTGCTCTGCCATCATACTTCTCCTTGCTGTGCTATTTGCAAAATAAATAGAGCTTAAAGAGAAATGTGAAGGTCCTAGTTCCTGGCAATGCAATATGAAAATGCTAGCTGCCCCTTTGTCATGCTGGAACAGTACTGATCTGGCAATAAGTGCGGAAATAAGGACCCGAAGTTTCCCGATCTGCATACTTATTGCAGGTCAGTGAACCAGAGTGGGTGACGCTAGAGATTTAATTGCACAATACTAATGTTTTTTTGGAATAGGTGTTATTGCTTGGTTTAAAACAGGCAGTGCCTACACAATTTTTTTTCTCCTTCCCAGCTTCTAGTCTCTTTAACCCTGTACCTGCTGAATATTTGTTTCAGTCACTCGGGTGCTCCTAAACTACTATTTTCTTTGTGCCTGCAAAACTTCTGTATTACCTGGTTGATCCTGCTAGTTTCTTTCTTCCTAGTAATAAACTGACCATGCTAAGTATGGCAGCCGATCGTGCTAGCATGGTCAGTTTATGTGCTCTGTCATTCTGCTTTTTGATATAGGCCCACTGTGCATTTGCACAGCGGACCTGTATCTTCTATGCTCAGTGTAAGACCACAATGCCAGCCATTACTCCTCCTTTAATTGACGGCTTGTGAGTCAGCACTGCAATCAGCTGGGGAAAGCATATGAATTTACAAAAGGCATATGCGTTAGGCATATATATTCGTTTTGAGAATGACACAAATATTAATTTTCAGTCTGCTGCTTCAGTGTTTTTAGATCCTTTTTGTCAGATGTTACTGTAGTATACTGAAGTATAATTACAAGCTTTTCATAAGTGTCAAAGGCTTTTATTGACAATTACATGAAGTTTATGCAGAGTCAATATTTGCGGTGTTGACCCTTCTTTTTCAAGACCTCTGCAATTTCTCCTTGGCATGCTGTCAATCAACTTCTGGGCCACATCCTGACTGATGACAGCCCATTTTTGTATAATCAATGCTTCGAGTTTGTCAAAATTTGTAGGGGTTTTTTTTTCACCAGCCTCTTGAGGATTGACCACAAGTTCTCAATGGGATTAAGGTCTAGAAGTTTCCTGGCCATGGACCCAAAATTTCAATGTTTTGTTCCCCAAGCCACTTAGTTACGATTTTTGCCTTATGACAAGGTGCTCCATCATGATGGAAAAGGCATTGTTTATCACCAAATTGTTCTTGGATGGTTGGGAGAAGTTGCGCTCAGAGAATGTTTTTGTACCATTCTTTATTAGTGTTCTTAGGCGAAATTGTGAGTGAGTCCCACTCCCTTGACTGAAAAGCAACCTCACACATGGTTCTGAGGATGTTTTACTGTTGGCATGACACAGAACTGATGATGGCTCTCACCTTTTCTTCTTCTGACAAGGTTTTTTCCGGATGCCCCCAACAATTGAAAAAGGGATTCATCAGGGAAAATGACTTTACACCAGTCCTCAGCAGTCCAATCTTTGTACCTTTTGCAGAATATTGAATATTAGTCTGTCCCTGATATTTTTCCTGGAGAGAAGTGGTTTATTTTGCTGCCCTTCTTGACACCAGGCCATCCTCCAAAAGTCTTCTCCTCACTTTGCGTGCAGATGTACTCACACCTGCCTGTTGCCATTCCTGAGCAAGCTCTGCACTGGTGGTGCTCCGATCCCACAGCTGAATCAACTTGGGGCTTGCTGGACTTTCTAGGGTGCCCTGAAGTCTTCTTCATAACAATTGAACCTCTCTCCTTGAAGTTCTTGATGATCTGATAAATGGTTGATTTGGGTCCAATCTTAGTAGCAGCAATATGCCTGCCTGTGAATCCCTTTTTGTGCAAAGCAAGGATGACTGCACTTGTTTCTTTGCAGGTAACCGTGGTTAACAGAGGAAGAACAATGATTTTAAGCACCACCCTCCTTTTAAAGCTTCCAGTCTGTTATTCTAACTCAATCAGGATTACAGAGTGATTTCTAGCCTTGTCCTCATCAACACTGACACCTGTGTTAATGAGAGAATCAATGACATGTCAGCTTGTCCTTTTGTGGCAAGGCAGAAGTGCAGTGGAAATGTTTTTTTGGGGGGATTACATTCATTTTCATGGCAAAAAGAGGCTTTGCAATGAATTGCAATTCATCTGTTCAGAACATTCTGGAGAATATGCAAATTGCCATCATAAAAACTGAGGCAGCAGACATTGAAAATTAATATTTGTGTCATTCTCAAAGCTTTTGGTCACGGTTGTACTCAGAGTAGTTGTGAAGTTCTTTCATCATATCCACATTTTTAACCTTTAACCGAGATAAATAAGGTGGGGTGTTGTGAAAAAAAACATACAGTGGATATAAAAAGTCTACACACCCCTGTTAAAATGTCAGGTTTCTATGATGTAAGAAAATGAGACAAAGATAAATCATTTCAGAACTTTTTCCAACTCTGTGACCTATAAACTGTACAACTCAGTTGAATATTTTATTTCATTATATCTTTTCATGTGACCACACTGAATAAATTACACTTTGCTAAATGTAAAGGCCACCATTATTTTCCAGCACTGCGTTAACCCTCTTGGGCATGGAGTTCACCAGAACTTCACAGGTTGCCGCTGGAGTCCTCTTCCACTCCTCCATGACGACATCATGGAGCTGGTAGATGTTGGAGACCTTGCGCTCCTCCACCTTCCGTTTGAGGATGCCCCACAGATGCTCAATAGGGTTTAAGTCTGGAGACCAGTCCATCACCTTTACCCTCAGCTTCTTTAGCAAGGCAGTGGTCGTCTTGGAGGTGTGTTTGGGGTCGTTATGTTGGAATTCTGCCCTGCGACCCAGTCTCCCTTCTCCAAAGGGAAGGGATCTTCAGTATGTCACAGTACATGTTGGCATTCATGGTTCCCTCAATGAACTGTAGCTCCCCAGTGGCGGCAGCACTCATGCAGCCCCAGACCATAACACTCCCACCGCCATGCTTGTCTGTAGGCAAGACACACTTGTCTTTGTACTCCTCACCTGGTTGCCGCCACACACGCTTGATACCATCTGAACCAAATTACGGTAGTTTATCTTGGTCTCATCAGTCCACAGGACATGGTTCCAGTAATCCATGTCCTTAGTCTGCTTGTCTTTAGCAAACTGTTTAGCTGGCTTTCTTGTGCATCATCTTTAGAAGAGGCTTCCTTCTGGGACGACAGCCATGCAGACCAATTTGATGCAGTGTGTGGCGTACGGTCTGAGCACTGACAGGCTGACACACACACACACACACACCTTCAAACTCTACAGAAATGCTGGCAGCACTCATACGTCTATTGCCCAAAGACAACCTCTGGATATGACGCTAAGCACTGGCACTCAACTTCTTTGGTCGACCATGGCGAGGCCTGTTTTGAGTAGAACCTGAGTTAAACCGCTGTATGGTCTTGGCCACCGTGATGCAGCTCAGTTTCAGGGTCTTGGCAATCTTCTTATAGCCTAGGCCATCTTTATGTAGATCAACAAATCTTTTTTTCAGATCCTCTGAGAATTCTTTGCCATGAGGTGCCATGTTGAACTTCTGGTGACCAGTATGAGAGAGTGAGAGTAATAACACCAAATTTAACACGCCTGCTCCCCATTCACACCTGAGACCTTGTAACACTAACTAGTTACATGACACTGGGGAGGGAAAATGGCTAATTGGACCCAATTTGGACATTTTCACTTAGAGGGGTACTCCTTTTGTTGCCAGCAGTTTAGACATTAATGGCTGTGTGTTGAGTTATTTTGAGGGGACAGCAAATTTACACAAATTTATACAAGCCGTACACTCACTACTTTACATTGCAGCAAAGTGTCATTTCTTCATAGTTGCCACATGAAAAAAGATGTAATAAAATATTTACAAAAATGTGAGGGGTGTACTCACTTCTGTGAGATACTGTACGTCGAAAGTGTAATTAAATATTGTGTTACAACTTTTTTATATGATGTCTTCAAATGTTATATCAGAATTTTAATCTATTTCCAATAGAATTGTTAATTTTTTATGCAAGTTGGATGCTATTGTATTTGATGGTCACCAGTGATGTGTTCAAAGTCATTTTACTAGAATTTTGCTATACTTTAACAAATCTCTGCCATTTTATAGTCATCTGGAATGCCTCCTGATCCAATTGGGATGGAGCGTGCCCAGAAACCTGCATCAGAATGTCCACGAGGACCCAGCACACCCTCTTCTCTATCCTCGGCTCCTCAGTCTCCAAATCCTAAGGTAAGGACTAAAATATTTACTTTTTTTTTTTAATTGGCCTTTTGTAACTTCTAACTGCCGTGTCATGTGCCTGACTTCATCTTCCATTTTTCTTTCTCTTGGCACAATTAAAACAACCAGTTTGCTCACGCTGAAGGCACCAAGCATGGCAGGGACACACATGGCACTGCAAGCCGGTATTCTGGCATGGTAAGTCTTAAGGAATTTACTGCTTCCTGTTGCTCTTGTTGATATATTGCTGTTCCTCTTGTACCCTGGTATCTTATGTGTTTACACCTGTAATTGCCTAAAAATTAACCAAACTACTGATGAATTGTAGAAAACAAAGTGCCAGATTGTACTATACTTGTTACAGTATGCCTGCAGACCGTTTGCTTGGACCTTTATGGTTCTCATGCAGCTGCTTACCTTTTGGAAGTCAGAAATTGCGTTAGCAGTTGTTTGTGCTGTATAGTGAGCTGGGGAGGTGGCTTGTCTACTACCCTGGAAATTAGGGACATCTCATGAATGTCCTTCTGTGCTGTCAGTTTTAAAGGCATCTTACATTTACTGTTGCTATTTTTCAGTTATTTCAGCTTAAACTTCCCAATTCCAGCTTAACTACTTCAGCCCCGGAAGATTTGGCTGCTCAATGACAAGGCCATTTTTGCGATCGGCACTGCGTCACTTTAACTGGCAATTGTGCGGTCGTGCGACGCTGTAACCAAACATAATTGATGTCCTTTTTTTCCCCACAAATAGAGCTTTCTTTTGGTGGTATTTGATCATCTCTGCAGTTTTTATTTTTTGCGCTATAAACAAAAAAGAGCAACAATTTTGAAAAAAACACAATATTTAGTACTTTTTGCTCTAATAAATATCCCCAATGTTTTTTAAAAAAAGTTAAATTCTTTCTCAGTTTAGGCCGATATGTATTCTTCTACATATTTTTGATAATAAAAATTGCAATAAGCGTATATTGATTGGTTTGCGCAAAAGTTATAGCGTCTACAAAATAGGGGATAGATTTATGGCGTTTTTATTAATTTTATCTTTTACTAGTAATGGCGGCGATCTGCGATTTTTATCGAGACTGCAACATTATGGCGGACACGTTTGACAAATTTTTGGGACAATTGACAATTGTACAGCGATCAGTGCTATAAAAATGCACTGATTACTGTATAAATGTCACTGGCAGGGAAGGGGTTAACACTAGGGGGCGATCAAGGGGTTAACTGTATTCCCTCAGTGTGTTCTAACTGTAGGGGGAGGGGACTGACTATAGGAGATGACAGATCGTGGTTCCTAGCCATTAGGAACTCACGATCTGCATCTCCTCTATTCACAGAACAGGGATTTGTTTATTTACACACACACACACACAAAAGTCCCTGTTCTGTTCTACCTCTCATGCCTGCAATTGGGCGTGGCCGGCAGTCATTGTGTCTGCCAGTCAGGAGCATTGGCACCCCCCCAGTGCAGAGGGTGTTCGCCTGCTATCCCGTTTAAAGGAGCCCATGTACAGCTACAACGGTTCGAGATGACCTGCCGCAGTATAATGATGGCGGCTGGTCGGTAAGTGGTTAAAGTAAAGGCAAAACTTTTTTTTTTCATTTTGGATAGAATGGATGTGCAGTGATGATCAGTGGCAGTGGGGGGGGGGGGGGGGGGGGTTTGTGGAATGGGAGGGAGGGAGGTGAGATCATTGGCAGTGCTGGGGGGTTGGTGGAATCGGTGGCAGTGCTGGGGGTGGGATGTGTGAAGACAGTGCTGGTGCGGATGGAATGAGTGGCAGGGCTAGAGGAGAGATGGGATCAGTGGCAGTGCTTGTGGTGTGGGTGGGGGGTGGGGAGAGAGAATAAGTGGCAGTGCTTGGGGTGGGTGTGATCAGTAGCAGTGGTGGGTGCAAATCAGTGACACTCACTTGTCCACTCAGTTCCCCCTGCCTGCATATGTGAGAGATACCCAGTACCTTCCATAGGAGATTCATGCTGGTCAGCAGCGGGCAGGGCCCATGCTCCTGGGTGAGGTGCTCTCTGCTCCTTCAGCGGAGTCCTGGACTGCATGCGCCTCCCGCCGGTACTTGAGGAACCCAATCCGCCTGTCCTCCAGTCCGCTGTTAGTGCTGGAAGTGGAGAGGAGGGCAGATTAGCAGTCTCTGGCCGCCCCGAACATCGCTCACACACAAAACAAGCTTTCGGTTGGTCTGTATTGAGAGGCGGAGTTGAGTGCAGATCCTTCTGCTTTCATAGACTGCAGCAGTTTGATGCCCCAGCGGCCACTGGTGCTCAGGTGTAGGTGCCCCAGAGGAGATAGCTTAGCGGCGGGGAGTTCTCTGGCAGAGGTGCCCCAGTTGAGAAGAGTTCTCTGGCAGAGGTGCCCCAGTTGAGGGGAGTTCTCTGGCAGAGGTGCGCCAGTTGAGGGGAGTTCTCTGGCAGAGGTGCGCCAGTTGAGGGGAGTTCTCTGGCAGAGGTGCGCCAGTTGAGGGGAGTTCTCTGGCAGAGGTGCCCCAGTTGAGGGGAGTTCTCTGGCAGAGGTGCCCCAGTTGAGGGGAGTTCTCTGGCAGAGGTGCCCCAGTTGAGGGGAGTTCTCTGGCAGAGGTGCCCCAGTTGAGGGGAGTTCTCTGGCAGAGGTGCCCCAGTTGAGGGGAGTTCTCTGGCAGAGGTGCCCCAGTTGAGGGGAGTTCTCTGGCAGAGGTGCCCCAGTTGAGGGGAGTTCTCTGGCAGAGGTGCCCCAGTTGAGGGGAGTTCTCTGGCAGAGGTGCCCCAGTTGAGGGGAGTTCTCTGGCAGAGGTGCCCCAGTTGAGGGGAGTTCTCTGGCAGAGGTGCCCCAGTTGAGGGGAGTTCTCTGGCAGAGGTGCCCCAGTTGAGGGGAGTTCTCTGGCAGAGGTGCCCCAGTTGAGGGGAGTTCTCTGGCAGAGGTGCGCCAGTTGAGGGGAGTTCTCTGGCAGAGGTGCCCCAGTTGAGGGGAGTTCTCTGGCAGAGGTGCCCCAGTTGAGGGGAGTTCTCTGGCAGAGGTGCCCCAGTTGAGGGGAGTGCTCTGGCGGAGGTAGCTTAGGGGTGGGGCAGTGCTCTGGCTGAGGTGTTTGATTTCTCCACGGCCGTTAGTGCCTAATTGCAGGTGGCAGTACAGCAGGATTCACAGATTTGGACACGGAAGTTCTCTGGCGGAGGTGCCGGAACGATGTTCCGGCAGAAAAAAAGCCCTGACTATAACATTTTAATATTATTTTTGACTTTCATCCTCCCTGTTAACTTGCAGACTGGTCCTTCTACTCAGTCCTGGCATCTCCAAGCGCATTCAGCTTCCACTGGGCCCTCCTTGGATCATCTGCAGATTAGCCAGTCCCCTGCTGTCTCTGAGGGGGGGAAATCTCACATGCCAGGTATGTGTTTGCAGAAAGCTATTAATGTGATTGTAAAGCCTTATTTTTTTTTTCTTTAAAATAACAAACAAGTTTTACTTACCTGCTCTGTGTAATGGTTTTGCACAGAGCACCCCTAGTCTTGCTCTTCTCTCAGGTCCCCCTCCAGCGCTCCTGGCTCCTCCCCTACACTGAGTGCCCACTATTGCAAGCCACTTGCTATAGAGGCACTTGCAGAGTGCGGCTCGGCCCCTCTCCCTGCTCCCTCCACACTGAGATTGACAGATGCAGAAGCCAATGGCTTCCACTGCTATCTGAGCCTATGAGGAGGGAGAGCCGCTGCTCTCGTGCACAGTGGTGGATTGAGATGGGGCTCAGGTAAGTATAAGGAGGGGGGCTGAGGTGGAGCTGCACTCAGAAAGTTTTTTACCTTAACCACTTAGCGACTTGCCTGCCCGCCATGTACTGCGGACTAGCGGCCGCTCTAGCTAAAGCGATGTACTCGTACGTCGCTTCCTACTTCTGGGTTTTATGCGTGCCTCCGGCTAGCACCTGCTGTGATTGTACACAGTGGGAGCCTGTTATCAAGTCCCGGCCAATAATTTAAGGCTGGGACCTGCTAATCAGCTGTGTACAATCACAGCCCAGGGCTCAGTTTTTGCAATCAATACAGAGCTCTGTATAAAGGGCGCGATCTGTCAGTTTCTTATCCCTGAAAAGCAGGGATGAGAAGTGGAGATCTCAGTAAAAGTAGCACACTGTACACACATTACACATAGACCTGTCTTGGTTGACCTAAATGTTAACCCCTTGCCAGCCAATGTCTGTACAGTTACTGTGTGTAGTATTATCACTGTATTTGTGTCACTGGTGATGTCAGTGGCAGTCAGTTCCCCTTAGTGTCAGATTGCCCTGCGCACTATCGCAGTCCCATTATAAGTCTGAGTGCTGCCATTAGTATATATATATATATATATATATATATATATATATATATATATAAAAAAAATTCCAGTATATATACTATGGTTTGTAGGCACTATAACTTTCACACAAAAATATGTAGCAGCATTTTGACCAAATTTGGTTAAGAAATTTGATTTTTTTTAATGGATATGTTTTATAGCAGAAAGTAAAAAATTGTTTTTTTTTTTTCTTTTCCAGTGGTGATCAAATACCACCAAAAGAAAGCTCTATTTGTGTGACACACATATATACATTTTTATTTGGGTACAGCGCTGCAGGACCACGTAAACGCCAGTTAAAGTAGCGCTGTGCCAAATAGCAAAAAATGACCAAAAAAAAATCTTCCTGAGCTAAAGTGGTTAATGCAAAGAATGCCTTAGGGTAAAAAACCTTCAGCCTTTAGAACCACTTTAATCCTACAATTTGCAATACAAACTTTCTTGTAGATAATATATACACTAGCTGGCCAAATGTTTGTATGTCCTCATGCTGACCGCATCACGAGGATGTACGGCATCAGAGCGGCTCTTCTATGCCAAATTCTGTACCTAGTACGTGATCTGCCACTTCCAGGTAGGTGCGATTTGTCACATCAGAAGCCGATCTGCGAGTGCCGGCCAATGGATGTCCGCTGACACCTGCTGATCGTTGGGAAAACACACAGAACAAATCTATATAAACCTATATAAACAAAGCAGAGCTCCAGTCTGACATGGGGGAAGCAATCTATTTTCTTTTCCAGCAAGGCAGGGGAACAAAAATCCATCACTTCTCTTAGTAAAAGCAGCACATATAGCACACAAACACACACAGGTTAGGCATGCACACTTAACCCTTTGATCGCCCTAGATATTTAACCCCTTCCCAGCCAGTGTCATTTAGTACAGTGATAGTGGATATTTTTAGCACTGATCACTGTATTACTATCACTGGTTCTCACAGTGTCGGTGTCAGAATGTCTGCTGCAATATCACAATCCTACTATAATTCACTAATTGCTGCCATTGCTACGGTAGTATAAAGAAAATTAAATAAACCAAAATTCCAGTATACAAGGTGTTTCTATTAGATAACTCCCCTTTATTTATATGTATTACAAATTTAATGCTTGTCCCCTTCAATATATTCCCCACTTGCACTAATGCATTGCTACAGTCTTGTTTTCCACTGGGCGAAGGCATGGAGAAAATCAATTTCTGTCAACTATTTCAACACATCCACCGTTTTCTTCTTTACAGTATCAGCTGACACAAAATGTGTGCCTTTAAGCACTGATTTAAGTTTTGGGAATTCATTCTCACGTCCCTCGCCGAATCTTTTGTGCCACTCGAACCCGAGCGCACAAGACAGGCCATCATTCCCATAAGCTGTAGTAAGCATTTGAAAACATCCTGTTGGTGTTTTGTGCAATTTTACTAAAAAATGTCAAATTGACACATTGTTCAATTTTTCAGTTGACACAGTTCGACACACTACAGAAAACACAACCAAACTAAATGGCGACTCGCAATCAACTGAACGTCATAGTGCTGCTGCTTGTCATGCAGGTTCAAACATGTTCAAGGTCACCACGCATGCAGTTATAACCGGTTCTGACTGCTTTGTTTACTAGGTGGGATCCCTGTCTTGTTATTTAATAGACACACCTCACATATATCCCATAGTTTGTAGACACTATAACTAAATCAATAGTCGCTTGTTGGGATTTTTTTTTATCAAAAATATGTAGCAGAATATATATTGGCCTAAATTGTTGGTCTTTTTTTTTGTTTATAGCACAAAAAATAAAAAACACAGTGGTGATCAAATACCACCAAAAGAAAGCTCAATTTGTGGGGAAAAAAATTACAAATTTTATTTGGGTACAGCTTTGCATAACCATGCATGCAGCTCAAGTAACACAGTGCCGTATTGCAAAAAATGGCCTGGTCACGAAGAGGGGTAAATGTTCCTGAGGTCAAGTGGATACACCTAACCAAAACACCTACTTGAGCTTGTTGGACATCCCATTTCAAATAGATGAAGTTACTCCCTTTGCAATTATATGATCCACCACTCCTCAGGAAGGGCTTTCCACAAGATTTTACATTGCATCTGTTTTTTAGCCAAAAAAGTATTTGTGAGGTCAGGTGTTAGATGAGAAAACCCGTCTCGCAATTGGTGTACATCTCAAGTGTTCAGTAGGATTGAGGTCAGAGCTCTGTGCAGGTGTTCCATCAGAGTAGGCGACCTGTCAAATCTTGTAACGGAAATAACCTTCCGTCGTGGCTATCTTAGTACACCCCGCACTTACCCGCAGTAAGTCTAAAGTCGCCAATCAGACATCTTTTTTTACACCCACCGAAATCTTGCATTTCACACTTATTTTTAAGAGTAAACTGAGCTTATATCTTAAAATACATTATTTAGAAATCTGTGACACTGTTTTGATGTTGAATTGTAAAAGCAGTGGTGTTCTGTCAGATTAGCAAACCTGTGAGATCCGCATGCTTTGCCGATGCTTTTAAAATTCAACATCAAAACAGTGTCACGGATTTCACTATATAAGCTCACTTTAGTGGAAAAAAAAAAGTGAGAAATGCAAGATTTCGGTAGGTGTAAAAAGATGTCCGCTTGGCGACTTCAGACTGTAGGTTTAGTGTGGCCAATTGCAGGGTGTACCAAGATGGCTGACAGAACGTCCCTTCCATTATGAAATCTAACGGGTTGCCTAATCTGACGGAACACAAGCAACTCGATTTCACTTACTCCGAACTCTTCAAACCATGTCTTTATGGTGCTGGCTTTGTACAAGGGGCACAGTTATGCTGGAACAGAAAGGGACCTTCTCCAAACTGTTGTCACTAGATTGGAAGCTCTGTCTCTGTATGCTTTAGTATTAACAGGACCCTGAACTCAACAATTTGGAAGGGTGTCCACATGCTTTTGGCTATATAGCATAAATCATGTTTTTTTTTGTTTTTTTGTTTTTCCTTGTAGAGGATCTGAGCCAGAGAGTTTATGCAAACCAGTACTATCAGGTAAGTAAGGTGACCCTTTTCTCTTCAGTAATGTTCTAATGCAAGAGACCTGTTATACAAGCTTTGTTGACCTGTGTTCCTCAGCTGTATTTGTTTGTTGTATGTTGTATCAGGTGGATGTCCACGTCACAAGTACAGGCAGTGGCTACAGACCTGGAACTCCTTCCCTGCAGCCCTACAGGTGACTCTTTTCTCATCCACACTAAATATTCCTGTTTATTACTCCTGTTATTCCTTAAGGTGGAACGTCAGCCAAAACCTTTTTTTTTTTATAGTGGGGAGGGGTTAAAACCCCAATTAAGCTTTAATTGCTATTTCTGTCCCAGGTGAGAAATCAGGGGAAACGTCCACAACAAGGACTAAGGCTGGGTTCACACTGGCCGCGGCTTGCAGCAGGGGGTTCGTTGCATCCCTGTTCTCCGTTTCAGGGGTGAATCTGGTTAGAATTTTTGCCTGAGTTTGAACCTGAAACAAAGACGCACAGGGACCCTTTTCCAGCACAGACCACGGATTCCCCCGGAGGTGTGTGAACCGGCTCCATTGAGAGTTGGTCATAGTCTCCTGTCATGCCCCGCATCCAATTTGCATAAATGTGAACCCAGCCTTAGACCATAGTATAACCAAGAGGATCTAATCCCTCCACACAAAAAAAAAATTTAAAAAAAATTGGATGAAGTGCCACCTTAAGTACTAGGCCTACTACATACTGACTTCAGTTTATGAAAGAGAAATGTGTACAGCAGGCCTTTGCAAACTATCTGCAAAGCTTTTAGTTGGCTCTAGGACCTGTTGACAGGCTTTGGACTGTATTGACAAGCTTGCTTTTGACATCAGTTTGAGATGCTTCTGAGATCTCAGGATTCATTACAGGTACATTTAGTTGCATATACTCCAAAAAGAACAGCGCTATAATCTGTGTCCTCAAAGACTCAACATATATTCATGTACAACAGTCCCAATTTTAAAATATATGTGATGAAGAAATATGTAAGAAAATCCGCGCAATCCACCACTAGATCAATCATCCATCAGAGCCGCACTCATTGATAGTTGTGACCTCCAAATTATAGATAGGTCAAAATTATTATTAGACAGGATTTATATAGCGCCAACAGATTGTGCAGTGCTTTACAATATAAAAGGGAAATAGTACAGTTGCAATACAATAAAATACAAGAGGATTGAGGAGACCCTACACATAAGAGCTTACGATCTAAGAGGGTGTGGTAAGTGGTACAAAAGGTTATAACTGGGGGATGAGCTGATGGAGGTGATTAGTTCAGTTTGATGGAGGTGGGGAAGGCATCCCTGAAGAGATGAGTTTTCAGGGACTGTCTAAAGGCAGCCAGAGTAGTAGATAGCCAGACAGACTGAGGTAGAGAGTTCCAGAGGATGGGAGGGGCTCTGGAAAAATCCTGGAGATGAGGGGACAAGGGAGCTTGAGAGCAGAAGGTCTTGGGAGGAGCATAGAAGATGGTTTGGGTGATGAATAAAGATGAGATTGGTGAAATATCCTGGGGCAGAGTTATGAATGGCTTTATATGTTTTCAAATTTAATTGGTGGGGCGATTGGAAACCAGTGTAGGGATTGGCAGAGATGGGTGGTGGACACTGAGCGGTTGGGCGGTTGGTAAGGTAGATGAGTCTGGCATCAGCATTCATAATAGAGTGAAGAGGAGATAAGCCTTCAAAGGCAAAATAAAAGCCTCAGGTCTTGTCCTCTACGGATTCTGTCTCCTAAGCATCACACAAAGTCACAGAGGTACCAGATATAGAACACACCATAGATAACACTGTTTATTCATTTTAAAAAAACGATTCAAGACAACCAATTATGCTCTTGCATTCAAGGTCAACCAAGCGCATCTTATCCATAGGCATCACACTATGGGCACCACAACTAGTGAAAAAATCCATCTCGCCCTTCCTACATACAATCTGCAGCGTGCGTAACAATGCCATTTCCGCTGAGCGGATTTTGACATTCTGCCTCCCTCAGGAGCATCTGCCATCAGTTGACCTCTGACATCCATCTGACATTCTTCAGGCTGCTTTTGTATTCCCATAAATCTCTGTAGGGAGAAAAGCTGTTCTAACATGAGCAAAAGCTTGTTGACACAGGCCCATAAGCAGTTATATTGAAGCCCTTAAATAAAACTTTAATTTGGTATGGAGATGTTTAGAGCAGAACCTTAGGCAGAAAGGAGAGCTTTTGGTCATATCTGTTAGGGGGGAAAGGGGTACGACGTTACCTTGGCTGATGTTTATGCCACGTTTGGTTTGCTTCTGTGTAGTGTAAAAAATGTATACTTTTATTCATGCTGGATAGTAACTGCCAGCCAGCTGCTTCTCTCATACAGGGAAACAGTGTCCTTTATCAGCCCCTCCTCTCTCCTAGTCCATTCACAGAATGTCTTTTATTTTGTGTATGCTTAGCAGAAAACAAGGCATTCTGTAAATGAACAAGGGTAGAGTAAGAGCAGATAAATGATGGTACTGCTTTCCTGTATGAGAGCTACAGCTAGCCGAAGTACAGTGAGACTATGTACTACCTGGCATGAATGAAGGTTGGAATTTTAACCACTTGCCGACCAGCCGCTGTCGTAAGGCGGCAGGCCGGCTCTCCTGCGCGAATTGCTGTACCTGCAGCGTGCCCGCGGGTCGGGTGGACTCAAGGTCCGTCGGCGACCCGTGATCGCCTAGTACAGAGGCAGGACGGGGGTCTGCCAGTGTAAACAAGCGGATCCCTGTTCTGCCAGATAATATGACAGAGATCTACTGTTCCCAGTGATTGGGAAAGAGTGATCTCTGTCATGTCCTGGGCAGCCCATCCCCCCTACAGTTAGAACACTCTGAGAGAACACACTTAACCCCTTGATCTCCTCTAGTGTTAATCCCTTACCTACCAGTAGGGCTGGGGAAAAAATCGATTTAAATCTTGAATCGAGTTGAGAGGTCAAATCGATTCAAAATTTAAGCAAATCGATTTTTTTAGATTTTTTTTTTTTTTCACCGTGCCGGTCCTGAGGAGCTGCGGGCAGGAGTTTTAAGGCGAGGCCGCGACTTTGGCCTAGTCCGTGAGGCCGGATGCTGCGGACTAGGCCAAAGCCGTGGCCTCGCCTAAAAACTCCCGCTCCTTAGGAGCGGCGTGGTGTCCAAAAAAAAAAAAAAACTCGATTTGAATCGTGAATCGAGTTCTTTTTAAGAAAATCGCAGATTTTTTTTTTTTTTTTTTTTTTTTTAGAAAATCTCCCAGCCCTATTTGCCAGTATCATCTTTACATTGATGAGTGCATTTTTATAGCACTGGTCCCCAAAAAGTGCCATTTGTGGTCATATTTGTCCACCGCAATGTCACAGTCCCGCTAAAAACCACAGCCATTACTAGTAAAAACAATAAAAACAAAAAGTCCCTAAATCTATCCCATAGTTTGTAGACGCGATACTTTTGCGCAAACCAATCAATATACGCCTATTGCAATTTTTTTTCTTTTTGTTTTTTTTTTTACCAAGAATATGTAGAAGAATATATATCGGCATAAACTGATGAATAAATGTGTGTTTTTTGTTTTTTTTATATTTTATTTATATATATATATATATATATATATATATATATATATATATATATATATATATATATATATATATATATATATATATAAATTTTTTTTTTTGGGGGGATATGTATTAAAGCGAAAAGTAAAAAAAAAATTCTTTCTTTTTTTTTTCAAAACTGTCGCTCTTTTTTTTTTTTATAGCGCAAAAAATAAAAACCGCAGAGGTGATCAAATACCACCAAAAGAAAGCTCTATTTGTGGGGGGAAAAAAAGGACGTCAATTTTGTTTGGGTACAGCGTTGCACGACCTCGCAATTGTCAGTTAATGCGGCGCAGTGCCGTAACGCAAAAAATGGCCTGGTCATTTAAGGGGGCAAATCCTTCCGGGACCAAAGTGGTTAAACTGCACACAAAATATGAATTTTACCATACACAGAAGCATTTTTAAAGTGACAGCACTCTCATAAAGTTCTGTGTTTTAACATTTCAATACCGGAGATAAAGATTTCTTAAAGGCTTCAACAAAGGTGATTGAATAGTTTGTAAAAGCCTGCATGTACACACTGCTCTTGTACAAGCCGAAGCTTGTATGTACCAAGCCTTTGTCTCCTATGAGACTGTCAGCCTGCAAAATGATATTGTGTCTCGCTTTATGGCAGATCACAGCCTCTGTACCTGCACACCGCTCCTACCCCGGGCTCATCCCCGGCTCTACTGCCGACGTCTGCTCTGCTGTCTGGCATCGCCCTAAAAGGCCAGTACTTGGAATTTAGTGACTTGAGTAAGGTGTCCGCCGGCAGCTTATTGTATCAGGCACCCGCCTTCCTCTACAGCGGCCCCTACTGTCCGCCCCAGGTCGGCACTGAACAGCAACAGCAACTGTTACAAGTGAGTCAGGCATAGCACACAAACTTTTTAGTTTTTAGGTAATGTAGAACTCCAGCCTAATGGCCAAATGCACAGTTAAAAAAATATGTTTGTTAACCATTTTATTTGTCCAAAGATTGAAATTTTATAAAATGGTGATAATGCCACTGTTTAGAATGACTTCAGCTTCTTGTGTCTCCCCCCCACCTCTATCCTGCACTTTAGACTATGAATTGCTAACAGTAGAAATGTCTTCCCTTCTGTAAGCCCACCTTCAGCCCCAATGTCTAAAACATGCAGTGATCCTATAGATGTGAAGCAGATACTCAGTTTTTTGTTTTTTTTAATGAATGGACACTCTGTTCCTGCTTGATGGGTCAGTATGGCCCTCTGGGGGTCTGGCAGACTCTTGACTCTATATCTGATTCTATTTGGCTCTGGAATTATTATCAGCAGTACACTCCTCACTTAAATTATGTGGATGTGAATATTGTTCTACCGTAGGAGACTAATTAAAAAAAAAAAAAGTACACTATGCTGCTCTCAGCCTCCTCCAAATCATTTGAATAAGAACATTACCACAAGGCTGTAAGGCTGGCTCAGGCACTGATGGATCACTAGGACCGACCGGGACAACCAACCAACCAAGGGACACCGACCATGGAAAGCCACAAGGACACGCCAGCTGCAGTGTGTGGTGTGTAGAGCCAGACCCGCCGGCAAAGAAAGATGGTGTCACTGGCATTGGCGATGTGAATAGAGCCAAGCAGCTGACTGTGTCCAGGGGAAAAAGCTCCGTGGTGAGCGTCGAAGGAAGGGGGCCTCACCGAAGACAAGCCAGAACTGAGGTGTCTAAGAAGGAACCAGCCACGCCCAACGTGGAGCAGGGCGTCCCTGTTGCCGTGACTAGCGGTTTCGCACACTTGCGTGCTTTGTCAAGTTACTGGAAAAATAGGGTTTTCTTCATATATGTGACTGTGCCTAAAGCCTCAAAGCTTTATATCTGAGATACAAGACACTGCTTCATCTGACTGCTAGTCTCACAAGATTTGGTGATGTCACTATTGTTCTGCTAACTTTTCTTGCTGGAAAGGAAGCTGTACATATAAGGATCTGCTACTGCTTCATTTATTCTGTTATTTTCGCTTCTCAATCTCCTTCTCTTCTTGATTATTCCTCATTCCTCCATAATTCATCAGATCACCAGTCATTAGGTGGGCAACTCTGATATAAGGTAGCAACATCTAAGAAGACAGCCACCTACAAACAGAGACCGAGTGGAAAAAAAAAGGCATGGGGGGAAAAAATCAGCTGCTAGGATCTTACAGGCAATACATTTTACAGGCAATACGCATTAAGATTTTTTTTTGGGCACAGGATCTACACTACAGGTCCTCTTTAATGTAAAATTGTACGTAAGAGTGCAGTCAGTCTCCCACCTTTTCACAGTGCTGCAGATAAATTATGTAGCAGAAACAATGAGCTTTTCAAACTCCTCTCTTCTCCATAAACTTCTATTGGAGCAGGAGATTACTCGATTGAACATTCCCCAATTTAAAAGATTCTTGTGCATTTTTTTCTATTTAGGTGTACTCCAGGATGATCATCTCATTGGGCTAATGCTCTCAACCTCCTGTAGTAGGAAAAATGTTTCTATAAAAGACCCATGTAGCCATTGGTTGGTTGATCATATTTGATGACAAGTTTGTCAGAAAGTTACACTTGTAGACTTCATATTATTTTAGTGTTTTAAATACTGACAACCAGTTTTTGTCACTTTGGGGCAGAGTGGAAGTATTAAGTTTCAGCACAGATGGAATGGACTGTAATGTTTATTTCTCCCTATTCAGGTCCGGCAGGATATGACATCTGCATCTGATTATTTTTCGTCTCTTCATGGTGGTCAGAGTGGATACCTACCTACAGCTCCTACACAACAGGCACATGTGTGTTCAGTTTCATGCAGAGAGTATTGGTAACATTGTTTGAGGAGGAGGTGACACTATTGTGTGTACTGTACCTGTGCAAGTGTATAGAGGAGGAGATGTCTGCCCTTCCTGCTGCTATATAATTGAATTATCACTCTGTTTTTTCAGGTTCTTCTGTCTATGGTGGACGCTCCTCTTCCAGTCATGGGATTTGGATCCTTATCATCTGCAGCCCAGCAGCCTTCACTTGTCACTGTAGGTCAGACATTGCCTCCACTTCATCAACTCTCTGCTACAGGCCGAATGTCGCACGGTGTCAGAAATGAGGTGAGGCTATCTGTTAAAGAGGAAATAAACCCATCAAATTAACAGTTTAAAAAAAAGTTACATTCCCAGCTTGCGGTCACATTGGTTGTGCTCTCAACCAAACCGTTAAACCATCCAGTGGCTGGGGACATAACTGATCACATGTGCAGCATCATGGCAGTTGAAGATTAAACAGAGGCCAAGATGGTAGCTTCCTTGGCTAAAAAAGATAGGAGGGTTTACATCCATTTTAAGGCTTTGATTGTTTCCCTATTGGTGGCTCAATAACCTTAGGGGTATGCAGGGAATTGGTCAGTCACTTTTTCCCTTTTTATGCTCATTACCAGAATGTTGATTCAGGTGGGATTGTAAGGCAAGCCATTGATGAATTGATTTTCTTTTCTTCCACCATGGGTGGAAGGAAAGAAAATCGCTTGATTCCCCCATGAGCACGGACTGATGGAATGCTTCCCACAGTGCTATTGTATTCTACCGGTGTAAGCCTTCCTGGCTGGCAAAACATAATTGCTGCAATCAGCGATAACTGCCGGCTGTAATCGCATGGCAAAAATTCGACAGGCTATTTGTAACCAAGTTGATCAATAGATCAAATTTGGTACAATGAGCCTGCCCATACATATATCAAAATTCATCCGGTCCCTGCTGAATCAGCAGAATTTTAAACCGTGTATGGGCAGCTTAAAGGATAAGTTCACCTTTTTTACACTTATATCCCCCAATCCCCTGTTTTCTTCCACCCGGCTGCGTCATTCATTCACAGTGTTTTGTGAATGTGAAAACTAAAAGTACAGACAGCCTTTGGGTTTGTCAGACTGTAGTTCTCAATGAACTACCAGGGTGCTTGTTGAGCACTCTGGGTAGTTTATTGAGCTTCCTGTTAGGCTATAACTGCCTGTATCAGAGGTACGAGCAGACAGCTACACAGACAGTGGCATAACACCCACAATTTGCTGATCGTGGGTGCAGTGCTTTACAGACTTCTAACATAAATAATAAATGCATACTTTTTTACCTGAAAAAAAATATACATTTTTTTTATTTATTTTTTTATTTTTGTAAAGGTGTGCTTATCCTTTAAGTGATAAAATCCAGTGGCTTACTCTGGAAAGGAGAGGCAGTGATAGCTGTATAACGTTCAATAAAGTGAGTATTATGCGTTCGTGTAGAATATCATCACATGCCTGACGAAGGGGTCCTGCGTGATTCCGAAACGTTGCACTCTGTTGTGATCATGCAATAAATAATCAGTTTGGACGGTACTTTGTGTCGATCCATGGTGTGCTAGCAAATATCTACTTTGTGACTTGAACCAGCATCCAGCTCGTTTTTGCTGCAGCACCCAAACTTTGAAAGCTTATCCAGGAACGTGCGCGATGGGAATATGAAGTATTACATGTAGAATATTATGTACATTGAATAGAGGTGCACTAAAAACATTTTGGTACCAAAACCGAAAATTCAGGATACACTTAAAGTGGTTGTAAAGGCAGAAGGTTTTTTATCTTAATGCATTTCATGCGTTAAGATAAAAAGCCTTCTGTGTGCAGCAACCCCCCTAACACTTACCCGAGGTTCCTCTAGCTCCAGCGATGTTGTAGGCTGTCCAGGATTCCCCTCCTCATTGGCTCCCGCTGCTGTCAATCAAAGTCAGTGCGCCAATAAGAATAGAAAAGGGGCGGTGATGGGTCACAGCTCCATGTTTGAATGGACACAGGGAGCTGTGACTCAGCTCAGCCCCATAGCAGGCTGCTTGCTGTGGAGGCACCCAACAGGAGGGAGGGGCCAGGAGAGCCGAAGAGGGACCCGAGAAGAGGAGGATCAGGGCTGCTCTGTGCAAAACCAACTGCACAGAGAAGGTAAGTATACCATGACACTTTACAATCATTTTAAAGTGGTTATAAAAGCATAATGTTTTTAAGCTTTTTAAATAATATCATGAATTTAAATAAATATGAATTTATTGTCCGCCATTATCGGCACCCTTTTAAAGCGGTGTTAAAAGTCCTGCTTGTTGCATTGTTGTGTTTTCTAAGCAAGGTAAAATTGCTGCACAATCTTGGGCGTTTTTTGTCTTTTGGCACAACGCTGAAAACCCGATTTTCGATGGCCAAAATGTTGGTGCATAACTAATATTGAAATGTAGAACTTGTAGCACCAAATATAAATTGTACAGCACACACATGCTATGTTATAAATGTAAGAAGAAGTGTATTCCATTAACTTTGTAGAGTATATATAATCTCATAAGCAGAGAATTGTTTTAGTTATATCAACCACAGCAGATCACGTGGCACTTTTTAAAATGAGCTTGTTGTGGAAATATATTGACAAGCCTACTCTGGAATAAATGGGTAATATTCACGAAAGTGTAGAGGTCCAGCAGAATAGAAGTAGCAGGTACATCGAGAGTGAGGAGAGAAGAGGATAAGGACACACGGGGAAGAGTTAGAGCTAAGAAAGACATCAACACCCAGCTGACTCTGCACCAGGTTATAGGCAGAAATAGCAATTTACTATTAAATGGTGAGTAGTGCTTGGATTGGAGGCGTTTGTTTATGCAGCAGTTTCCATGTAAAGAAACTGCTCAACCACGGTGTTTGGGCTTCAGTGCCCGTGGGAAAGGGGTCTTTAAATTGTCCCCAGTCAAGTCAGACAATCACTATACATAGAGGATTATTTGTATAGCAAGAATCTTGCAACATTTTCAGGGGTTTCACCCCGTGCAATGTGAAAAACACTACTGTATAATCACACATACATTTGTCTGTTCGTTTGCAGTATCAGAGCCATTCGTTGGATGTGAAGCAGCCAGATAATCTACAAAGTGTCGGAGCCGGTATCCATGCAGCAGGAGGAAGGTAAGGATAATGACCTTTTTTATATGTTTCCATTGAGCCATCTTGAAATCTAAACACAAAAGTAAAATAAATAGGACTTTTTTTTTTTTTTTGTTTTTTTTGTTTTTTTTTCGGGTGCCAGCGAAAATCGGTAAACATGCATGGTCTTAAAAAAAAAAAAAAAAAAATCCCTGGAAACTGAGCACATTCTACTATTTTTTTTTTTTTTTTTAATCCCTTAAAAATATCTGCCTATGCCTGCCCCTAATCTGTCCTTCTCTATATAAATATAATATTTTTTTTCCAGCAAAACAATGTTGCTGCCTTGACTCCCAGGTGCCTGCCCACATATTGTATGTAAGGAAAAGGCTCTTGGGAAATGTAGTCGTCGTATTGTGCCTAAGTCATTAGGAACTGACCTCTCTGCCCCTTCAAACATTTTTAAAGCATGATGATGATGTAATTGGGATAATCAAATATGCATGCTCTGGCAGTGGTTGATTGATTGTGGCTGGAGTTTGACTGTGGAGGATATTCCATTACATATTTGCTGCTTGCCTTCTCTCCATCCACATCCCCTGCTTCATGCTGTGTCCTGCTGATCATATATGGAGGTGCTGTGGAGACACTTGAGATGCATAAGTCAATCACATCCTATGGTTGCTATTATATGCTTCTCCCTTTCCAAAGACTATATTCTGCTGGTTTGCTACATAATTAACCAATTCAGCTCCAAAAGAATTACCCCCCTTCATGACCAGGCCATTTTTTTTTCCCCACTGGGTGCCGGTGGACATTGGGTCCGCGGGACTCACTGATCAGCTCCTGCTGTGTAGAATTACAGTGGGAGCGAGCCAGCGTGCACTCGCACCGGATACCCGAAAGTGCTGGATCACGTGTATATATAAAAAGAAAATTATTATATATATATGATTCTGCACAGTGGGCCACCCTGTAGCAGTAAATCTACTTTAGGGCTTTTGGCAGGCAGTGTAACCCCTTCCCGCCGACCGTACGCATATCTGCGTACTCGGCTTTCGGGGGTTATACCGGGATGATGCCCGCAGCTGCAGGCATCATCCCGGTACCGTTGTTTAGAGCGGGCGATCGGCTACCCATATATAACAACCGATGTGGCTAAAAGCCGCTCGGCTGTTATACCGGAGGAGCGGGAGGGGACATCCCCCCCCCTCCCGACGCCTCCCGCCACTCTTACCGGGCCTCCCGTGCGATCGGGAGGCCCGGTGTCCAATCGGGTACCTTCGGCAACTGGGGGCGTGCTGGAACGAAGCTGTGGGCGGCTTCGTTCCAGCCTTCTCAGTGTAAACGCGGAAGCGACGTCATGACGTCACTTCCCGTTTACTCGGCTGCCAATGGCGCCGAATTTAAAAAAAAATACATAGTATTCAGAATCACCGTTTTCGGCGATCTGAATACTTTTAAGTGTAAAGGAGGGATGGGGGGTCTTTTAGACCCCCCGACCCTCCATAAAGAGTACCTGTCACCACCTATTACTGTCACAAGGGATGTTTACATTCCTTGTGACAGCAATAAAAGTAAAAAAAAAACTTTTTTTTTTTAAACACCATTTATTAGTATAAAAATAAATAAAAAAAACAAAACAATTTTTTTAAAGCGTCCCCGTCCCCGCGAGCACTCGCAGCGAAGAAAACGCATACAGAAGTCGCGCCCGCATATGTAAACGGTGTTCACATCACACATATGAGGTATCGCCACGATCGTCAGAGCGAGAGCAATAATTCTAGCCCTAGATCTCCTCTGTAACTCTAACCTGGTAACCGTAAAAAAAATTTAAAGCGTCGCCTATGGAAATTCATAGCTACCATAGTTTGTCGCCATTCCACGAGTGCGTGCAATTATAAAGCGTGACATGTTTGGTATCTATTTACTCGGCGTAACATCATCTTTCACATTATACAAAAAAATTGGATTAACTTTACTGTTTGGATTTTTTAAAATTCATGGAAGTGTCCCTTTTCCAAAAATTTGCGTTTAAAACACCGCTGCACAAATACCGTGTGATATAAAATATTGCAACAATCTCCATTTTATTCTCTAGATTCTCTGCTAAAAAATATATATATATAATGTTTGGGGGTTCTAAGTAATTTTCTAGCAAAAAATATGGATTTTAACTTGTAAACACCAAATTTCAAAAATAGGCTTAGTCATGAAAGGGTTAAAGGTGGTTTGAGAGTGACAACGTAATATGAATTCACTGTGCTTTACTGAGTGTTCTCCCTCTTCTGAATTACACTCAACAACTCACTACAGCCTCTCCATCATCTCTAAGCTGCTCTTAATTGTTCCTAGTGTGCCCGATATAATTATCTGGTTATTGTTGGCTTTAATGGTGAATAGTTTTGCCAATTATACCCAGCTGTCCCAATGTGCTATTTAAGCCTGCTTGATTTGTGCAGTGCTGTCAGTTGCCAACAGGAGTATGAGGAATGTGGTCACAGGTCCTGTGCTATTTCAGAGGTGGTGCACCACAGCCCTGCAATTTATCTCATGGGAGAACTGTTTGGGAGGGCGTGTAATACAGTCCCCAATGCTAATTTCAGAAGGCCGATGGCATGTATTCTGTGATTTAGGATGTATGAATGTGCGTATGATATCTAGACATACTCTTTTGTACTAAAGACAACATTGTCTTTTTTTATGATGGTGGAAGGTGGTTATATTTATTATTTTTGTTAATATGAAAAACCTTTTTTGAATATACAAAATATTATCTAGATTTCTTAGTTGAGTGATTTTGTTTTGGTTTTTTTTGGTCCATTAGAGCCTGTCATATGGTCCTTTTTTTTTTGTCTGCCATTTTTTTGTGTATATTGTAAGCTGACCATAGTTAGTCAGTGTAACAAGCCCCTGCTCGCTCGGTTCCACTCTCCCGACACTCCTCTGCGGCTATAGAATCAGATTGCAGATCGCAACATCTGATGGTTCGGTCATCCGATGCTCTGGGACTAGAACTACAGCTATGTGCCGTTCTAATCCAGTTGTGTAGCTCAGAACAAACACCAGGCAGGCTGTATGTAAGTTCAACTAGGAATCTCTTTTATTGAAAAATACAGGCTCTTTTTTTATACAATAAAAGAGGAGGTGTATACCTCCTGCTCGTATTACTCTGAACATACCTAATTAACATGGTCTAATTAACTAATCCCTTTAGACAGCCTAGATGACTCAGACATGACCTTTAGGCCAGACTGGCCGTCTTGTAGCTCAGAAAACCCAATCAATATTATCACAATAGCAGAGTTAATTAACACAAACCACAATGGGGATCTAATGACTCTTAGATCCCATACTAGAGACTTATTTACAATACACATTCTATCAGGCAACAGACAGACAGGTGGCTGGAATTGACATCAGCATCTCCTAACAGTATTTATCCCAGCATTATGAATCAGCCAGTATTTCTAATATGGCAAATCCAGGGTCCCCAGAGTCTGTGTGTCCTGGGGGACCAGGACCCAAATCCACAGTAATACCACCTCAAGGGTCCCCAGGCACACAGCTCACAAAGAGCACCATTCCCCCAAATGCCAGGGCCCACATTCGATTGGCAAGAGGCTAGCATTCAGTCCCCTCCAAAAGTCTCTCTCCCGGCTAGGTCTGTCACAGTCAGTAACCGTATTCACTTTCAGTCCCTTACGTTTTATATTTTTTGGTAGCTTTACCAGCTGTGTTTTTATATATATATATATATATATATATATATATATATATATATATATATATATATATATATATATATATATTTTTTTTTTTTTTTTATATAAATAATAATAAAAAAGAGGGCATTGAAAATGAAACCAATGTTTCATTCAAAGTTCATTCAAATGTTTGCTTGCAGGTACCAGAAAGGCTGCCTTTATTCAGGATGTGATGATTTACCTTTTTAGTTCACCTTCTCTTTTTAGGAAGGTATTATTTGGATATCTCTCACATTTCCTTTTTGTGTTTAGGACAAAATCATCACATTCAAGCTATGGAGTTGTCCGCAATCAGCGCCTAGATGTTTATCAGCAGGTTAGTCCATTATCCCTTTCATATGCTCCTCATGCAGTGCTGTTGGTAAGAATCATGGCCCTCCAAGACCCATATCTCATCCTAAATGGTGGTGATTATTTTGCTGTGCTGCTTTGGCTTCATTCTATGTAAATCCCCAGCAGCAAGACCCATGAATACCTGGGAGTGAAGCTGGACCTGCCATAAAGTATAATTGTAATCCGCTGATGGTTCAGGGCTCAACAAACCTCAGACACCAGGTTGCAAAAGGCGCCAAGAAATGTCCTTAGGCCGCCCGCGCCTCCCCCCCATAGGTATCCTGAGCTCCGCTTGCCTGGGACCGGCATAGAGCATGATCTCACTTCCAGGTCCTCATTGACCGTTTCCTGGGCCATCGGGGTCAGGAAAGAATGTAATGCAGTGCAATGTGTATTGCATTTCATTCAGTGTAGCACAGTTTTCTTTTTTCATTGTAAAAAAATTAGTTACACCCAAGCACATAAAATACCCCCCCACACACACCTGAAAACGTTGATTGGGATACATGTTATATATTGCCGCACACGTCAGAATGAGAGCAATAATTCTAGCACCAGACCTCCTTTGTAAAGCCAAACTGATGACCTATAGGGGGCTTTTCAGTGGTAGCCTATAGAAAATATAGGGTACTGAAGTTTGCCGCCATTTCACGGCGCACACAGATTTAATGGTTGACATGTTTGGTATCTATTAGGTAATATATTGTGTTTTTGTGCCTCCAAAAATTAACTTTTAATGTGTTTTTTACTGAAGTGTTTGTTTCCTAGACCTTTTTGGTAATATCATTTGGCATAAAAAATTGGAACTACCACTATTTCTTTATCGTACCTCATGGGACACAGAGCCTAAGTAATTACTTAATGGGTTATGGGCCCCCTTCAGGTGTTGACACTGGTATACCCAATCAAGGAAGTTCATTCCCTATATAACCCCTCCTCCTTCCAGGAGCACATTAGTTTTTTCGCCAGTGTCTAAGGTGTTGGTCACGAGTGAGCTCTGAGGAGCTTCAGGAGGGATCCATGCTGGATTTAAAAAACCTCCACAACTGGATCCATCCAAGCCACTGAGGCCACAGGATGGTACCCGGGCCTCGCAAAGAAGAGCGAGGTTTTGCCTGTAATGCTTCTCTTTGAGGACTGGACCCTAGGAACCAGGACTCTTTTTGGTCTTGCTACATTACCTAAAGTTGTCCTGAGGGGTGCTATATAGGTCCAAAGAAGTGGAACCCCTATAATAGGGACCCGGCCTTTGAAGGTTACTAACGCTGCCCGCCATGATGGGTGAAGTTTGGATCGGTCTGTTTCAGCAGATCCTGCAGCGAGGAAAAGGTAAGGAAGAAGCTTAGGAACTGCAAAGTCCACCTATGCCTCTTTTTTTTTTTCTTCCATATGAAAACATTGTAATGCCTTAAAATCTCCTCTAGAGGGATTAAAGATACACATACCTTATTACATTGTTTCTCAGCAGCTCTGTCCAGTTACAACAGCTTGTGTGGTCCCAATTGCACGGGGCGGTTTGCATTGAACAAAATGTTCCCCCCCCCAATTGGGGAAACTAAGGGGCTGGGGGTACAGCAATGTAAAAGCTGTACTACATCATTTGGGTAGTATTGCATATTTAAGTATTTGGCAATGTGTCAGTGCTAAACTGATTTACACTTAATGAGAATATAAGTTTCAACTGCTAAATATATATCCCACCCGAGGAGGGCGGCTTGGCTTTTTTTTATACATCAAGCGGAGCTTTGTTCCGGTTTGGGAGGTTTAGCAGCAGCCAGAAGCAGTTTAATAACATTTTATTATGTTTTAGTTGCCTGTTTAAAGCTTGTTGCGCCCATACAGTGAAACTGTCAGGAACGCCAAATGGCGGCGGCAGCCTCCTCTGCTTCTGCATTACAGCCCCGAATGCGTGCCGTGCGCAGGGGCTAAAGTTAATTTGAAAGGAGGAGGGCGGGTCACTGAAAGGGGGCGTGATCTAAGACAGGCGGCGCCGTGTGCAGGACTCGGCATCCACGTGGAGCACACAGCGCACACACTGGGAAGTAATTAGGCTCACACCTGAAGTCTCTCATATAAAGCTGACGCTCTTATGACAGAAAGTCTCTATCAAGAGCAGCTGAAGTGAAGAGGCTATCACACAGGACACAGGAGCGCTTGGTCACATAAACGGTGTATAAAGGCATTTCCAGTACAGGAAATACAATTGTTATTCAGCTTCAGAAATTGATCTGTATGGTAACTTTATAGCTAGACTATTGCTCAGCAAATAGTATATTTGTCTTAAAGTGCCTCTGCTATTGTGCTTAGCATTGTGACTTCCAGAGCTACCACAAGGGTGCCAAAAATTCCACCCCAGGCGCTGGCAACTCCAGTCATGCCTCCAAACTGTCATCCTCTCCGGAGATACGAGATATGGCAAGCCAGGGTGAGTCATTGGAACCTATTGGTGATGCAACTGCTTCTCACACTTCAGCCCCTGTATACGTGACTGATGATGCATTTTCCTCTGCACTGCAGGGCTTAGAAGGAAGATTAGCGGCTGTACTCGCATCCTCCATCCAAGTGGATAGGAAGCGTGCTAGATCCCCTTCCCCCACCTCAAACCCTTTACTAAGGGAACAGTGGGCACAGGATGAGGTATTACCCTTAGGCGATCACGTATAAAAACAAGCCGATTATTCCTCTGCAGGGGGAAACAACAGTTGATGAACCTTATGCAACCTTGCAATCTGAGAGATTGATGGTACAAACTCTTACGGAGATGGTTTGTTCCACTTTCATGCTACCCCTAACAGAGTCAGCTGAAAGTTCGGTCCATTCCTTGGGTTCTTTAAAACCTTTACAGCCTTTTCATGTGTTTCCGGTCCATGCATTACTAGAATAGCTTATTTATGCTGAATTGGATCATCCGGATAAACATTTTCTCCCTCCAAAGAGATTTTCAGTTCTCAATCCCATGGAGGAGAAATTCACAAAAGATGGAAAGTACCAGCAGTAGGTGCTGCGATTTCTAGCATCAATAAAAATTTAACTTGTCCAGTAGACAATGCACAAATGCTTAAGGATCCAACAGATAAACAGTTTGAATTTCTGTTAAAATCCTCTTTTTCCTTGGCCATTGCCATTTCTCAGCCTGCAGTCGCTGCAATAGGCATCTGTCAGTCCCTAAAGGACCAGTTGAAAGAGGCCCTTAGGGAGGTCCCTGCACAACAGGCCTGTGAGTTACCCGAACTACCAAAGGCGCTATGTTTTGCCATAGACGCCATGAAAGACTCTATTCACCAAGTGTCCCGCCTTGTGCTTGTGCTAAAACACATGCGTAGGACCCTGTGGTTAAAAAGTTTGTCAGGAAGCACCTTGCAAAAAGCTTTTGACTAGTTTCCCCTTTCATGGGGAGTGACTATTTGGGGAGGATTTGGTCAAATACATCCAAATGATTTCTAGTGGGAAAGGTTCTCTCTTGCCCAAAAGAAGGTATAAACGTCCTTTTATTTAAACTGACTCCTTCCCCTGCGCCAGGGGCAGCTGCCTCTAGGCAGTGGCGACGGCCTCCATCGTCAGACTCTAGAGAAAAGCCTCAGGGTCAGGCCCAGGCACAGAAAACATTCACCCCCTATATACATGATTGAAAATGCATTTTTCCCCCGCCCTGCAGGGCCTAGAAGGAAAATTAACGACTTTAAACGCATCTGCTATCCAAAAGGATAGGAAGCGTGTTAGATCACCACCTTAGACCCCTTATCAAGGGAACAGTGGGTAGAGGATGAGGGGTTACCCTCAGGTGATCAGGAAGAAAGGCAAACCGATTACTCCTCTGTGAAGGAAACAACTGGAGTTGAACCTTTTTCAGCCTCGCAATCTGAGAGATTGCTGGTACAAATCTCTTACAGAGATGGTTCGTGCCTCTTTCAACCTACCTCTAGTAGAGTCAGCTGATCTGTTTCTTCTTAGGTTCCTTAAAACCTTCACTACCTTTTTCATGCGTTTCATGTACATGTACAGATCCACGCAGAAATTCAACAGATCCATTTCTAGATCTAAAGAATCTAAATCCGTTGCTGAACATCGCCTCCTTTCTGTGGAGTAAATCAGGTCAGTGGTTTCTTCTGGCAACTATCGGCATCAGGGATGCATATCTGCATGTCCATATATTTCCTGCTCACCAAAGGTTTCTGCGATTTGAAGTAGAACAGCAGCATTTCAGTTTGTAGCCTTGCCCTTCGGGCCAGCTACAGCACCCCGAGTTTTCACAAAAGTGCTAGCCCGCCTCTAGCCATGTTAAGGGCACCGGGCATAAACAGTCTTGGCATGCCTAGACGATCTATTGCTAATAGACCAAATGGTGTACGCATTACAACCAGTTACCTGGAAAAGTCTGGGTTGCGTTCTCAACCTAGAGAAGTCTCCCTTAAAACTGCTAAAAAAGCTGGAGTATTTGGGTCTGATCATAGATACAGCCCAGAAAAAGGTGTTCTTGGCCAGGCAAAAAACAACTCCATAAGAGAGTTGGTGCGGAGGGTCAGGTCAAAAGGAGATCCCTCCATTCTCCTTTGCATGAGGTTGTTAGGAAAGATGGTGGCTTCATTCGAAGCAGTTCCCTATGCCCAGTTCCATTCGAGACTGTTGCAAAACAGTATTCTATCTGCTTGGATCAAAACGATCCAAGCTTTGGACTTGCCAATGCGGCTGTCCCCAAGGGTGTCCCAAAGCCTCAATTGGTGGTTACTAAAGAATCTGTTATGCGTTGGTGATACCGTGGGATCAGTTCTCACTGATCTATGCATTTCCCCCTATTCAATTGCTGCCTCAACTTATTTGCAGGATCAAGCTGGAAAGAAACCGGTAATTCTGGCAGCACCATCATGGACCAGAAGGTCATGGTACGCAGAAATCGTAAAGATGGCAGTGGAGGATCCATGGTCCCTTCCACTAAGGCCAGACCTGCTCTCACAGGGGCCGATATTCACCCTACTTTACAAACGCTAAATTTAACGGCCTGGCTATTGAATCCCACATTCTGAGTAAATGTGGGCTTTCCGGGTCAGTTATCTCTACTTTGATTAATACAAGGAAACCAACTTCCAGATGTATGCATTTATAGAGTCTGGAAGGCTTATGTTTCCTGGTGTGAATCCAAGGGTTGGCACCCTCGGAGATATATCATAAGCAGAATTCTTGCCTTTCTACAAGTAGGCGTAGAGATGAAGTTGGCCTTGAGTACTATTAAGGGCCAAGTTTTAGCCTTATCGATTTTTATTTTAAAGACCGCTTGCTACTCCATTCTTTAGTCTGGGGTTTCATGCAGGGGGTGATGCGGATTAATCCGCCAATTAAATCACCTTTGAGCCCTTGGGACTTGAACTTCGTTTTGTCAGTGTTACAAAAACAGCCATTTGAGCCAATACAGCATATTTCTTTAGTCCTTCTGACAAGGAAGTTGGTATTATTGGTTGCTATATCCTCAGCAAGGAGGGTTTCGGAATTAGCTGCTCTTTCTTGTAAAGAGCCATATTTGCATTTTCATGAGGACAGAGTGGTTTTACGCCCTCGTCCAGACTTTTTGCCAAAAGTGGTCTCAGGTTTCCACCTGAAACAAGATATTGTCCTGCCATCCTTTTTTTCCAAAACCATGTTCCAGGGAAGAAAAGTCACTACATTGTCTTGATGTGGTGAGAGCAGTGAAAATCTATTTAAAGACAACTGCTCAGATTCTTAAGACTGATGTCTTCTTTATTCTGCCGGAGGGTCCTAAGAAAGGACAGGCAGCGTTGAAATCCACTGTTGCTAAGTGGATTCGGCAAGTGATAATTCAAACTTATAATTTTAAGGGGTAAGATTCCCCCTTTTCAAGTTAAGGCGCACTCTACCAGAGTGGTTAGTGCTTCTTGGGCAGGGCATCATCAGGCCTCCATGGCTCAGATCTGTAAGGCCGCAACTTGGTCTTCAGTGCATACATTCACCACGTTTTATCAGCTGGATGTAAGGAGGTATAAGGATATCGCCTTCGGGCGCAGTATGCTGCAGGCAGCAGTATAAGTCCTCAAGTCTGGGGGTACCCTCTGGATTGTCTCTCCCTCCCCTCAAGTAGCATTGCTATGGGATGTCCCATTAAGTAATTACTTGGGCTCTGTGTCCCATGATGTACGATAGGATTTTTATTACAGCTTACCTGTAAAATCCTTTTCTTTGAGTGCATCATGGGACACACCGGTCCCTCCCCTCTTTTGGGATTTAAGTATATTGCTTTGCTACAAAAACTGATGTGTTCCTGGAAGGAGGAGGGGTTATATAGGGAGTAAACTTCCTTGATTGGGTATACCAGTGTCAACACCTGAAGGTGACCTAAGGCTCTGTGTCCCATGATGTACTCCAAGAAAAGGATTTTACAGGTAAGCTGTAATAAAAATCCTATTTTTATTCTCTAGGGTCTCTGCGTTCAGAAAATATGTTTGTGGGTTTTATGTAATCTTCAGGCCTAAAATCTTTTAAACGTGTGCAAAAAAAACACATCAACTGCTCTGGCTGTGAATGGATTAAAGGATAAGTTACTCTTCGGAAACATGTTACATGTTCTACCCGTAAGATTTGTTTAAAAAAAAAAAAAAGCTGGCTCCAAGATTCAAAGCAAATTTGTCAAGGAAGTGCAAAATTAATGTTAAATATAGTACATCTTGTATGCTAGTCCAGCTTCTCCACCCCCCTTCACCCCCTTCTATGTAGCTGCCATTGGATAAGTGAAGGGAATTACCAGTGTTTCACTTGGTGACATTGCAACCAAGATGGCGGCACCCAGCAGCAGTCTGAGCTTTTGTAGATATACACAAACGAGGCTTCTGCAGATAAATCATATGCTCTACAATATGTTATGGGAAGATTGTTGTTGAAATGAATGGTCTGGTGTCTTTTGATAAATATGCCTGTATTGTCCAGCTTAGTGACTTGGTAATAACTGACATTTTTTTTATATAACTTTTATTCCCTAGGTACTTCCTCCAAATGCTTCCCGCTGGACCCCCAGATCTTGGGAAAGACCACCGACCCAGGATAATGAAACCCAAAATACAAGAGATTCTTACACAGATGGAAAAGCGGCACCTTGACTCTCGTCACCTCATAATATGGTCCCTGTCACTTAAAATATATCCCTTTGCCCAGGCATTAAGGGGAGCGATTGTTGAGAGGCTCTTACGACTGACAATAGAAGCCCCTGTCAAGTTCCTACCGTCAGAGTTTTGCTCCATTTTTCCCACATCCAGAAGCTCCTCAACAAATTTATATTTTGTTTTTTTTTTTTGTTTGTTTGTTTTTGTTTTTTGTCCCCTTTTTCTGATAAATAAAGAGTATTTTCTCCCGCTCTGTTACTTTTTTTAAAACAATCTTTCAGTATGACCCTATATAGAGAAGGGTGGATGCTATGGTCAGAAGACATTTGCTGCTGGGAAACCAGTACAACAATGTGTGATTTGGTTCCCGCTATAAGTCCAATGGATGGACAATAGTCTTGTGTCCTGGTGTATTGATTAAGGTACATAGCAACTAATCACCTCTTCATATTGCCAGAGTAGGAAAATAAGGGAATTGGTTGGACAGACTATTCTTGTTTCAGATACTGTCGTCAGAAATGTTCAAAAGGTAAATTTGCTCTAAGCTAAATTAGAGAGTTGCTATTGTTGACCGTCACCTTTTCAAAATACCATTTGCTTGGTGGTTGTTATGCTAACCCTCTGGATTCCATACTTTTTTTTTATTTTCCCCCTCGTCTGTTGAGGGACACCGGAAGTCTGTCACCTTCTGGTTATTCCAGGTTCAGATATGGACTAAGTGCCAGGAGTAGATAATATGTGAATAGAGCAGCGCTAGCGACAATAAACCAAAATAATAAATATGTTACCGCTGCTGTAAGAAAGTACTAGTACTTGAAAATTATAAAACAAACACATACAGCGCTGGTAAAAATGTGCTAGTCCATAAATATCCTAAATGTAAAGTGCTCAAGACTTTGATGACGCCCTGGGGGAGGGGGCGAAACGCGTCGACGAAACATCCGGCTCACGTCCAACCAGTGACTCATTTCCTGTTTCCGTGGAACGCACGCTGCAAGTGGCGATCGCGGAAGTATTCTGATATGCCTGATTGCAACCAGGGAGTCTGTGAGTAGCGCTGTGATGCGCAAGTGGTTTCCCAGTTTTACAATATTTCACCATATTGCCTTTCCTTTTCTTTTGGGGGTCAACATCCACAAGTACATGACCTATCTGCAAGAACTTTTATATATCGGCTCCTATATTAGAGACATCACTGCATAACATCTATGGGGATGGATTGACAGCGCATGCTAAAGAGATGCTGTCTGCTTCTAGTGATATTGTCTAGTAGCCCAGCTGGTATCTATTTAGGACGATTTATCAGCACTATATTTACTTTGTTAGCACTTTAATATATACCGTATTTATCGGCGTATAACACGCACATTCATTTTAAGAGGGAAGTTTCAGGAAAAAAACAAAAATTTTAAATAAGCAACTTTGGAGCAAAATAAGGGTCAGTGCCCATCTGCAGCCTCATCAATCCACATCAATACAGCTTCACGATTGCCTTCAATGCAGCAGCCTCACCATTGCCATCAGTGCAGCCTGATTGACGTCCACCTGCAGCCTAGAGGGGAGGGGGCGGGACGAGCGCCGACAGATTACATACAAAGAGAATCTCCTATGATAGACAGAACAGTGGTCCAATGGCGGCCCAGGAGACAGGACTTCCTATTACAGAGGCTGCCAAGTAAACAGGAGATTCTCGCTGTATGTAATCTGACAGCGCTCGTCCGGCCCCCCTCCTTGTCCCCTCCGAGGCAGCTAAAATTGAAGTATTGGCGTATAACACGCACACGCTATTTGCACCCGATTTTCATGGTAAAAAAGTGAGTGTTATACGCCAATAAATACAGTATTTACCATTTCACTAGCAATTGTATAATACTGATTGCAGATTCATTGGAATTTGCACTTTATGTATGAGGTTTATGGAGAACAAATAGTTGATTTGTATATTGCACTCAGTGTATATTAATATCCACTACTCGTGTCATTTATGGATTTAAGCTTATCAGTATTGCATAGAGCTCTTTACATTTAGGATATTTATGGACTAGCACATTTTTACCAGCGCTGTATGTGTTTGTTTTATAAGTGCCAGGAGTACCTCCTTGCTTAGATTGCTGGGCAACTTTATAAATTCCCACTTTCTGACATTTACCACAAAAGGGGTTAACGCTGAGGGTCTAAACATTGGTTTTCATACAAAAACATCACAAATAACAGACAACATACACCCAACATACATCCCCACACTCTAATGCCGCGTACACACGATCGCACATTCCGACAACAAAATCCATGGATTTTTTCCGACGGATGTTGGCTCAAACTTGTCTTGCATACACACGGTCACACAAATCTTGTCGGAAATTGCGAACGTCAAGAACGCGGTGACGTACAACACGTACGATGAGACGAGAAAAAATAAGTTCAATAGCCAGTGCGGCTCTTCTGATTGATTCCGAGCATGCGTGGAACTTTGTGCGTCGGTGTACACACGATCGGAATTTACGACAACGGATTTTGTTGTCAGAAAATTTGAGATCCAGATCTCAAATTTCGTGTGATGGAAATTCCGATGGAAAATGTCCGATGGAGCCTACACACGGTCGGAATTTCCAACAAGCTCCCATCGAACATTTTCCGTTGGAAAATCCGACTGTGTGTACGGGGGCATAAGGCTCTGGTGCTGCTTGCAGTACCACTGATGCGGCCAACTTCTGCAGCCTGGAATCATGTGGCCCTCAGATCCTTGAGTATTTCCCATCTTCAGAGTCTTACCTATGAAGGTGGTCAGCTTCTCTGATCTCTTGATTGAGGTCTTTAATACAGTCATGCATGACTTTATGGCCCAAATTGACTATTTGCTAATTTTTATACCAGAGGCCACAGGCGTGCTCCTGTGCCTTCCCCTGCAGGTTCTGTGTCTGATCTGTCCACAGTTTCCGAATTATCAGCCTCTGAGATTCTGGGTCCCCCCAGTCCTTACTGGACAAGCTTGCCTCTGAGAAATGGAAGTCTTCTGTCATTGCTCCAAAATGAAGACTGCTCAAAACTTTACCAGAGGTAATGAGACTGGTGTGATCTTTACATGTTTTATTCTTGGGACTTTTGCTCCTGTACAGCTTTCTGGCCTTTTGTTAAATGGCATATGTATGAGCAGTTACAGGAATCAGGTGTGGCGTTTGGGTTTACTTGTCATCTTCTACTGTAGGCTCAATATGTTTATGTTTTATGCTTGCTTCCACTCAAAAAGAAAAAAAAAGAAACCCTCTAGGTCGGACTTTGGAAACAGATTGGAACAACAATGTATTATATTAAAAAATTGGATTTTATTGAACATAGATACATAGGAATAAACAATATAAAATATAATATAAAAATATAAAAAAGGTTATCGTCCATTGACGACCACGCAATGGCCAGAAGAGATGGACGTTACATATACCCAAGAAAAGGAATGATGTTTTAACAGTATGGCATCAAAAACATGCATGAGCCCCTGTGCGTCATCGCGTTTCGCAGGATTGCTTCCTCAGGGAGTTTGGCAGCACCTGTAATATGTACCTATCTTCCCCTGAAAACTATAACTGCATAAATCCACAGGGGGGGAGGCCAGCACCTGTAGTGTGTGCCTGTATATCTTTCCCTGAAAGTACCTTCCTCCCTCTTCTTGGGTATATGTAACGTCTGTCTCTTCTGGCCATTGCATGGCCGTCAATGGACAATACCTTTTTTTTTTTTTTTTTTTTTTTTTAATTATTATTGTTTATTCCTATGCATCTATGTTCAATAAAATCCAATTTTTTAAGATAATACAGTGTTGTTCCAATATGCTTCCAAAGTCCGACCTAGAGGGTTTCTTCTTTTTTTCTTTTCTAATGAATTTTACGTATGTGGCACATGAGCGATTCACTTTAAAGTATTGAGCTTGCTTCCACTCTTTGTAACTTTTCCTTAATAATACATCACAGAACACAGAGGTCTTGGATATTCATAACTGCTTGGTTAAAGCGGAGTTCCACCCAAAAATGGAATTTCCACTTTTTGGATTTCTCCGCCCCTCAGTATTTACATTTGGCACCTTTCAGGGGGGAGCAGATACCTGTATAATCCAGGTATTTGCTCCTACTTCTGGGCATAGATCGCCGCAGTATCCGATGCGATCTACACCATGTCTGTCCCCTCCTCCGTCCCCCCTGCTGTCTTCTGGGAGACGCACAGGTCCCAGAAGACACCAGGGACCAGTGAGGTCATGCAGCGTGACTCACGCATGCCCAGTAGGGAACCAGGCTGTGAAGCCACAAGGCTTCATTCCTAAACTCACTTACCGAAGATGCTGGTGCCTCCACTCGGGAGCCGAGGGACAGTTCGGTTTTGGGTGAGGGACCCGAGGGACAGTTAGATATCGGGTGAGGACATCATGGCCGCCCTGGGCAGGTAAGTGTCCTAATATTAAAAGTCAGCACAGCAGCTGCAGTATTTGTAGCTGCTGATTTTTTTCTCGGCAGAACTCCGCTTTAATGCTGCCATCCTCAGGTAAATGTACACTGGGCAAAGAAAAAAAAAAAAGACCTCCCCGCCCCGTTCAGCTTCTCTTTTTAGCTACTTACGTTAAAGGATGTGTCCACAGATTTTTCTCTTAGGATTTTCGTTTTAAGGGCTTTGTCCTGATTTCCTGGACAATTCCTAACACCCCTGAGCAGAAGAGTTGCTACACTGTACCCGGACCCCACATACAAGAGTGTGAACAGTGCGCAAGCTTTGCTGGTTGGCGCTGGATCCTACAAGCAGCAATCTCTGGGGAACATTGTATCCAATGACCTTGCTGGCAGGGTGCTATACAGGTTTAGGGCAGTGATCCCCCTGTAGGGAAGTCAAATGATGCTTAGGAGAAGGACCGCAACATAATGTGCTGGTTGGGGAAAAATGTGTTTTTGGAGGCTGTTGTGGACTTTAATGGTACTGTACAAGGACATCAACACATAAGTGATCTATAAAAATAAAAAAAAGAGTAATTTTAGAACAACAATTTGCTAAAAACATATATAAAAAAAAAAGATTGTGCCCCAATAGGGCACTAAAGGCACAAAGATTGTGCCCCAATAGGGCACTAAAGGCATTCTCTAGTACAGGGGTCGGGAACCTATGGCTGTGGCTTTTTTGATGGCTGCATCTGGCTCGCAGACAAATCTTTAATAAAAAAATTATTAAGGTTAAAAATATAAAACATTCTCATGTATTTCAATCCATTCATTTCCTACCACTCATCATGCTCATGGTGGCGGGTAGGGATGGGCTTTATGTTCGGGTCGAACATGAGTTCGACTCGAACATTGGCTGTTCGCCGAACAGCGAACAATTTGGGGTGTTCGCTGCAAATTCGAAAGCCGTGGAACACCCTTTAAAAGTCTATGGAAGAAATCAAAAGTGCTAATTTTAAAGGCTTATATGCATTGTATTGTCTTGTCATAAAAAGTGTTTGGGGACCTGGGTCCTGCCCCAGGGGACATGTATCAATGCAAAAAAAGTTTTTAAAACGGGCGTTTTTTTCGGGAACAGTGATTTTAATAATGCTTAAAATGAAACAATAAAAGTGTAATATTCCTTTAAATTTCGTACCTGGGGGGTGTCTATAGTATGCCTGTAAAGGGGAGCGTGTTTCCCGTGTTTAGAACAGTCTGACAGCAAAATGACATTTCTAAAGGAAAAAAAAGTCATGTAACACTACTATCGCTAGCACCGGCTATAATGAATTGTCAGTCCGGCAATACACATAACCGTTCATTGATAAAAACGGCATGGAATTTCCCACAGGGGAACCCCAAACCAAAATTTTAAAAAAGTGTGGGGGTCCCCCTAAATTCCATACCAGGCCCTTCAGATCTGGTATGGATATTAAGGTGAACCCTGCACCAAAATTAAAAAAAAAATGGTGTGGGGGTACCCCTCAAAATCCATACCAGACCTGAGTTTAAGGGGAACCCCGTGCCCCAATTTTTTTTTTAAAATGACGTGGGGTCCCCCTAAAGATCCATACCAGACCCTTATCCGAGCACGCAACCTGGCAGGCCGCAGGAATAGAGAGGGGGGGAACGAGAGAGCGCCCCCTCCCTCCTGAACCGTACCAGGCCAAATGCCCTCAACATTGGTAGCCACCCAAAGCACCTTGTCCCCATGTTGATGGGGAGAAGGGCCTCATCCCCACAACCCTTGCCCGGTGGTTGTGGGGGTCTGTGGGCGGGAGGCTTATCGGAATCTGGAAGCCCCCTTTAACAAGGGGACCCCCAGATCCTGCCCCCCTGTGTGAATTGGTAATGGGGTACAAATGTACCCCTACCATTTCACAAAAGAAGTGTCAAAAAGGTTAAAAAACACAAGAGACGGTTTTTGACAAGTCCTTTATTAACTACTTCTTCCATCTTCTTTCTTCTGGTCTTCCTTCGGTGTTGTTCTTCTTCCTCCATCTTCTTCTTCTCCATCATCTTCTTCCTCTGCTCTTCTCGTCCCGCATCTTCCTCCGACTTCTTCTCCATTCCGTCTGCACAATCCGCCTCAGTGGGAGTCATTGGGAGCACCCTCCCAATGTTGAGGGCATGTAGCCTGGTACGGTTCGGGGGGGGGGGGGTGCTCTCTTGCCCCCCCTATTTTCCTGCAGCCTGCCAGGTTGCATGCTCGGATAAGGGTCTGGTATGGATTTTTTTTTAAATTTTGGCAAGGGGGTCCCCTTAAAATCAGGCCTGGTATGGAATTTGGGGGGACCCCATGTATTTTTTTTTATTTTTAATTTTGGTTCGGGGTTCCCCTGAACCCTGCACCAAATATAGCCGGTGCTAGCGATTAGTAGTTTTACATGACTTTTTTTCCTTTAGAAATGTCACTTTGCTGTCAGGCTGTTCTAAACACGGGAAACATGTGCCCCTTTACAGGCATACTACCGTTAGCAACAGCATAACAACGTTATTAAAAAGGATTCAGAGGTCATGTCATGTTCGGCAAATTTGCCGTATTTCTTTGTTCTGTGATTTATTCCTTAATAAAGAACACCTGTTTGTTAAAAAAAAGAATTCAGAGACTTATTGTACTTTAAAAGTGTTGGTCTTACATAAAATGCACACATTTACTTGTATTTAGTTTTAAACATATTGTATGGCTCTCACGGAATTACATTTTAAAATATGTCGCGTTCATGGCTCTCTCAGCCAAAAAGGTCCCCGACCCCTGCTCTAGTAGATGGAAAGTGATAGATGGCAAAAGGCTGATACTTATAACCTATCACATATCCAAATCTTCAACATGTTTTGTGGGAATGTGTGCTTCTTCAGGAGTGTTGGATAGCGAGCAAACTTATCTCTAAGAATGATAACAGAAATAATAAACATAATAGGGGGATAATGTGTTTAAGCACGGAGATCCACAAAGGCTGTACAAGATCTTGCCCCACCCAGGAAATGACTACATGCATAGCGCCATGGAACACATCTGTCCTGGCGAGTGTGGGAACACTATAAACAGAGGGTCATATATCTTCGGTCTGGGGGGTTTTGGATTGTATATGATTTTGTGTACCCCCAGATTGAGGATATATGGACAGACGTGTTCAATGGCACTACGCATGTAGTCGTTCCCTGGGTGGGGTAAGATCTTGTAAAGCCTTTGTTGATCTCCATTCTTACACACAGTATCCCCTTATTATTGGTACAACTGATATTATCAAATTTTTTTTTATTATGCACTGTCACTGTACTAATGGCACTGGCTGGGAAGGGGTTAACTGTGTGCCTGGCATGTGTTTTACTAGTGTGGGAGTTTCTTCAACTAGGGGAAGACATGGATCCTAGTCCCTGCATTGCAGAGACGAGACCTATCCCTTCCCTTTTGTCAAAACCGCAATCTGCCTTGTTTACATAGGCTGACTACAGTTCTGTCTCTCTGCATATGATCGACAGGTATCGAGTCCTTAGCTCCCGCCGTGTATAATCACAGCGTGAGCGAGTCCCTGGCAGCACGTATTCGCGCCAGCTACCTGGATCACGTGTGTGTATATGTGTGATTGATATATATATATATATATATATATATACACACACACACACACACACGATCCAATGCACAGCTGTCGCCCTATAGCAGGCGGTCAGCAAGTGGTTAATGAACTCATTCTGGGGTATTGGAGCAAATCTTTTTGGTGGAATGAACACCTTGTCAGATTGAGCCCAGTCCATGCACAAAAATCCCTTAAATGGGGATGTTGTGATAGACACCATGATTCAAATCCTGTAAGCTTTGGCGTAGAGGACTGGGGAAGGTGGGATCTTCAGACTAGGTCAGACAACTTCTGCAAGAAAACTCAAAGGCCTTTGGGTCTGAGATAAACTGTGACCCTTGAGTACTTCAGGGGTAGATTCCTCAGATGGAGTCTCATGTGTCCCCTTCTGCCAAAGCAGTCTCTTCTTCATTAACAGGGAGGGGGAATGTTTTGCTTCTGACCAAGGTGGTCCCAACATTACAAAAAGCTGCTGCCCCCAAGTAATAGATGAGAATTCCTCCCTTGTCACAATGGAAGGAAGCTGCCCTGGGAGTAGTGACGATACCAAATAGGTGTGAGAGCAGTTTGGAACATGTCTCCAAGCCAGAGCAAGAGAACGTCACCAGCACACACCATGGATCGCCAGAATGATTTCAAAGCTTTATTCAGCGACATGTGACACGCCTGATGGGGTTCTAAAAGGCTCCAAAATGTTGTCTCTGCAATAGGACACTCACAAGTCCAACCTGTGGAACCCCAGATGTTTTGGAGCTACTTTCCCCATGATGCCCATGCACTCTGCAGTGTAGTTGAGCATCATGGGAAATGTAGTTCCAAAACATCTGGGGTTTGCCATCACTGCCCTAGGGGGTCCAGTCTTCAACAATCACAGCTGGCAACAATCACAAGGGCTTTCAGGGGCTTGACTCCCTAGCTGGGGATCACTGCTCTGGACCTGTATAGCACCCTACCGGTTTGCAAGGCAATATATCATTCTGCAGGGTCCAGTGCTGATCGGCAACATTACAGGCTGTCCCCGCATGTCCAGAGCAGGGTCCGGGTACCATTCACCCGAATGTGGAAAAGCTGTAGGACATGGCTCTGGAAAAAACTTGTTTCCTAATCCCAGATGGAACCGTTAAGGAGGATAGCTACGTTTTTGTGCAGAGACATGACACTCGCTAAAAATCTGAAGCCTTGCCTAACAAGGTTATGCCTAGGAGGGGATTTCCTGTTTTTCCTGTACAGTCACCTGAAAGTGGCAGCATAGCCTATCGAAAAAGGAAAATTGTATACTTACCTTTCCGTAATTTTCCTTTCCTGTCGCATCTTCATAGCAGCATACACTTTGGGTTGTGACTCCACCCCCCACAACCTGATAGAACCACATAGCTATAAATTGTAGAGAGGGCCCCCGCCCCAGTATTCTCTGTGTATGTGTATATATATATATATATATATATATATATATATATATATATATATATGTGTGTGTGTGTGATCTATCTATATATCTCTCCTCAGAAGGGTGGGAGATTGTATGCTGCCATGAAGATGCGACAGGAAAGGAAAATTACGGAAAGGTGAGTATACAATTTTCCGTTTTCCTGTCGCATCATGGCAGCATACACTTTGGGGAATAACTCGCAAAACTGGGTTGGAATGCAAACTAAGTTTATTAACAAAGAATAGAAGAATTGGCCTGGATAACGGATCTTCCGAAATCCACTGTGGATAAGCAAGCGGAATCCACCTTATAATGAGACATAAAGGTGTTCCTGGAAGACCAGGTAGCCGCTCTGCAAATTGTCTCCGCCGAGACTCTACAATACGCCGCCCAGGAGGTTGCCACTGCCCTGGTGGAGTGTGCCCTTAAGCCCTCAGGTATTTGGTGGTTACTTAATGAATAGGCCTTCTTGATGGTCTTTACTAGCCATGAAGCAATGGTGCGTGAGGATGCCGCTTGGCCTCTCCTGAATCCATGCAGGATAATTAGGAGACTTTCCGTCTTTCTGATGGATTTGGTTGCCAAGAGATATTCCAAGACACTACCTTTGACATCCAATGGGTGAGGATCGCCCTAATCCATGCTTAGTGCTGGGAGATTAATCTCCTGATTGAAATGGAAAGATGAGGATACCCTGGGGATGAATCGATCCGAAGGTTTTAGGACTAGTCTGTCCGGAAAAACAACCAGATATGGTTCACTAACCATTAGAGCTTGCATCTCTGACACCCTTTTAGCCGATGTTATGGCTATTAAGAATGAAACTTTCAGTGTTAGATCCCAGAGGGATATGCTCTCGATTGGGAAAAAGGGTTCCTTAGATAGTGCTTCCAGAACAACTGAGAGATCCCAGACTGGGAAGGAAGGTTTCCTGGGGGCCTCAGTTTTAGACAGGCCCTTTGAAACTGAATCACAAGAGGATCTTGTGCCCATTTAACTCCTGTCAAGGCGGACAGGGCCGACACCTGGACCTTCAGGGTGCTTGACCTAAGGCCTTTCTCTAGGCCTAATTGAAGAAATTCCAGGACACCAACGGGGAGGATGAGTCCCAACCTTGCTGTTGAGTGAAAGTGACACATTTCTCTCAGACCCATCTGTATGTGTTGTTGGTGGTAGGTCTTCTGGCCTGGAGTAAGGTATCCACCACCTTCTGGGAACAGCCTTGCTCTAGGTACCTAGCTCTTTCAGTCTTCAGGCCATCAAATGCAGCTTCTCCGCGTTCGGGTGAAGAAGATGACCCTGGGAGAGCAGGTCCGTCGACAACGGGAGGGGCAGGGGATCTGCCGTGTTCAGCTGCCTGAGGGTAGTAAACCATGGCCTCCTCAGCCAGAAAGGAATTACTGCTACCACCAATGCCGTTGACTTCTTGAGCCTCAGGAGGAATCTCGCTATGAGTGGAGTCGGAGGGAAAATGTACCCCAGGTGAAAATCCCAGGGGTGTTGGAGGCAATCCGTCCCCTCCGCCGAGGGAAATGGCATCCTTGATAGGAATCTATGGCATTTTGCGTTTTCTGGAGTTGTAGCCAGGTCTATCTCTGGTGAACCCCAGGTCCGGGATATGAGAGCATAGGCCTGGGGACTCAGAGACCACTCGTTGTTGGAGGTGAAATTCCTGCTCAGCGAGTCAGCCAAGATGTTCTGGACTCCCAGAACATAAACCGCCCTTAAGTCCAACAGGTTCAGCTGGGCCCATTCTAGAACAGGACGGACCTCCTGCATCATGAACCTGCTTCTGGTGCCCCCCTGCCTGTTGATATAGGCGACAGCCACTTTGTTGTCCATCCTCAGAAGGACATGCTTCTCCCTCAAGTGAGAACTGAAGGCCAGGAGAGCCTGAAACGCTGCTTTCATCTCCAAAACATTCAACACTGAGTCCTGTGACCTGAATGGCCAGCGGCCCTGAGCCGCGAGGTCTTGATAGTGAGCCCCCCATCCCTGCAGACTGGCATCTGAGGTCACCATCTCTTGATGAGGAGTGATTATATGCTTGCATCTTCCCAAGTTGTGAGGTCGTGTCCACCAATTCAGTGATTGTTTTACCTCCTGAGAGATGAAGATTGGCTGGGACATTGACGTACCATTCCACGGGCGCAGAAAGGAGATCTGGAGAGGCCTCAAGTTCCATTGTGCCCATTGGACCATTGGAATGGTGGACGCTAAGGAGCCCAGGATACTGAGACAGGCTCTGGCCAGTAGCATTGTAGCCGAGATTGCCCTTTTCACCTTTTGTATTAGGAGAGGAATTTTATCCCCTGGAAGTTCCACTGTGTTCTCCCTTGTGTCCAGCTCGGCCCCCAGAAAGACCATTCTCTGTGTGGGATGGATGTTGCTCTTCTTCCAATTTATCAGCCACCCTAGGGACTGCAACGTGGAGACCAGAATTTTCCGATGTTGGACGAGAGACCCCTGGCCGTCTGAGAGAAGTAGGATGTCGTCCAGGTAATGGTGGACCCTTGGTCCCTTTTCTCTCAAGTGGGCTATCACAGGCAATAGGACCTTTGTAAATGTCCTGGGTGCGGTAGAGATCCCGAACGGGAGGCTTCGAAATTGGAAGTGCCGATGGTTTAGGGTAAAACGGAGAAATTTTTGGAATTCGGTATGGATAGAGATATGTAGATATGCGTCCTGGAGGTCGATTGACAGCATCCAATCTCCCAGGTTTATTGCTTTGATTGAAGGCTTTTTGAACGTTTCTATCCGAATTGACCGGTTGAGGTTCTTTAGGTCCAAGACTGGACAAAAGTCCCCTGACTTCTTTTTCACTAAGAAAAGTGGGGTATAGAAACCCTTGCCTCTTTGAGGTCGCGGAACCTCCACTATTGCTTGCTTTTGGAGCAGATCTTGAATATACTGGACTAAAGACAGTCTTTTTTCTCGGGAAGGAGGAAGTCTGGTTGAGCAAAAATGATCCCTTGGGGGGCGACCTCTGAATGCCCACCTGTGCCCGAAATGAATGGTGGAAACCGTCCATGGGTCTTTTATCACTCCCGCCCAAACCAGTTTGAACTTTGTGAGTCTGGCACCCAATACTGCTGGTTGGGCGGGCGTACCTTCAAAAGGACTTCTGGTCATTGGAGGCAGGGGTTTTGGGTTTCTGGAATTTGAGGAAGGACGCCTGGGGGTTCTTCCAACTTCTTCTGTATTCTTTCCCGGGTCTATAGGATTTTGCACCCCTGTACCTCTCCGGGAGATTACGTTTAAAGGGAGGCGGCCTCTGTTGTTTCGGTCTTCTGTCTGATGGGATGAGACCTGACTTTCCGCCTGTCACCTTAGAAATTTCAGTATCCAGCTTTGTCCCGAAGAGGTTTACCCCATCGTACGGAATTCGGCACCAATTGGATTTTGAGGCAGGGTCAGCTGACCAGGGTTTAAGCCATAGCGCCCTTCTGGCCATTACAGCGGCTAACATGGACCTTGATGCAGATCTGATAGTATCCACAGAGGCTTCCGCCACGAAATCTCCTGCAAGGCTAAGCTCTTGTAGGGCCTTAGTGATCTGCTCTTGATCTGCGCCCTCAGCGACAAGTTTTGCCGTAGCAGAAAACCAGCTGGAAATAGCTTTTCCGACCGCAGCTAGTGCCACCGCTGGTCTGCAGGCGCCTCCTGCAAATAGGTAAGCCCTCTTAAGGTCTGTATCAACCTTCCTGTCGAGCACGTCTCAAGTCACTGCGTCTTCAATGGGGAGCGTCGCGTGCCTGGCTAGACGCATCACAGATGCATCTACTACTGGAGGGGAAACCAAAGGGGATACCTTGGGTTCCTTGAGCGGGTACAATTTGGCAAGTCTGTTGGATAGACTAAACTTCTTTTCCGGATTCTGCCATTCCTCCTTAATCAGCTCATCTAACTCGATGAACGGGAAAGCCTCCGGAACTTTCTTGAGGTTTGGGAAATACTTCCTCTGCTTCTACTGTACCTCCTTAGGCTCCTCCCAGTTTATCGCTTCCTTGACCAATCTAACGAACGGTTCTATAAGCGCAAAATCAAACCCAGCTGATGCTTCCAGCTCTTCATCGTCCGACAGGAATTCTTGATCCCTTGATGTACTGGATTGGTAGGTGAGGCGCTCTGGGCTGTAAACTCCACATCAGGAGTTGAGACTTTGGGAGTAGAGACTCCAGTAGGTTTTATGGAATCCAGCTCTTTCTCCCTGGTGGCTTCATCCATGCACCTGCGACAAGCCAGTTTATCTGGGAGGGCTGTGGCCCCGCATACCCAGCAAGCATTCCCGGCTGGGCGGGAAGGGTGCGCAGAAGGCTGGTGTCTACGTGCAGGGGATCTTCTGTGGTAGGAACGGCTATGCCTCGAGTAGGATCGACTCCTTCTACGGCTTCCCCTGTGGCCGGAGCGGCTTCTCCCATGTGAAGACTCTCTTCGCCTTGACTTGGATGATCTTGTGGACCTGATAGGGCTGACCAATTAGGAAGCTTTAGTACGATCCTGCTCTCTTTTTCAATCTTCTCTACTTACCAACTGGAATCCCCCCCCTTACCTATTAGGCTGATGGTGATCTGCTGGGGCAGCGGCCTTCATGGAAAAAGAAGGTGAGCACCTGAGAGAGATACAGGAAGGCAAGAGCATGCAAGCAGACCTGAAAAAAACAGTGTATGGAGATAAACAGACACTTACCCGGGGGGGGAGGGGGTACTTCAAGAGTGCAAACAAGTTGAAAAAAAGCAGTCAGAAGTCTTTCAGGAAGCAAGAGGAGCACAGAATGACACACAGGAGCTTTTAAAATTGCTGCCATGGACGCCGAGGTCACGTCCCACTCGCGCATGCGCAGTAGTGGCGTGAAACGCTCTGCGCCATCTTGGAGACTGGCAAAACCGAAAGGACGCCCTGAGGATGTGTACTGCGCATGCGCGGAAGCGTCGAGACGCTCAGCATGCTGTGGAGGGTCACAGAGGGACTACAATGCCCAGAAAAAAGACAAACAGTGATGAAAAAGATTCTGGAGACCGCTGCACAACTAAGCCTGTTTAAGGCTTATACTGGAGCCGCAACATACCCCTGAGATCACCAGAGCGGGGTTCCTTCCATCTAGCTCATTTAGACGCTGTACAGGTAAGGACTTCCACCCAGGAGAGGCTAGAACCTGGCTGGGGCGAATGCGGTAAGGGGGTGCTTCTTAATCCGTTCGGTCCTGACAGGTGAGGAAAAATAAGAGAGAATACTGGGGCGGGGGCCCTCTCTACAATTTATAGCTATGTGTTCCTATCAGGTTGTGGGGGCGGAGTCACAACCCAAAGTGTATGCTGCCATGATGCGACAGGAAATAGAGATGAAGATACCCTGTGTCCTTGGATGTATAATAAAGAAATCTTCCTATTCAAGGGAGGGGTTATAAGCCTTAAGGGGGCTGGCTGGCCTTTAGTTTTCTATAAGCCTAGTGTCCATGTCTCCTGTGGGTGGTAGTGTAATCCTAGGTTGCTTATCATCAAGCTCTGTCCCTTAAAGAGGAACTGCAGTCTGCTCACATAATTTGTAATAAAAACATCTTTGCCATTCTGAAGCTTCCCTCCAACCACTTTGCATATTATTTTATATATACTGTGATTCTGTACTTGCCAAATATGCTGCAGAAATCTCCCTCCACTAAGTCTGGCTGCATCCATTTTAACTGTGGGCAACTGAAGCTGCTGCCTGTTCAGGTCCTGGATATACAGACACATCTTCAGCTCTCATCTCCCCTCCCTTTCTGACAGAGAGTGATGCATGATGTCAAAAGCCTAGGCTTTTTTTGAGACAAGAAACAGGAAGTGGGCTGTATAAAGGTATAACATTTATTTGAGATAAAAATGTCAGGGTACTCACATTTTCATTGTGCTTCCAGCGCACCAATCTATATCAAACAGATTGTTAAAAAAAAAACCCACTCCAATAGGCTAATAAACTTGTCCGGAATCAGCAGCTGTCGATATCCCTCCCTCAGGGGGAAGACACGTGACATCCATGTGTCGCCACACGTAGGGGAGGCGCCAGGACGGTGGAGGAGACCGTATACACGCTCTTTGAGCAGCTGCTGCTGCGGACAAGTTTATTAGCGCATTGGAGTGGATTTTTTTTTTTTACTATCTGTTTGGTCCTCCTTACAGCTGTAGATTGGTGCCCTGGAAGCACCATGGAAGTGTGAGTACCCTGACATTTTTACTTCAAATACATTTTATGTCTAAACGATATTACACTACCCAGCCTCTTTTTTTTTTTATTTTTTGAATCGAGGAAAACACCATTGGAGTCACCTGGGGATCCCACAGAGACTATCACATTTTGAGCCCAGAGGTGGTTCAGCTGCTTTTCCAGACCAACCTTAGTTATGCGGTCACATACCCCGAGGTGAGCACAATCACACGGGGGGAGCATGTGTGTGAAGTCACTACATCAGTGTGTGGAGCACCACTACAGTGACAAGATTAAAGTGGAGGTAAATTGGGTATCTGGCGCTCCAGGAGGCAATGCCCTTCGTTTGTAATGTACATTTGATTAGTCAGTCTTTAGGTAAAAAAAAAAACAGGTTGACCCGCGGTAAGGGGGTGATCTAAAAAGAGGCAGCCATCCTCAGAGTGTGTCCAGCAACTCTGCAAAACCTGTAAAAGAAACAAAGGAGGGGGGGGGGGGGGCGCCTCTAAGTGTAGTATTAAAACAGTCTAATTTATTGCACAAGATTAAAATTACTTACCAGATATAAGTAGGAGTCATGCTCGTCATAAGTATGTAGTCCTGGCAGTTCTACTGCGTCCCACAGGCTCCTCGTATGATCCAGGTAGCTGGGAGAGGTTCTGGTGTGATGTGCTGAATAGCTGGACATTCAGGTAAACCAGGAAGTAGTCAGCTCCATGCTGTCCAGCTTGAACTGGAAGAGGAAATGATGTCACCAGCAGGGGGCGGGAGGAAGGGGTCAGGATTCCAGAGAGATGTAATGACATATTCGGCGACCCATCGCAGTTTGCTACCGAAGTGACGTTCCGTCACCGCCATCTTGCTACACCCCACACTCGTCCACAGTAAGGATACACTAAAAAGGGGGAAAGCGGACATGTTGTTACACCCACCGGAGTTTTGCATTTTACATGTATTTATAACACTAAAGTCAGTTTCTATAGTGAAATACAGTACTTAGAACTCCGTCTGACTGCTTAGATGTTGAATTTTAAAAGCAGCGAACTTCTGTCAGATTAGCAGACCTGTGAGATGAGCAGGCTTGCCGCTGCTTTTAAAATTCAAGATCTAAGTAGTCAGACGGAGTTGCAAGTACTGCATTTCACTATATAAACTGACTTTACTGTTAAAAATATGTGTAAAATGTAAAACTCCGGTGGGTGTAACAGCATGTCCGCTTTCCCCCTTCTTAGTGTATCCTTACTGTGGACGAGTGTGGGGTGTAGCAAGATGGCGGTGACGGGATGTCACTTCCGTAGCAAACTGCGATGGGTTGCCGAATGTCGTTACATCTCTGTGAAATCCATTCCTGACCCCTTCCTCCAGCCCCCTGCTTTTGACATTTCCTCTTCCGGTTCAAGCTGGACAGCATGGAGCTGACTACTTCCTGGTTTTCCTCAATGTACAGCTATTCAGCACATCACACCAGAACCTCTCCCAGCTACCCGGATTGTGCGAGGAGCCTGGGGGATGCAGTAGAACTGCCAGGACTACATACTTATGACGAGCATGACTCCTACTTATATCTGGTGTTTTTAATCTTGTGCAATAAATTATACTGTTTTAATACTACACTTAGAGGCGCCTCCCCCACCGTCTTTCCTTTACAGTGATAGTGGACATTACAGATATTTACCATCACCACTTTCACTGCTTAATACAGGACTTTTTCTATTAACTTGTTTGGAGCTAATTTATCATTTACCAGTTTAAATTGCTGATGTATATTATATGAATTTGTTTGATTACTATTATTTTGACACATTAGCACTTTATATTTATTTGCATAGTGGTTGTAACATTATGGTATCAAGGACACATTCATACAGCGCTGCATTATTTTGAGTTATTCTGTATTCTTTAGCACAAACTATGGGCTTGTGATCATTGCTAGCAGCTGTACATTAGTTTTTCATTACATCCTATGGGTTTGGTTGTGATTACAGTTTGGTCATCTCTCTGGTAGCTCGCAAGATTCATTGTTTATACAGGGCTGTATAAGGTAAAGTTAAAACAACAAGGGCAGAAGATTTAATAGATGGAAAGTTGAAAGGAAAAAAAAACAAAATGACTGAAGTTCTGCTTTAACCACTTCAGCCCCAGAAGATTTTACCCTCTTCCTGACCAGAGCACTTTTTGCGATTCGGCACTGCGTCGTTTTTAACGTGGCCGAGCGACACTGTACCCAAACAAAATTGACGTCCTTTTGTTCCCCACAAATAGAGCTTTCTTTTGGTGGTATTTGATCGCCTCTTCGGTTTTTATTTTTTACACTATAAACAAAAAACCCAATATTTTTTACTTTTTGCTATAATAAATATCCCCCAAAAATATATAAAAAAAACTATTTTTTTCCTCAGGTTAGGCCGATATGTATGCTACATTTTTGGTAAAAAAAAAAAAAAACGCAATAAGCGTATATTGATTGGTTTGCGCAAAATTTATCGCGTCTATAAAATAGGGGATAGTTTTATGGCATTTTTTAAAATTTTGTTTTAATCAGTAATGGCTGCGATCTTTATAGGGACTGCGACATTATGGTGGACACATCAGACACTATTTTGGGACCATTGTCATTTATACAGCGATCAATGCTATAAAAATACACTGAATACTGTGTAAATGACACTGGCAGTGAAGGGGTTAAACACTAGGGGGCGACAAAGGGGTTAAGTGTGTCCTAGGGAGCGATCCTAACTGGGGTGGGGGGTGGGCTTCAACTCACATGACAGCGATCATTGCTCTCGATGACAGAGCTATGATCTCTGTCCTGTCACTAGGCAGAACGGGGAAATGCTTTGTTTACAAAAGCATCTCCCCGTTCTACCTCTCCATGACACGATTGCGGGCACCTGGCAGGCATCGAGTCTGCGGCGCGCAACACCGCTTCTTAAAGGGGACATACCTGTATGCCCTTTTGCCCACCAGTGCCATTCTGCCAACATATATTGGCGTGCGCTGGTCGGCAAGCGGTTAATGTACAATAGAGAAACAATCTTCCCCAAACTGCTGGCCAAAGTTGGAAGAACTCATCTGTCTAAAGTTTCTTGGCATGCTGTAGCATTAACAGTACTTTTCCCTAGAAACACCTGAACTCAAGTTCAAGGACAGTCCCCATACTTTTAGACATATAGTAGATGTGATGGTCAGGTTTTCACAAATGTTTGGCCATACAGTGTTGCAGGCTTCTTGTGGAGTCTGTTCTTTACCAGGACTTTTTAGGTTTAAAAAGGATTAAAATGGTATACAAAGTGCCTAGTGGCCCAATAACACTCAAACATAATGGCAAAATATCACCTTCAGTTGGCACTTAAGGCTCGGTTCACACTGCCGCGACCTGAGGTGCGCGACTTCCTGGCAATTTGAGTACGACTTGATGCGACTTTGAAGCAACTTTCAGGGAATGCCTGGGTAATCTTCCTGTAATGCTGGATCCAAATCACATCAATATAGATGAGGAGGCAACTTCCATAAACGTCTATAGGCACAAGTCAGATAGAAGTCACCCTGAAGTAGTACAGGAACCTTTTCTAAAGTCAAAGTGACTTCAGTAGTGCTAATTAAGACATCTCTCATTAACTAACATGGGATTTGTCACGCGACTTGGGGTCTCACAAGTCGGATCCCAGGTCACGGCAGTGTGGTTCACTGAGCCTCAGTGGTTGATTATTTATGTTAAATTGTAAAGGAAACATTTTTATTACAAAAAAAAAAAAAAAAAAAGAACAAACATCATACTTACTTGCTCTGTATAATGCTTTTGCACTGAGCAGCCTCGATCCTCCTCTTCTCAGGTCCCCTGCCGATACTCTGAGCCCCTCCCCCTTGCCGAGTGCCCCCATAAAAAGCCGTTTGCTGTGAAGGCACTTGTGAGTGTTCGCTCCTGAGCCACCTCCCGCCTCACAGGCTGTGATTGACAGCAGCTAGAGCCAATGGCTCCTGCATCTCAGCCAACCAGGAAGGAAAGACCACGGAGAGCTTCGGGTCTCGTACACATCGCTGGATTAGGCTAAATACAGCTCATTGTTTTCAATGTTCCTGTACACACAGGCACGTAAACATACAGAGTATAGAGGAGAAGAAAAAAAAATACAAAAATCAATGTTGCTAGTTAACACTTTACGCATGCGCAAATACATACAAGTACACGTGTAAAATGCTAATGTGAAGCGGTTAGGATTGCATTCTGGGAGCTAGAATTTATTTTACTTGTGTACACGCATTCTTGGAAATGATTTCGCAAATACACATAAATACGTGCAAAATAAATGCAAGAAATTTTAGCCAGGAATAATGAGGTTTCAAATATCAACCTCAAGATAGAACACACAATTCAGTGTCGTCTCAGAAGACTTTTATTGGGTGGGGGTGGGGGAAATCGGTGGAACTGTGTGTTTTTTTTAAAAGGGAAGTAAAGCAGCCATTACACACGGTGAAAGTCATCCCATTCGTAGCAATAAGAAAAGTGCATTCTGTTTCCAGGCAATTCTCAGCATGCTGACATGAAGTCCTGATTTCCGGTGTCTGGCGGACCTGCTGAGTGTCATGATTCAGATGCAGAGTTCCATATAAAAGCTTTGTGAGTCTTGTAGCACAATAATACACGGGGGTGGGGTGGGGGGGAGGAGACACAGTGAACAAGTAGGAGTCTCGATACGGGGGTAAAAGTCATGTAAGCCATATCCATACAACAGAAATGAGGTACACGTAGGACATTTATATAGGAATACACAGGAGAGGGGTCTTCCCAACCTCCAGGTCTAAGGGTCACCCTTGAATGCTCTCTGCGTGTTCGGGAATCTCTGAGGATTACAGGACTCATTGTCTTGTAGAATTTTCTGGATATCCTGACACAGCTGGAATGTAAAAATAAAATTATTACTCTAAAACACCTCGAAACAATATTACTAGACATGTGCAATTAGTTTAGTTCCAAATTTGTTTAACGAATTTTGATAAATTTGTTAATTCCGAAATTTCCTAATTTTCAAAATTTCGGAAGTTCGAAAATTCTAAAAATTTGGAAATTTGAGAATCCAAAAATAAGAATGAAAATCTGAAAATTCAAAATCTGAAATAAATACTCTATAAATAAATAAATACGCTAAACCTGCTCTACTTACCTATTCCGCAGTCGATCCGGTCCATTCCCAGGATCAGCTTCAGTGTGCAGGAGAGGCAGTCAGCAATGGACGTCCCATAGTAAGTCTATGGGTGACATCACTGCCCAGACATTTCACAGCCGTTGTCAGTCCTCTCCTGCGCACAGCTTCCTCCGCTGGAAACCGGACCGGATCAGCTGCAGAATAGCGAAGTACAGCGATTTTCCCTTTGGGATTAAAGTATTTTGTGATTTTTGCTTTACAGGGTTAGATAGATTAGGTTTAGAGTTAGTTTTTGCCTGGACTTACACTTTAAAGTCAGTGCAGCACTTAGTGAAGGAAATGGTTAATTTGGACAGGAAACACAGAAATCAGCTTCAATGAAAATCTTTCTTTCTATAGAGACGCCATTGCTGCTGTTCATTCTGCAAGTGCTGACTGTATGTCATGCCGATACTCTCAGGTCAGTATTGTAGCCTCCCTGGCGGTATGATTATGTCAGACTTTTGCGTCTCAAAGCAGTACATTGTTTTGCATAGAAATTTGGCATTTTATATTGTAGGCCTGTAATTCTTAGCAATAACACACTTAAATCTGTCCAAACAAAAAGTCTAGTAGACATCTTGGGTATGATAAAGTTTGAAACACAAAATCATAAATTATAATATAATAACTATAAATAATTATAAAAAATAATATAATAATAAAATGAATTTCCCCACGATTCACTATCGCTCAATTCTGCAAGTGTTCTAATTTACTATCGCTGTTTTCTAGCTGGTCTAAAACCACTTTTGACGTAAAGGGACACTTTTTGGTTGCTATGGACAATCTCCAGTTTCCAGGCAGAAAGAACAGTATTTATAATATAAAACTGCATGCAGGGCATTGGACAAAGCACTAAGGGCAAAAGGTATGTAAAATGATTTCATACAGTAATGTAATCTATAAGATTACAGTGTACTGTATGAGTTATGAATTTTGTACTTTTTGAATGTGCCGCCAGGCTCCGCCCCCATGTGTCGCGATGCTCGCAGGGAACGGAGCCCGGCACACAGAGGCATCGGACGGAGGACAGAGCCCGCAGACAAGCGGGAGGACATCGCAGGATCCTGGGGACAAGGTAAGTTACCTGGACCAGGATCCTGCAATGCAATCCCGAGTGTGGCTCGGGGTTACCGCTAACGGTACTGAAATTTAACCCCGAGCCACACTCGGGAATACCACCAGGGAGGTTAAGTCACTCACCCAGATGGAGTATACAGATAAAGCAGTGTGACTTTTCTTTGATTTTCCTGATCTGCACACTTCCTCCAAGTCACTGTCTCAGAAAGTACTGAAGTCAGAGGGTCGGCATAACAGCCATCTTAGCATTTTCAGAAAGTCACCACCAATGGTAGCCCATATTATTTCTCTTGGGAACGGTATACTTTAAAATAGTATTTTTTTTTGTTTTATACAACATGGAGCAGTCTTTTTCTTGCTGTGCAAAATGGGGATCATTACTTCCTGTTCCAGTGATGGTGGGCACTGACACACAAAGTAATAGGGAATCGTGTGAACTTATCTGCCAGAGGTAATAACTCTTTGCAGTCACTTTTGTGATTTATACACCTCCACCACAGCCAGGAGGGTGACACAACTTTCCCTGTTAAGAGTATAAAAATATAGTGGTGTCACTTTCTGCCCACAGACTGCTGATTGGACAATGAAGGAAGTCATCAACTCTGCTCACACCTGATTGGTTCAAAGTGTTGCGCACCCCCCACCCTAAGGGCTGCTGTGGAAGAGATGACGGAGGCCGATATTAAAACAAAATCAGGTACTTATGGTAGCGGGAGTTGCATTTTAGGAGCTCCTCACTTCTCATGCACTCCATCAAAATCAGTTCTCAGCATTTCCATCTCTGTTATTGCTCTTCATTGTGAATCGGTCAAATCTCCTCACCTGTTCTCTATATCGGCCTTGTACCTCGCTGTTGTCCAACTCTCTCTTCAGACTATCCATACTGGTCTCTGGTTTGGCTCCCGTACACTTCACGGCCCGATTCACAGCGTCAGAGAGGGAGAGGTGAGGTCCTTCTCCTTGCATTGTCTGAAGGAAAAGCCATGATGAATCACAGTACAAAACAAAAAGGCACACACATTGCTCCGGCCAAAATTAGTCTACCTTGCGTCTCTTGGCGGGCATTCCGCTCAGGTAGGCATCACTCAGTGGCGGTTGCTGCTTTAGCTTCCTTTGGGTCTGAATGTCCTGCCTAATAACAGGGACCCACTCCTGGATAAGAGAGAGAAGCAACAGTGATAAACAAAAGGTTAAGGACAGTAACATCCCAAAACATGAGCTAAAGACAGCAAACGATGAGAGTTTAACAGGATAGGGGAAAGTAGAAAAAAAAAAAAAAAAAGGAGAGTAATTGACAGGTGACAAGCATGGGACACTCACTGGTGGCACTGCTGCTGCCCATGGCTCAGACCCAGCCTCTTCTGGTTGAGGGAGCTCTGGGTCTGGACATAGAGCTGGTGCTGAAGCCTGAGTGGGCATGAAGAGGACCTCTTCTACTGTGGTGGCAGGGGCTGGAGAAGAAGCACCCGGCTGTGGGACAGATAGACAGACATGGGTGAAGACAAAGAAGCAAACAGAATAAAAGGGAAAGTATCAATGTGTAATATAATGCTACAGAAAATGTGGGCAAACATCAGTCTAAACAAGAGGTTTTTATTAATTTTTTACCTTAAGCAGAACTCCAGGCATAAAAGCTTTAATTTAATATAAACCTCAAGAACCACAAAAAGGATATAAATCCAAAAGCACATGGCTCCTGCATTTACACAATATTTCCTCGCCTGGGTTTCAGCTTCTAGTACCCTCTTGCCCAACTTCACATTAACATGGCAATCAGAAAAACACAATTTTAAAAAGTGTGCTAAATTATATACCGCATAGTCAGATTATAGTCACAACCATAAAGAGGACGGCTTAAAAAAATAGAAGTCTTCAGACTTCAGATCTTCAGTGCCAGCAACTTGGATGTGGGAGCCGCTGTGACCTCCTGCTGTTTCACAGCCAGTTGCCCACTGTGCATGCGTGAGACCACGCTGTGCTTTCAGATTGGTCCTGCAGCCTTCTGGGATGAGTGACGTGTCCCGGGGGGCTGGATAAGCTGACATAAGTTATTAAGAAAAGGACAGCTGCACACCAAAGGAAAATGGTCCAACGTATTTTATTCCAAAAATGACAGATGACAGCCCGCAAGACAGTGTCACAGGACCCAGGAGGTGACGCGTTTCACACTGACCACAGTGCTTCTTCAAACCATGTTCAAACCTTTTCTTCTCATTTGATCATCGGTGGTGAGCCGTGGTTTGCACCCTGCATTTCCTAACTGCATTGACTGTTCACCTGGAACGGCATTTCCTTTTCTTTGAACCCTTGACATCATTATTGCCTAGGTGAGAACTGCAGAAGTGAGAGCCGTTACCTGTCAGAAAAAGGTACCCGCTCCCAGGAAAAAAAAAAAAAAAAAAATTTTGTTGGCGGGGGGATTAGGATGTGCCCTGCAACAGCGCTTTAACCCTGCAACAGAGCAAAAACTGGAGTCGCTGCCCACCAAATTAGTATTAGTGAACACATGACTTGTTTCTGAAGTAATGTAAGCCTCAAACAATATTTCTGAACAGATTTTAGATTCAACTATAAGAAGAAAAAAAAAGGGGGGGGGGGGGATACGCACACATAAAAAGGGCCTTTTAATACAACTGGAATTTGCTTGAAGCAGAAAAAAGTCAAATTTTCTATCATTTTTAAATTAGAACCGATTATGCCACACACCATTTATATAAAAAACACAATTATTCGACGCTATCCAAATGTTCTTTGAGTTCATTCTAAAAATAATTTCCAATATGTGAATTTCAAGGTAATTCAGATGCATGGATCAAAGTGTTAAAAATGCACAGTTTAGAAACTAGATTAAAATGCATGTGGGCACCAAGACCTTGCTGGTATTACCTGAGCCTCAGCAGGAGAGGTCTCCATTGGCTGCTCCTGTGGGGACAGCTCTGTATCCTAATGAGATAAGAACAGAAGAGAAGGACAGAATGAACAGTCATGTAGGAAAACCATGCCAGAACAAGATGTTCTTGGGACTTGTGAAACCAAAGTATCTGAAAGAATAACTATTCTTGTAGCTCCCAGTAATTAAGCAGAACCATATAAAATTACCGACAATGAACCAGTGCTTTGTCAATGGAGGGGAAAACAACAGGATCACTTTAATATTGGCCACCCCTTCACCAAATGCTCGCCCTTTCCTTCACTCCTCCATCATTAAGAGCAAAACAAAATACCTGGCAGATCCAAGTATGTGCACACCATTTCCTTTGTACCCATGTGACAGAGCTGGTGTTTGGTCACTCAGGCACCCAGTGCTGTCATATAGGAGACACTGCACAGCTCTTTATACTCCAGATCAGGGGTCCCAACCCCCTGGGCCACAGACCGGTGCCAGCCATCGGCCTGTTGCTGACCGGGCCGCACAGCAGGAGATGAGAGGCGACCGCGATCCGCACAGGGCTAACAGACCGTGGTCACCGTTCGCCTCCTGCTGTGCGGCAATGCCAGTTTGTCCTCTCCCGGCTCCTGCACCCATCTGGCTGACAATGTCAACCAATCAGCAGGACTGGGGGCAGGAGGAGCTGCAGATCGGAATGGAGAGCTCCTCCCGCCCCCTGCCCTACTGATTGGAGAACATTGTTGTGTGGGCGGGGGAGCCGATGAGGAAGCATGAACCGATTACAGCCTCTGTCCTGCTAAAGGTACAAGTCCTGTGCAGGGGAGGAAGACTTTAGAATAGGGACGTGTCATGTTAGAGAGGAAAGGTGGGGGGGGGGGGGGGGGGGGGGGGGCTTGCACTGTGATGGAGGAGGCTGTGGTTGCTAGGGCCACTGTAATATAATAGGGGACTGCACTACAAAAGGGGCACTGTAATCATTACAGTGCTCCTTTACTGTGCAGTCCCCTTTAAATCACAGTGCCCCCCTTAGAGAGCAGTCCCTGTTACATTAATGTAAAGGGGCACTGTGTTGTAAAGGGGACTGCACTGTAAAGGGGGGCTGTGATGTGAAAGGGAACTGAGGACACTGCTATAAAGGGGGGACTGTGCTGTAATGGGGGGCTAAGAACAGACTCTGAATAGCCCCAGCTACAACACCGTTGTAGTTCACAGATTCACAGGAATCTCTGAATAAATGATGTAGACAAGTGGCCACACTCTCTTTTAATTGTGACAGTGGGGTGGGGGGGATCCCCTGCCCGCTGTCACAGGGAGGGGGGCAATCAGGGGACGAGCAGGCAGATGCTGAACATGTTACACCCCAAATATGGGTGGAATGTAACATGTTCAGAAAGGAGAACATATCTTTTAAACTTAAAAGGAGGAAGGATCTGGTTGAGGCAAATGAGTAAGGCCTACTGTTATTAAATTATATAACTCACTCGAGGAGGGTCCCCCACTCTGCGGACGTGCCTCTGCACCTCTCCCTCTGTCACTGGCATTTGGCCCAGAAGAGCTTGCAGTCGCAGGGACAAGACAGAAGTCACCCAGGAAACTAATGCAGGAGAAACATCTGTGGAGAGTCTCCTCTGTAAGAAAAAAAAAAAAAAGGATTCAAGGAATGGAAAAGCAAACGTCAGTTCCGAAACATAGATTATACACCCACACCCTCCCTCTTAGATTGTAAGCTCTAACGAGCAGGGCCCTCTGATTCCTCTTGTACCAAATTGCATTGTAACTGTACTGTCTGCCTTCATTTTGTAATGCGCTGCGCAAACTGTTGGCGCTATATATAAATCCTGTATAATAATAATAATAATAAACCCGTACAAAACAATTCTGCATGGTGATGGTTATCTGACATTATCCAATATCCTTCTACAAGGCTAGAAAACAGCACATGGTGGTTTTGTTTTATACAACTGAAATCTCATCAGCACACTTTGAATGTTCTCATCATGTTGGGGCTACATCTAAATCATAAAATGAAGAACCTTGGTCATCAAATCTTGCTGCGTCTAGGTCTAATTCTTACGAAGGGTCATAAATGACATGTTCTGCAAATACATGCATCATCATAACTGATGTTGGCTTGCCATTTGTGACCCTTCATAAAAATATTGCTGCGGTGGCGATATAGTTTTGCCCTGCCTTGTTGAGGATTTTCTTACGTTCTTGTAAGCTTGCCTGCTTTTCCCTCGAGATAAAAGTATATGTCCAGTAAAAATGGTTTCTTAGTTTTGGATAGAGTGGGGAAGAATTAAGATCCATCAGGTTTACTGCTATCTAAGCTCCATTAGAAAGATTTCCCATCAATTCCTGTCCGGCTGAGAACCGTTCCTACTGACAGGAAGTGAGTTGGGCTCTTCAACAGAAATATAAAACGCCATCCTTTAGCACAGCAGGGGAAGGTTACAACCCCTTTCAGATTTCTGCATCCCTTGGGCAGAAAGTGAGAGGAAATCTATGGCTTTTATTGATATCTGGGGTTCATTTACAGAAAGGGGTTCTAATCTGTCAATATTCTATCCAAAAGAAAGACGTTTTTGGCGCGACACCAACTTTTATTCTAGATTCCTCACAAAGCTCAGCAGTGCTACTTCTGAAGGAGGAAGGAATTCACAAAAGCTACAAGCGGTTACTTTATCAGTTCACTGACTGGTACAAATATTCTGTGCACTCCCTCCATGTACCAGATGCTGTAATTATTCCTACCTTTGTCTTCTCTACTATAATAAAGATAGATTTCAACTGAACGATGGAGTTGGAACAAGTTAATGAACTAAATATTAAAGCTTTGTGTTTTTTAAAATAACAAACATGTCACACTTGCCTGCTCTGTGTAATGGTTTTGCACAGAGCGGCCCCGATCCTCCTCTTCCCAGGTTCCCCCACTGGCTCCTTCCTCCAAGTGCCCACCATAGGAAGCTGCTTCCTAGGATGGTCATTGTGCGGGCTCGCTCCCAAGTCAAGCTGCTAGTGTCCATTCAGACACCGCTGGGCTCAGCCCCACCTTTCAGCTTTTGACTGACAGAAGCAGGAGCCAATGGCTCCTGCTGCTCTCAGCCAAGCCTGTGAGAGCCAGGAGAGGAGCTGCTGCAGACGTGTGCAGAGCTGGACTGAGATCGGGCTCAGGTGAGTATTTAGGGGGGACTGTGGGGGAATCTGCTCTTAAAGATTTTTTTTTTTTTTTTACTTTAATGCAGGGAAGGCATTAAGGTCAAAAAACCTTTTACCTTTACAAACCACTTAAAGTGTGACTTTAGTCAGAAAGTTAAATCCTGCTAGAACACTTCATGCTGCCCCTTTTGCAGGTATAGCCATGTAAAACATTAAAAATAAGTGACTATACCGTTTGAAATCCAGTAATATACTGTCTCACCCTGCTCTGCACATGCTCAGTTGCTCTCTATTTTAAGGCACTGTGCTGAATATGTAGAGGCTGATCTGCTGACAGCCTAAAGATTTACTGCTGTGCAGGGGTACTAGGCTTCAGCAAAATAGCAGCCTCCAGTAAGAAGAAACAGGAGCAATGCTGGAGGCAATTCACAGCACACACCAATTTTGGTAGCATAAATATTAAAATTGAGGAATGTACGTTCCTTTTTTAAACATTATTTTTATCAAGTTGTTATGAGTAAAGTTCCGCTTTTAAGTGACATGTACATATGTAGGACACCACTTACGATTCTCTCATTAATGACGGATGTGAGAGCATGCTGGTCTCCTCGCAGGCAGTACAAATTGAGGGCAAGCCACTCAAACAGCGATTGGTTGCACATCTCTAGAAGACGCTGCCCGAACGTGGAGTCTACAAGACAATACAAAACATTTTACTAATTTCCATGACAGACTAAAGCCTAGTACACATGATGAGATTATCGGACGAATTTTCGTCCGTTTTTTTTTTTTTTTTGCATGCTAGTCTCCATATCGAAGTACGAAAATTCTCATATGACAGAATAAAAATTCAGAAGTGATGTAATGTATTTGTATTGTATTTTCAGATGTAAGCTGTACTGATTAAACGGAAATCATACAAGAAAATTTTTTGCGTTTGTCCCCTCTGATAATGGCGGATGAAAGCTGTGTACTAACGATCAGATAATTGTATGATCGCTTCAATATTCTGATCGTATGTACTAGGCTTTAGCCTGCCTTCCAAGCTCATCATTGCTTCTCTGCTTTTCTAACCATAATTGCTTCATTCCCAGGGCCTACTTTTCTGAGAAAGCAAGAAAATAACTTAGGGGGTGGGGGGACCCTGACACTTAAAAGGCTGTAGGTAAAAACTCAGAAAAATAAAGCATCTTAAATGCTTATTTTTTCCACTCAATAAACAATGTTTTATTCACTTGCATTGTGCCTTTGAACTTGCTATCAAATCTGACTTCAGGACGAGTTTATTCCCACCACAACCCCCTACCTCCTTGCCTGTCATAGCCCTCTACTCTTTCTGTGCTGGCCCATCTCCTCCCTCCTTACCCTTCACCTCCCTACATAACCTATTATGCAACAGCCAGGAGAATAGGATCAAAGGGTAATAATATAGTGCATATAGCTCGGAGGCTGCTGACATCACATCCCAGAGGGCAGCACCCAGCAGCAGTCTCTGAGATTCTGAATGTCTACACAAGGGAGGATTTACAGGTAGGGTTGCACCTATACTAGTATTGGTATCAGTACCGAGTATTTGCACAAGTATCGGTACTCGTGCAAATGCACCAATACCTGAAACCGATACTTTCAGGCTCGATTCTTTGAGCTGTCAGTGGGTCTCCCCTGTTGACAGCTGAAGTGTTAAAGAAGTCTGGTATTGGAGCTGTCAAAAAAAAAAACAGCCGGCAATGTTTATTAACAACATTGCTCAGCCACTAAAATAAAAAGAAACATTGTTTCTTTTTGTATCTTTCTGTTTCTTCATCTGCAGATCAAAGGGATGAACAAATGTTCCTCTGTTTAACCCCTGATAAACCCTTAATTTACTCTAATCAGCCTTAATTAACTCCCTATTCTCCTCCATTTAATCATTTTCCTGCTTTTTTTTTGTTCATGTCTATTTTATTTTATATACACACACACACTGTATATATATATATATATATATATATATATATATATATATATATATATATATATATATATATATATATATATATATATATATATATATAAACCTGTATTTACACATTTCACATTGAAAAAGCGTGAAAAAAATCGATTTCATTTTTAAATAACTTTTCAATGCTTTGTACTATTCCTGACAGCTGAAGTGAAAACACAAAACAGTTGCAGTAGGCATTGGTAATAGGTATCGGCGAGTACTTAAAAAAAAAAAAAAAAAAAAAAAAAAAAAAGTATCTGTACTCGTACTCATTGTAAAAAAAAAAACAAAAAAAAACAAAATGGTATCGGTGCATCCATATTTACAGGTAAGAAAACACTCATAAAAGCTATTAAAACGTACCTATAATATTATAGCAAGTCTGCGGTTTAAAGCAACGGTATGGAGACAGGGTGTCTCTATTGGTGCATCACTTGCAGAGACGCACACATTACTCCCAATTATCCAGCAACTCCTGACATCTTGGTGACAAAAACAGAAGCCTCTAGCAAGTGGAAATGCTCATTGCACAGAGATGGTCTAATCATTGGAAAATCTCCCTTCACTCAGGCCTGATTCTTTTCTCCACATCAGAGAGGAAAAGTTCAAAATATTACACATACACCGATGTTGCCATCAACTATCATGCTTTGTACCAGGGCTCAGGTGGTTAAGGATGGAAAGAGCAAGATATGGACCCTTTCCTGCCCTGCCTTTTTCTGCAGCACTCCTGATACATGTCATGCGTTATTTACCTGCACAATGTAGGATGTGCGTTGTGATCCTATTAAACTGCTCCTGCAGGAACTCGAGATTAGTTCTCGTTATGTCGACATCTTCGCGAACAGGGGCGGTGGCCTGCATATGAAGGGACAAAATGATAAGGAACTAAACCTTCAAGTGGAACTTTACTCAGTCCTGCTAGATCACTTCAAGCTGGCCCCTTTTGCAGGTACAGCTATCTAAAACATAAAAAGAAGTGCCTTATACTGTTTAAAATAGTAACACACTGTCTCACTCTGCTCTGCACATGCTCAGTTGCTCTCTATTTTTAGGCACTGTGCCGAATATGTAGAGGCCGATCTGCTGACATCCTTAAAGTGGAATTAAACCCTCCTATCGTTTACAGCCAAGGAAGCTGCTTCTGTTTGATCTGCAACTGCCATGGTGCTGCACATGTGATCTGTTATTACACCAGACATTTGATGGTTTGACAGTTTGGTTGAGGAAACAAGCAAATGTGACAGTTAGCAATCCCGGCATGTAACAAACGGTTTTGAAACCGATAAATCTACAGGTTTAATTCTGATTTACTTCTACTCAGGGGCTTCAGCAAAATGGCATCCTCCAGCAAGAACAAACAGGAGCAATGCTGGAGGCAAATTACAGCACACACTCATTTTGGTAGCATAATTATTAATGTGTCATGTATGTTCCTTGCTAAAGAACATTTTTTTCTATCAAGTTGTTATGGGTATCATTCCGCTCTGACTCCATGTTTCCTTTCACTTTAAATAGTTAGTTTAGGCCAAGCTGGTCCAAATGAACTACTTCTATAATTAACTTTTTTCGGCTGCTGTCAGAGCTGTATCATACTGTAAGTAGCATTGACTACATACAGTATGCAGTGCTGTGTTTCAGAAAAGAAACGGGCAGCTTCCTGGCTGCTGCAGGAACAAAATGGAGTTGAGAGGAAGCCTTGTATTTTTAATCAGTGCAAGGCTTCCTGTGCTTGGCCTGAGGTGGAGAGGGCAGGCAGATGATGCCGAGATCTCCAATTCTTGCAATCAGAGGTAGCATTGTATGGAAGCCATGGACTTTAATAAGAGATGCAGGAGTGGGATAAGACAAACATGGCAGGACTGGAATGGGCAGGCATCCCTTACAAAGCTCTCGCGGATATATTCTTCCAAGCCATTCATAAGATTCCGCGATGCCATCTGAAAGAAAAACATTTGTACCGTCATTTATTCTGTCCCCTCATCAACAATTTGATAAATATCAACATCGGAAAACTTAGTCCAACGTAATTTAAGTTTAAATGTAATAGTAACATTCTGCCATTCATATTGCTTCAAAAGACATACTTCCTCTTCTAGAGATTTTTCATTGTGACTACACATGCACGTTGTATTTAAAGTTTACAATGACATTTTAGGTAATTTGAGACCAACAGACAGATGTGTCAAGAAGAGGATTAGCAGAGCTGCAAAACATTTCTAGACCAGCTCTAGTATACTGTAAAATGTCTGCTCCTAGCACAAGTCAGAGAAAATGAACCTCCCCTGGATACGGACCCCAAAATTACACACCTGACCCCGAATAACAGAACTGTCAGCTGGGGAAAGAGCAGGGAGGGTGACCAGGAAAGTTCTGGACCTACTAAATTAAAGATTAACTGTTTTTTTTAGAAAGAAGCAGCTCTGCAAATGGCCTTTTGAAATATAATACAGCCCTCAAAATTTCCACTCGCCTGCTCGCATTTGGCGAATGGAAATATGCTGAGGAGCGAGTGTGGAGCCGCATCGGAAAGGGGGCGGGACATCGCCGGCAGGCAGGGTTGAACAGGAGCCTTATTTCTCCCCCCCTCGACTCACACTTCACGCTTGAAGTTGAAACCCTTCCCCTTCGCTCATTGGCCACCCCACACACCTATCACCAGTGGCACAGCGTAGGTGGGGGGAGCCTGGGCTATGGCCATCTGTCCCAAGTGTGCTGCCTGGGGCCCAGTCAATATTGTGCAGCCCAAAGCAGCTGCCCCTTGTAATGTTAGGTACGGTGGCGCGGAAGTGCAGCGCAGCGGCGTCCTTGGGGGGCGGGCATCTATCCCCACAGTCTCCTTGACCCTCGAGGAGGCACGCAGCAGCATCCCCAGAGTCCCAAAGCCTGGACACTACCTCTCTGCTCCAGCATCAGTAGTGAGGCCCGAAGGACGAGGACGGGCGGGAGGTGTAGGCTGCCACATAGCCGCTGAAAGGAGCAGCAGAGCATCTCCAAGATCAGGAAGATCATGGAAGGTACCAGGCATCATACACAGACCTACCTGCAGACAGACTGGGATAGGAGGGCAGAGGAGGGACTGCAGACAGGGACAGGGCTAGGAGTCTCTCTCTCTCTCATCTACCCCCTCACCCCCTCTCTCTCAGCCACCCTCTCTGTTAGAACACCCCCCCAACAATTTACGGGGGCGGGGTTAGGGGCGGGACAAGGTAGGGGGGAGGAAACTGGTGGAGCCCTGATATGCATATGATAAAAGCAGACTTCCAGCATTAATATCACTTTAAATAGTTTGAGCCAAGTTGGCCCAAATTAACTATTAACTTAGAAAACAATGCAACGGCGGTGTGTGTGTTGTAATATACGGTAGTAGCATTAGGTGCATACAGTAAGCGGCATTGCATTCCGACAGCAATACAGGAAACTTCCCATCTGCTGCCTGAAATAAAGAGTCGTGCTAAGTGCTTCTCCGCCATTCAGAAGAAGCTTTGTCATTTTAATCGATGACTACAAGGCTTCCTCCGATTGGCCAAGTTGGAAGTCATGTCGTCATCTCCCCGCCTCTCCACCTCCACCCAGCTTGGCCAAAACAGACTATTTCATCCGATTAAAGCTGTAAATCTACGTTAAAATTCAAATCAGCAATGGCAGCTCACAAAAATGTCTAACCTCACTTTCCCTGTCGGCAAATTTTGAAAACATGAGTCGTTTACCAAACAAACAGATATCATTTACCAAACAGCAGGATGACCGTACATTGGCAGTGATGGGTGTACCTGAATATTCTGTGGTGTTGGGTCAGCCTGGCGTAGATACTGCTGCAGGAAGAAGGATCGCAGCTGAGGTTGCAGGTTTTGCAGTGGCTGGGACTGGCCATGTAGTAACATCACTACGTCCACAAGTGAGAAGTGATGACAGATGAGAGACAGGAGATCACCAAAGAACCCTGGAAAAAGGGAAATGCAAGACAGTTTTAAGAGCATATTCAGGCACATAAGCAGCCAGTGGACTGCTAATGCTATCAAGGAAACACTGCAACCATGCTATGTCAGATGGATTCAGCAGGTTATTCACAGTGCTTCTCAGTCAGACTTTAATCGCTTCTCAAGTGATCCTTTGCTGTGCAGACAACCCTATCATGCATACATGTAAGTGAGGCTGCAGAGGACTTTGAGAAGGTGGTGTTGGAATCAGGAGCCACATTATCCACAAACTATGGGCATTTAAAAGCCTAACACACTAGCAGTGTTTTGGTATCAGGATAGCCACGTGCACTAGATGAATGCAAGAGCAAAAAATTCTCAGTTCAGGTTATCACTTTAAAATGAACCTATACGTTAAAACTACTTGCTATGTTTTCTATGGGAAGAAAACAAAAAACAAAATCAGTAAATTCCTAAAATACGTACCTTTCCTGGAGAACGTCCTGCTTCAGGCTCCTTCTTGTGCTGCTCATATAACCAAAACACAAGGCAACTGGTTATATGATATTTGTTGAAGAAGGGGGACCAAGTTGCTCCCCCCAATTCAGCAGAGATCAGGAGACCAAATAGCTAGGCGTTTTGTTGTGTCAGCAACACTGGAAGGCCTGGCAGCATTTTTTACTCCTGGGAAGTTAATACTTTCTACCTAGCTTTTTTTTTGTAGCAGATAAGGGCCTCCTTTTTATGACTTTTCTAATCTTGCTATTTGCTCTGTGCTGGTGCTGAAGGTGATCAGCACAACAGCATATCAGAAGTAATCAATTAATGGCAGCCTTTGTATTCTCATGACATTTTGACTTGAATGATTGTCCTGCAATACAGAGGTGGACCTGCAGAGGGCAGTTTAGGGGAAAGAAGACATAAAACATCCTTAGCTCAGTGATACAAATAGCGTGCAGTGGAGGAGAGCGTGGCAGGAAAGATACCGACCTCCAGGCCCCTCTGTGTCTGGTTGAAAGATGTTGGGGGAACCGCTGAGGCGCTGGATGAAGGCTGCAATGCTTTCTGTCCCGCTCTGATCCGCTGCACTAAGTGAACCCAGCATAGAGGACAGAACACCCTGCACCACACTGGTGAAGAACTCTGGTGGGAGGGAATCTGGAGCAGCTGCTTGTGGTGGTGGTGGTGCTGAGGCAGCTGGTGGTGGAGGTGGTGGAGGTGCAGACGCAGAGGGCTGTGCAAACGACTGAGGTGGTGTGACAGACACATTGATATTTTGTGTAGCCTGTAGAGGATAAAAATGGAAAACACATAGAAAATTGTAGCATTATAAAATATATAATACAAAAAAAAAATTATAAAAAAAATATTGTAATTCAGCAGATCTGCTAGAAAAAATAAAATAAAAAAAAAGTGTGATTTACAAGGGCAGGAGCCTTGATGGCCTGTGTTCCCAGGAAGTGGGTTAAGTGATGCTGGGTGTCATTTAACTTGGACGACAAGCATCAATAGATCAGTGGCCTGGTAAGTCTGTGGCAGGGACAAGTAACAGTAAATCTTTGGCCCAAGCTAAAGTTGTGTTTTAATCTTTGCTTCAGCTAAAGAGATGGAGGATGACAAAATTCCAACACATCTTACCGCTAATGATGTTAGTCTCTACAATCCACTGATACGTGGAAAAGGTTTCTGGCAATTATCGCCTATGTATGGTCACCTCCACAAAAAAAAGGAAAACTGCAAAGAGAAACGTGGAAATGCAAATACCTGCAATAGGTCAGTGACTCCTTGCATGAACGAGGGCATTCCAGGAACTGCCACGGCAATGCTTGGCGATCCCATTGCTATGTTGGCCACGCCAGAGCTTGCAGTGCCCAGTAACGAGCCGAGGAGCTGAGACAGCTGCTGTTCCAGACCAGGAGGTGGCTGCGAGGGAGGAGTGGAGGGGGCGGAGGGGGTAGAAGGAGCTGAGGGTGCAGAGGGAGTGCTTGGAAAGGTGGAGGAGGATGTGGTGGTGGTGGTGGTTGACGTTGAGCTGGAAGAAGTGGAAGTGGAGGAGGAAGCAGAGGTGCTGGTTGTGCCGCCACTCTGAGCTACAAGAAAGGGTGAAACTGTTAAAGCCCCAACAGGGTGACACAGGACATAACAACCATCAAATAAGGTCAACAAAACAAAAAAGGAGAAAAGAAAAAGAAAGCTGAGTAAAGCTAAACACGCCCCCAACAAAAATGTACAGTGCCTTGAAAAAGTATTCATACCCCTTGACATGTTACAACCAAAAACGTAAATTTATTTTATTGGGATTTTATGTGATAGACCAACACAATGTGGCACAAAATTGTGAAGTGGAAGGAAAATGATAAATGGTTTTCAAAATTGTTTAAAAAATAAATATGTGAAAAGTGTGGCGTAGATTTGTTTATAGCCCCCCTAAGTCAATACTTTGTAGAATCACCTTTCACTGCAATTACAGCTGCAAGTCTTTTTGGGGATGTCTCTACCATCTTTGCACATCCAGAGAGTGACATTTTTGCCCATTCTACTTTGTAAAATAAGCTCAAGCTCTGTCAGACTGGATGGAGAGCGTCTGAACAGTAATTTTCAAGTCTTGCCACAGAGTCTCAATTGGATTTAGGTCTGGACTTTAACTACACCATTCTAACACATAAATATGCTTTGATCTAAAATCAGAGGTGCCCAATATGTGGCCCGTGGAGCCTTCTGATTAGGCCCGCGACCTCCTGCTCTGGGATAGCGGGTAGGCAAGCCCAGATTACGGCTTGCCAATCCGCCATCCCAGAGCATCAGTTTTGTAAATGAAGCCGGCGGTAGAGGAATCAAGCGGCTGTGGAGCAGAGCCACATAAGCCGATGCTTCCTGTATAGGGCCAGCTCCCGTCACAAGCCGAGTGATACCAAATGCACTCTGCATGGGACGGCAACAGCCGGTGATACCTGAATGGAAGACTTATTAAAAGGTAAGTTTGATACTAAAAATCACAGAGTATATATGGGGATATCTGTTCTGCAATAGTTACTGGGCTGCTTTCAAACTGATCCGCAGTGAGCCATAGAATCCGATTACCACCTGTGGGTTTGGTGTGCTTTCAGAAAGTGCACCACACCTGCAGGATATACAGTGGATATAAAAAGTCTACACACCCCCGTTAAAATGTCAGGTTTCTGTGATGTAAAAAAAAATGAGCCAAAGATAAATAATTTCAGAACTTTTTCCACCTTTTAATGTGACATATAAACTGTACAACTCCATTGAACAACAAACTGAAATCTTTTAGATGGAAGTAAAAATAAAATAATATGGTTGTATAACTGTGCACACCCTTAAACTAATTCCTTATCGAAGCACCTTTTGATTGTATTACAGCACTCAGTCTTTTTGGGTAGGAGGGTCCTAACACCCTTAGTATGTTGTCTGTGCACAGAAGATGCCCTCGCAATCGACAGATTTGGAGTGTTTTTGCAAAGAAGAGTGGGCAAAAACAGCCCCAAATCATGATGCTGCCACCACCATGCTTCACGGTGGGTATGGTGTTCTTTTGGTGATGTGCAATGCTGTTTTTACACCAAACATATCTTTTGAAATTATGGACAAAAAGTTCAACCTTGGTTTCATCAGACCATAACACATTTTCCCACGTGCTTTTGGGAGACTTCAGATGCGTTTTTGCAAAATTTAGCTGGGCTTGGATGTTTTCTTTGTAAGAAAAGGCTTCCGTCTTGCCACTTTACCTTTACTTTACTTTAATTTTTGTAGGGACATCCAGTTCTTGGTAATGTCACTATTGTGCCACATTTTCTCCACTTGATGACTATCTTCACTGTGTTCCATGGTATAGCTAATGCCTTGGAAATTCTTTTGTACCCTTCTCCTGAATGATACTGTTTAACAATGAGATCCCTCTGATGCTTTGGAAGCTCTCTGCGGACCATGGCTTTTGCTGTAGGGTGCGACTAAGAAAATGTCAGGAAAGACCTACATTTTTCTTTTAGTTTGTTTTTCAATTGAGTTGTACAGTTTATAGGTCACATTAAAAAGGGGGAAAAAAGTTCTGAAATGATTTATCTTGGTCTCATTTCATGAGGGGTGTGTAGACTTTTTATATCCACTGTAATAGAAGTCTATGGCAAAGTGCAGCTAACCTGCAGGAAAGCCACAGGTGCACTGAGCTGCAACGGCGGTGTGGGTAAACCGTAGCGCATCAGTGTGAAAGCAGTCTTAGGCCCTTTTCACATGATCGGTCTGACTCAAATCGGACCTTCCATTCACCTCTCTGGATCGGCAGATGTAAACGAATATGGTCTGTTTATACTCACCTACCTCCAATCTGATCTGCTAAAAAAAACAGAAGGGGATCTTTTCCCTTCCATCTGGGCGGATAGGAACAGAGGGCCCATAGCGTAGAGTGGGCTGTGTCCACTCTGCATATGCAGAGCAAACACAGACCTGTCTCCTGCCTGCTCCACTCATTGTGGCCCACGACCGCTTACCAAGTTGATTAAGTGGCCCTCGCTCTTCAAAAGGTTGGGCACCCCTGATCTAAACCATTCCATTGTAGCTCTGGCTGTATATTTCAGGTCGTTGTCCTGCTGGAAGGTGAACCTCCAGCCCAGTCTCAAGTCTTTTGCAGACTAACAGGTTTTCTTCTAAGATTGCCCTGTATTTGGCTCCATCCATCATCCCATTAACTCTGACCAGCTTCCCTGTCCCTGCTGAAGGCAAGCATCCCCACAACATGATGTTGCCACCACCATGTTTTTCAGTGGGGATGGTGTGTTCAGGGTGATGTGCAATGTTAGTTTTCTGCCACACACAGTTTTACTTTTAGGCCAAAAAGTTCAATTTTGGTCTCATCTGACCAGAGCACCTTCTTCCACGTTTGCTGTGTCCCCCACATGGCTTTTCGCAAACTGCAAAATGGACTTCTTATGGCTTCCTTTCAACAATGGCATTCTTTTTGCCGCTCTTCCATAAAGGCCAGATTTGTGGAGGGTACAACTAATAGTTGTCCTGTGGACAGATTCTCCCACCAGAGCTGTGGATTTCTGCAGCTCCTCCAGAGTTTCCATAGGCCTCTTGGCTGCTTCTCTAATAAATGCTCTCCTTGTCTGGCCTGTCAGTTTAGGTGGACGGCCATGTCTTGGTAGGTTTGCAGTTGTGACATACTCTTTCCATTTTCGGATGATGGATTGAACAGTGCATCTAACCCTGCTTTAAACTTCTCCACAACTTTATCTCTGACCTGTCTGGTATGTTCCTTGGCCCACATGCTGCTGTTTGTTCACTATGGTTCTTTAACAAACTTCCGAGGGCTTCACAGAACAGCTGTTTTCATACTGAGATTAAAATTACACACAGGTGGACTCTATTTACTAATTAGGTGACTTCTGAAGGCAATTGGTTCCACTAGATTTTAGTTAGGGGGTATCAGAGTAAGGGGGGCTGAATACAAATGCACGCCACACTTTTCACATATTTGTAAAAAATTTTGAAAACCATTTATCATTTTCCTTCCACTTCTCAATTATGTGCCACTTTGTGTTGGTCTATCACATAAAATCTCAATAAAATACATTTACGTTTTTGGTTGGAACATGACAAAATGTGGAAAATTTCAAGGGGTATGAATACTTTTTTCAAGGCACTGTATGCAAACCCTAACAAGGAAAAACAATTTGCTCCCTTTCAGTGTGTTTAATATACCATTGAAAACAATATCTAACAGCAAAGAAATACAGTGCGTTCTTATATCCTATGCACTCCACAGTCTTATCTTGTGCATTTTTAACCATGCTCTGGTTACTTTTGTGAACTACAGAGCATCTCCCAAATTATAGATATAAGGAGAAGGGGAGATGTTCTGCAGTCCTAACACTTTCTGTCATAGGATGACAATACTGTTCCTCAATAAATACACAACAATGAGTGAACACTGTCACCCTAGGACAGAATTGTGTTACTGACAAGAACACTAGGTGACAATATAGGGGGGGGGGGAGCCTGAAAAATAAAAATAAATGCAGCGATCACATTTAAGAACTAGTAAACTAATATTTTACATTTTTGTTCTTCGGTTTAGATACCCAAGTTATCTTTTTAATTGGTTGCTTCTTTTTTTGAAAATGTCAGTACAAAATGTACAAACATACCCCCCATCCCCAAAACTTGTACAAGAAAATAGTAACAATTAATAGGGTTTCATCCATACTCCTACATTATTAACAACGTCACATACTGTACATTTAGCAATGTGGTTCTTCTATTTAACCTGATGAATAATACCCAATAGTAAATTTGTCTAGAGCAGGGTTTTTCAACCGGGGTTCCGCGGCAAAATGACATATAGCCCATTACTGTCATATCATGAAAGATTACTCTTAACGTCTGGGTACAGAGAGGAGGGAGAGAGCTCACCCCACACCTCTTCTACGCTGTTATCTCTACTCTTCCCAGCAAAACTGAAAGCTGTGCAAGCCGCCTGCGTCCTGCCAATCAATGACCTTTTGCAGGTGTGTGGGTGTGCCATTAATTCTTAATGGCACCCCCATGCATCCACCAACAGCATGTACATTTGCGCCCACTAAAATGCATGGTTCCGCTGGTGGGGTGCGATTTAAAAACCATGCCAGCACCTTTTTTGCGTGTTTCATGAGCATAGAGCAGCCTAGTAAAGAACACAACACATAGGAACGTGCAAAAAAGCTCTCGCACTCAGGACGCACCTCCTTGTGTAAACGAGCCATCAGTCTGATGTGTCCCAGGATTGCGCACCATTATAAAGGGTGCCTTCACTGAAATAAGGTTGAAAAACACTGGTCTAGAGAAATGTTCAAATCCCTCCTGAGATGTGTGCAAACCTGGTGGCCAACTACAAGAAACATCTGACCTCTGTGATTGCCAATAAAGGTTTTGGCAAAAGTACTAAGTCATGTTTTGCGAAGGTGTCAAATACGAAATGCATTTTCCTGGATTTTTTTGTTTTTCTGTCTCACACTGTTAAAATAAACCTACATTCCTCTTCTGGGTGAAATAATCTTGCATGGCCTTGCCTATATTTTCTGATTCTCAACATGAGTATTGTGTTTAATTGTTTCAGCAGTTGGTCATTTTGGACTTGGTTCATTATCTGAGTCAGATTACACATCTCTCTCATCTCAGAAGCCTATCCAGAATCAGTCGAGTTGTTGCTAGGCCCAAAATCCCAACCGACTGTATCTTTAACTTCATCTTTCTAGAGGAGGGCATACAACTAAAGTTTAAACTAAAAGCAGAGGTCTGCTGTGTCCTCCAATGCACGTTCTTTTCACTTCCTGTCTTGACAACGCAACAGGAAGTGAGGGAAAATCTCTCTAAAGTAAGAGCAATTACGATCTTTCTGTCAACAGAAATTTTTTTTCCTCTCCTCTTAGTCTCATGACAACTCTAAAATTTACAGTAGAATTCCAGGATATACATTACTTAACTAATCTTAAAAATGTCCCTTTTCCCCTCCTAAATTCTGACTAACCTGTGAAAGAAAGATCTGTATACTTACCCATTTTCAGGCCGCTCCAGTCTGGTCATGTGATCTCCTCTGTGTCAGCCAGCTTCGGCTGCAAGGGAGAGGAGAGATCGCTCGACAGTGGCTGGTAATGCCTGGGACCACTGACGTTACCTATATGACATTCACTGTCTGCGCTTCTTCCCCTCCCTTGCTGACATAGGGGAGGTCGGTTCATGTAACCAGACTGGAGTGGTCTCTTACACAGGTTTGTCAGCATATGAGGGGGGAGGGAGCATTTTAAAGAATAGTTGGGTGCATCCCAGAATTCTACTTTAAGATGTCCCCTAACTTTGTCTCGGCGACAGTGGTCACCAGGAAAAATAAAAGGGGATTTATCTATTCAGGGGGCACAGATCGCAATAACAAATTGTCAGGGGTCTAAAGCCTAGTACATACGATGAATGTCGGGCGGCATTCGGCCAAAGTGTACAGCAGCCGGTCCAACAAAAGCCGGCCTTTCTGGGCATGTCGAAGGGGCATGACCGAAAAAGGTCTGCTGAGAGCGATGATCGAAGCGTTCTGGTGGGGGGCAATCCCTCTTGTCAGAATAGCTCAGCGGGGGGATCACTGTACCAATGTTGGATAGTTAGCACAGCAGCTCCTAGGGCTGTCAGGTTTTTTATTTCGTTCAGCCCACTGGGTTGAATGGGAAAAGAAAAAAAAAACAATAAAACAAAACAAAAAAAAAAAAAGAAAAAAAGAACCTGAGTAGTGTGTACTAGGGCTTAAGCTTTCAATAAAAATAATTGCCTTTACATCAAAGGAAAGAGATTTAGACTTGCAGGACTGAGAAACACGCCACTACACCGATTACTCACCCACAATGACCGGATGCATGAGAAGTTGCCCTACTAGACCACTGATCATCTGTGTTAGAGAGCTTGGAGCAGCCTAGGAGACAAATCATAGAGGTAATAAAGATAATAGGCAACATAAAAGCAACCTAGCGGATAAATACCAAGGTCATATACACACTTGAAATGCTTTACCTTCCAAAATATTTGTACTTCTGTGCAACCACTCATAATCCACACACTCCTATTATGGGACAGACCTTACCCACCATATAGGTGGAGCTATTTTGGGGTTAGTACTTTCTGATCCATTCCAGATGGGGAGATGCATGCTTACCACTGTTAAAAGAGGTCATTACACTTTGCTCTTTGGTATGTAGGATGTGTCAAGCATTATGTCTATTGCTCCCTTCTTTCTCTCCAGAGAACCTAATACCTAGCTTTTGGAAAATATTTGTGCATGGGACTCTCTGGTGCAGTCAGAATCTGGTGCAGCTGTGCACGGTAGCCAATCAGCTTCTAAATTCAGCTTGTTCAATTAAGACTTGACAAAAACAACTGGAAGTGGATTGGTTTCTATGCAGAGCTGCACCAGATTTTGCACCCTCCAGTTTTAGTAAATCTCCCTCTATATGTCAATCATACCATGTATTACAGTTGTATACAGATACTGTTCAAAATATATATGTATATATGTCTGTTACCAGCACCTTGAAGTCTCCTGAGGAAGTCTGAAAAGTGTGTTAGTATAGTATCTCTTTACCCCCACCATTCAGCAACATATGTTATAGGATCATGCAGTTGCTGGTTTATTTTGATATCATTGTAGTGGGTGGGATACACAAGGTCTTCTGTCTTGTCACATGACCATTCTTTATGGCTGTAATGAATTTCAGTCTTTTGACTGCAGTCCGTTTACCAGGTTTTTAATATACAAGGTCTTATAAATTATTGGATTTTTAATATATTAGCGTCTTTCATCCTTTCCTAAGGTTTTTAGCACCCTGAAAGTTCCATACTTTTCTACCCTTGTTATTTGCATATATCTTTGTGGCGCTTTTAATACCTATCTGCACAACCTTGTTTAAAAACCTTAACCACTTTGCCTCTCTGGATGAGGGTTTAAATCAAAAAAGGGTTTAAAATCATGGCTGCAGTAGTCACTGTGGTACCACCTGAGCACCTTGCAGGTCCCTTTCACACATGCGGACCATTCATTTCATCAGTTCAGTCACAAAACGGATGAAGTTTCCATCAGTTTTCCCATCAGCTGCTCATTAGATTCTCATCAGTTTTTTTTTTTATATTCACTACAAGGGAAAGACAGATGCAAAAACGGACCATTTATCCGATTGCATCTGTTTTTTCATCTGTACCATTTTTTTAAAACGGAAGAAAAATAGAGCTTTGATCGGTTTCAAAAAAGGATGTTGACGGAAGTGGATGTAAACTGATGTAAATGGATGATCATCCATTCACATCTGTTTTTCATCCGTCAACAGATGGATGAAAAACGGACAGACGATCCGCATGTGTGAAAGGGGCTTAGGCCCCTTTCACACGGGCTTTCTGATCAGGTCCACCTGTCAGGGGTGACACGTCTGCTGACATCCGCTGCTCTCCAATCTGATCATGGGATCAACTGCAGGTATAGGTTTGTGTATATGGGATTGTTTGACTTTTTTATTGGTTGAACTAGATGTCTTTTTTCAACCTATATTATCAGTAAAGCCCCTGTCACATCGGCGCTCTGATCAGGTCCACCTGTCAGTATTTCAAGCGGACCTGATTGGAGCCTCCATTCATCCCTGTGGGGCAGCGAATGTCAGCGGTGACATGTCTGCTGACACCCGCTGCTCTCCGATCCTGTCCGTGAAATCCAGACAGTTGGAAACCCCACTTTCCATCTGTCTGGCAGATCAGATGAAAAACGGGCAGGGTGACTGTTTTCATCCCATCTCCCCATAGAGGAGAGCGGGGCTCTGACAGGTCCATTTCTGCACAGTGATCAGAGACCGACCTGTCATCTGCCTGCTCAGCGGATCGATCCCCCCGCTGAGCAAAAAACTCCACCAAGTCCGAGTCCACCGGGCGGAAAGCCCCTGTGAAAGGACCCTAAGTGCATTAGGACTAGAGTTCTCTATATGGACTGCTTGCTGGACTACACCACCACCCTATGTTATAAAAGTGATGAAAGGGGAAAGTGTTCTGTAGCCCTAACACTTTGTCGCGTCTCCATAAATACAGTACAGTATAATTCGGTGTTGGGACAGAAATTGTGTTACTGGAAGGTTCACCAGGTGAAAAAAAAAAAAAAAAACACAAGAAAACAAATGCAGTCACCAGATCTAAGGACTTGTAAGCTGCAATACACTGTATTTCATTTTGGTGTTTATAAAAAAAAAAAAAAAAATAGCTCACACACTTGAATTCACCCGTTTATCTGGAGCTCTGGAGGAAAAAAAAAGAAAAATAATAACCATACAAAAGGTAACTTGCCCTTACCGCTGTTCCAGATCCTGCCCCAGGAGAAGTCCCTGGTCCAGTGGAAGGGGTGGTAGTCGTGGTTCCAGCCTGAGGTGGGTGTGGGGGAGCAGCTGGTCTTGTGAATACAAAACGAGGAGGAGCAGCCTGAAAGCCAGGAATTTGCTGCCCTGTAAACAATTTTGTTAATAAATGTGTAAAGTCCTGGAATAAGGTCATATACTGAGGCAAAGAACACTTTTATCATCTAGATCTTGACACCAAGATATCAGTGGGAGTAAAGTAAGTACACAGTTTTAAAGGCCAACCTAGTTTTAGGGCTTCTGTTGAAGAGAACCTGTTAAGAATGGCCATTTGCAACAATCTGAATCTCCCCACTTAAAGTGAAACTTCACTTTCCCAATAAACATTGATTATTTCAGTCCTCATGCTACTAGCATTATTAAAAAGATGAGAAAGTATATCATATTTACTTGTTTTAAACAATATTTTTACATTTCTTCAGTTACTTCCTGGTTTCCTGCCTAGGCAAATTATGTCATACATCCCAAGAGTTTTCAGAAGGGGAGGAGAGGAGGAGGGGTTTTCTCAGCTAAGCACACTCTCAGGCATGCATCCTTGATCTAAGGATCAAGCCCCAGATGATGTCCTTTGGAGACGAAACGCGTCAGGACAGTCCCCACTGCTGCCTACATTGATTTACAGCGCTGTTTTTACATATATCCATGTGAGTGGTTTTTCACTTTAATAAATTTATCTTTGTTTTATGGAATTACGCTATTGTCCTTTTTCGTTTCCTATTCGATACCCTCCACATGTCTATGAAATTTTGAGCTTCGGTCTGCCTGTGGTACTACTCTCCCCATGATTCCACCTGGCTGCTACTCGCATACATCTTTTTGACGGCATCAATTCATGGTCCATCTATCATATATCAAGCCTGTTTGACACACAGAGCGTACGCTCTAGTGTGTTCAAACGATCTGGTAAGCCTTCCCTCTATCCGGTGGTGGTTTCTTCACAAGTGTATATACATCCACTATTTGCAAGATTTGTCTCCACCCAATTGTGAACAGATTCACATCTATCATCACTCATGGACTCATTTTATTATGTATACCATTTTTTTCATTATACACATGTTGTTATTTCAGTGTCTATTTTGATTTTTGCTCAGATTGCACTAGGGCACATCAATTTTCAGCGCTACACTTTGATATATTATCCTTGATCTAAGGGCAGATAGATTCCAGAAAGTAAATGCTACATAAATAATTTGCCCTTACTCAAGATAGGCATGGCCGGAAGTGCTATGGGGTTGTTTTTCAAAGTGATTTCTCAACAAAATAAAACAGAGACGGATGGGGGCGTTAGCTTTGTATATTAAAAGTTAATTAAATAGTGTGTTTGGTCTGTGGTGCTCAGATGCAGTTAAGATCCGCTTTAAGGTGAGCCCAGCAGTGTCAGGCTGTAAGCCCCAATGAAGATTGACCTGTCTCTTGCCTGTGCTCAGGGCTTGGAACATGCACTAGTACCCTGTACTCACCTGAGGCAGCAGCCATGGCTTGTTGAGTGATCTGGTGAGAAATAGCCTGCATGAATTCAGGAGGTAATCCAGGCATGTGTATATGCGTGCCACCACCTGCAACACAGAACACCAATTACTAGTACAGAGTTTATTCCAGGCATGCAAAAAAAAAAAAAAAATAAAAAAAAAAAAAGAGAACACACAGGGAGGTTAGGAGCTTGTTGGGCGCAATAGATAATAGGAGGGGGCACTCTCCAGTTTCATAGCGCCTCCCAGGGGTAAGGCTTATACTAGCGGAACAGAAATATCAAGTAGGGGAGGTGCACACTGAACATCGCTAAGCACAATTAACATTTGTCTCACCTGCTGAGGTTGGTGGAATATTTGATGACCCACCAGGTCCTGATTCTGAAAAAATGCACAACGTTATAAATCTGAAGCAAAGTATGGTGATGGCTAAAAGGTAGCTAACCAGATCCAAAGTCTAACCAGCTCACCCTGGATATTCATCATCATCATGACTGGCTCCACTGTCTGGTGTGTGATGCGTATAACGCGAGGGTGCGGGGAAGGAGCAGTGGTGGGAGGAGCCGGAGATGGGGTGGACTCCCCTGGAGGAGGGCCCTGGGTGTCACTGGCTCCACGTGCTGTGTCTGAAGTGCTAGTAGCAGTGGCTGAGGTTGCCGTTCCTTCGCTTGTCTGATTAGCATGGGCTCCATTCCCCGTCATAGTCACTGTGGTACCGACATTAATCTGGAAGGAAAACAATTCCCCATACACAATAAGCAAGAAACAAAAAAAAGGTAATTGGCCTCACTATATAGTGGCCTCTGCCATTCATGTGTACAGTCATTGAAGCTGTGGTAGTGACATTTCAATGAAGGCTTTGTTCACACCTGTGGACCGCAGTATCATGCAGTAGAACTCACGATAAAAGCAGTCGGCGGGGCGCCTATGCCTGAAAAACGTTGATTGTGATGCACGTTACATATCGCTGCACACACCAGAATGACAGCAATAATTATAGCACTAAATCTCTTTCATAGTGCGAAACTGATGACCTATAGGGGGCTTTAAAAGCGTCACCCATAGAAAATATAGGGTACTGACAGGTTTAAGGTTTGACATTTTGTGTATCTATTTACTCGGTGCAACCACAGCTTTTATATATTATACAAAAAAAAAATTGGGTCATTTATTGCATTCTTGTGCCCCTTAAAATTAAGTTTTTTGTTTTTTTACTGACATTTTGTGTTTTCCTAGACCTGTCTGCTTTCAGAAAATATATAATACTTGGGGGTTTTATGTAATCTTCTGGCCTAAAATGACTTTTTAACCGTGTGCAAAAAAAGGTTCTGGCTGTGAAAGGGTTAAAGGATAAGTTCACCTTCGGTAACATGTCACATGTTCTACCCGTAAAATTTTTTGGTTAAAAAAAAAAAAAAAAACTGGCTCCTAACTTTTGTTTGCTCCTAGATTCAAAGCAAATTTGTCAAGCCCTGGCCTACATTTATACTACTTATGGTCAGAAAGGGCACTCTACACAGTTATGTAAAAAAGTTTTGTATCAAATTTTATTGTGGTGATATTCACCTAAATCATTTAATTTAAAAGCATTATATTGCTTTCCTTTGAAGGGACTGTAAGGCAGAAATGGATCACTTCAGGCGCCTGCATTATATGTTATTTGTTGGTTGTTATATGTGAGTATTGTTTGTCTGTATGTTAGACATCTGTAACATTGATACTTTGTCTGTATGGTTATACATTTAAGGTATCACTTTTTTATGATGTGTTGTCAGAGGACTTGAGTTGATCAACCTCAAAGGAAAGCAATATAATGTTTTTAAATTAAATGATTTAGGTGAATATCACCACAATAAAATTTGATACAAAACTTTTTTACATAACTGTGTAGAGTGCCCTTTCTGACCATAAGTAGCTGTCTGTTCTATCCCGGGGACGCCTACTCTATAGACCACCCTAGGGATAGATCCCTTTATACATGTATATGCAATTGGCTACGGCCAGAACCTCAAAATTGGAGGAGAGGCAGAGAACTAATTGTTATGTTATCTTACTACTAATAGAGAGTGAATGATTTCATGGTCACTTTAGCAGCTTTGCAGATTCTAGTTCTAGATTTATACTAACCTTACCCACGTGTATCGCCCACAGCGACTAGCCAAGGATGAGGTCCAAATCCCTCTAGCTAGATCTCGGGAAATACAAAGTCGATACTCTTGCAATTGGCTAGAGTGTCTTCTCACTAAATCACAGCTACTCTGCATTTCCCAGGAATCTTTCCATAAGGGCAGTGATGTCACACCCGAGATGCAAAAGGCAGGGGTGAGATAAATATAAATCTAACTTTTTTTCTTTACACGTACATTTTGGATTTACCGATTTATACAGGGGGTCTGGACAGTATATTCGGACCTTGCTGTAAGGTCCACTTTAACAATGCATGTTAAAGCCTGTGTGTTAATGGCACTGCAACAGTGAGTGGAGAGGAGGAGAGGCAGGGAGAGGTGAGGAAAGAAAGAGGGAGTGAGAGTGACAGAGAGGGAAAGAGATTATAAAAAAATAAAATGAAAAAAGGTAATAGATCATCTCACCTGTATAGGGATGGCTGCCTGCTGGAGCAACATAGGACCTGTGTAGTGTGACATGGGTCGGACCACGTGCATGTGGCGAGGTGCTGCCATAGTAAGATTACACCGCAAATCAGACACGGCAACCAAAGCGTTCCCTAGCAGCCGAAGACACTCGCCAACAAGATTTATAATTCGCTGTGCCTGTTCTCGTTCCTCCTATTGAAGCAACACACAGACAGAGTCAAAAAGGCTAATGTGACAGCATCTTACATCTAAAATGGAAACAGACAAGATATAGAACACACACACGTACAGATGTGAACCACCCAAGTGTACTCCACTCAATAAACAAATATCCAGCAGAGCTATAATGGAATAAAATGAGGGTCACCAATAGAATAAATGTGTTGAATTAACTACTTGCCTACAGGGCACTTTTACCCTCTTCCTGCCCAGGCCAATTTTTAGCTTTCAGCGCTGTCACACTTTGAATGACAATTGCACTGTCATGCAACACTATACCCAAATGAAATCTTTAATTTTTTTCACACAAATAGAGCTTTCTTATGGTGGTATTTAATCACCACTGGGATTTTTAATTTAGTGTTAAACGAAAAAATCTTGAAAAGAAAAGAAAAGAAAAAAAAAAGAAAAAAATCTCTCTTAGTTTGTTATAAAATTTTGCAAACAGGTAATTTTTCTCCTTCACTGATGTGCGCTGATGAGGCTGCACGAATGGGCACCGATAGGTGGCACTGATTGGCAGCACTGGTGGGTACTGTTGGGACTGCACCGATATATCAGTGTAGGTGTCCCTATAACACAAGCCGGCTATCGGCGCTCTTCTCTCCTCCTCACAACTTCAGAGTGAGGAAAGGAAAGCAGATAACTAGCTTGAGTTTACATCATGATCAGCTGTCATTGGACACAGCTAATTACATGGTAAAGGGCCGCTGTGATTGGCCCTTTACCCTGAAGGACTCCGTGATCACAGAGAGCACCGCCCATGCACTGCAGGGGGCGCCTGCGTAGCGCGATCACAGGATGACGTCCATGGACAACCTTCCGGCAAAGTAAGCCAGTCTTTCGGCTAGAGCATGGGCGGAAAGGGGTTAAATAAAAAATGTCCAATCAGACTTTATTTCCTGATGGAAATATATTTATTTATTTTTTTTTTTTACAAAAAAAAAGAAAACTATAAACGGTTTCCAATCATGTTCTTATATGGTCATCAATTGTTGATGGATAAAACAATAAAGATTGTCCTTTATATGCATTTATTCTTGCTTATGTATTAATATAATCACTCCGTTCACCACATCGACTGTTGGGTACACTCCTCATATAAAGTCCCAAACCTTTTCTCTTCAAGAAGAAAAATAATTAAAAAAAAAAAAAAACACACACACATAAATGCACATCTTTTTGCAGGTTTAAAAAAAAAAAAAAAAAATGCCCATTTTTTTTTTTACATTGCAGACTCAGTAAGCTGTCTGGCTGTACTTAGTATATGGGCAGGCAGTTACTGAATGGCAGGAAGAATCAATGAACTTCATGAGCGCTCACTAGCACCCTCGCAGTTCATTGAGCACTACAAGCAGTCAGCCATGCTGACAATACTTGTAGTCAAATTCATTCATGGGGAAATTAACAAAGCCCTGCACTGCTGCTCTGTTTTCATATTGTGGCAGTGGGTGCAGGAAGATGATTGGAGCACTGGTGGCAGGAGGTGTGAACTTTAAACCAAACAAGGCATATGATTGGCACCTGGGAGCAACAGCACCAGTTTTAGTTACGTTTTCATAAATCAGTCCAACAGGCTGCCATTATCAGTAATAGTGAATAATAAATTAAGTCAGAGATAGAAACCAGAGAGGCCAATATGAAAACAAAAACAGCTCCCTCTCCTTTACAAAGGATCTCATAAACTAGTCTCAAAGAATTAGTGTCTACAGAAGCCTCGAGGATCTAAAAGATAGACAGAAGTTGTTCCTACATTCTCATAAGTGCCATTAGTAGCATTGCTGATGATCTCTCTGTAGCGATCCATGAAGGGAGCCAGGCGCTCTTCCACCCGGGATAAAGACTGGAGGACCTCCACATACTCAGTAGGGGTGGGGTGGCTGCAGTGAGATAGAATACATTATGAGCAGAATTGCATAAAAATAAAAAACACATGAAAAGCCAGGAGGAATTGGTGAACTTTAGGAGCTTTGAATCGTACAAGCAATCATAGGGTAGGAAGTAATCCTGTTACCTTGTCGGTGCTGTACCAGCTTGTCCCTCTGAGCTCTGTGTACTTTGGGATGGCATTTCCCGATTTCCAGATTCACCTTCAGGTCCTGATGTTTCCATGGGTTCTGCAGTCTGATCATTACTAGGTTGTTGCTGCACAACAGGAAAATATTACAAGACCACAAATGCATAAAATGGCATTTTCTCAGGCTGCTACCCTTATACACAAGACAGATAAAGTACACAGAGCAGTGTCATCTCCATCCTCACACTACACCAAGACATGTACAGCCGTGGCCAAAAGTTTTGAGAACGACACAAATATTACATTTTCACAAAGACTGCTGCTTCACTATTTTTAGATCTTTTTGTCAGATGTTACAATGGTATACTGAAGTATAATTACAAGCAATTCATAAGTGTCAAAGGATTTTATTGACAATTGCATTAAGTTTATGCAAAGAGTCAATATTTGACTGATTGCAGCCTATTCTTGCATAATCAATGCTTGTAGTTTGTCAGAATTTGTGGGGGGGTTTTTTGTTCACCCGCCTCTTGAGGATTGACCACAAGTTCTCAATGGGATTAGGTCCTGGGAGTTGCCTGACCATGGACCCAAAATTTTGATGTTTTGTTCCCCAAGCCACTTAGTTATCACTTTTGCCTTAGCAAGGTGCTTGATTCATGCTGGAAAAGGCATTGTTCCTCAGTAGAGGGTTTGGGATCCTAGTTGCAACTCACCTGTCCTATCCCGCCAGAAAGCTGACACCACACACAACTAATCACAGGCTGTGAGACATTTCTTAGTCTGTGCAGCTGCAGTGTCGGCTTCCTGGTGGGAACAAGCAGGTGGGTTGGGACTAGGACCCCAAACACACCCAAGACCATCTCTATTCCTCACCAAACGGTTCTTGGATGGTTGGGAGAAGTTGCTCTCGGAGGATGTTTTTGTACCATTCTTTATTCATGGCTGTGTTCTTAGGCGAAATTGTGAGTAAGCCCACTCCCTTGGCTGAGAAGCCAAGTCTCAGAATGCTTTACTGTTGGCATCACAGGACTAATGGTAGCGCTCACCTTTTCTTCTCCAGATAAGGTTTTCTTCTGGATGCCCCAAACAAATCAGAAAGGGAATTCATCAGAGAAATTGACTTTACCCCAGTCCTCAGCAGTCCCTTTTCTGCTGTACCTTTTTTGCAGAATATTAATCTGTCCCTGATGTTTTTCCTGGAGAGAAGTGGCTTCTTTGCTGCCCTTACTGACACCAGGCCATCCTCCAAAAGTTTTTGCCTCACTGTGCCTGCAGATGTACTCACACCTGCCTGCTGTCATTCCTGAGCAAGCTCTTCACTGGTGGTGCCCCGATCCCACAGCTGAATCAACTATAGGAGACGGTCCTGGTGCTTGCTGGACTTTCTTGGGCGCCCTGAAGCCTTCTTCCCAAGAATTGAACCTCTTCTCCTTGAAGTTCTTGATGATCCAATAAGTGGTTGATTTAGATGCAATCATAGCAGCAGCAATATCCTTGCCTGTGAATCCTTTTTTGTGCAAAGCAATGGTGACTGCACATGTTTCCTTGCAGGTAGCCATAGTTAACAGAGAACAAACAATTTCAAGCACCACCCTCCTTTTAAAGCTTCTGGTCTGTTATTCTAATCCAATCAGAATTACAGAGTGATTTCCAGCCTTGTCCTCATCAACACCTGTGTAATTGAGAGAACCACTGACATGTCAGCTGGTCCTTTTGTGGCAGGACTGAAATGCAGTGGAAATGTTTTTATTGGGATTACGTTCATTTTCATGAGAAAGAGGGACTTTGCAATTAATTGCAATTCATTAGATCGCTCTTTATAACATTCTGGAGTATATACAAATGCCATCATAAAAACTGAGGCAGCAGACTTTGTGAAAATTAAGATTTGTGTAATTCTCCAAAATTTTTGCCAGGGCTGTATGCACAGCACAGGTACAGTACACACAGCAGTGTTATCTCGATCCTTACACTACACGATATTTATACAAAGCATCGGTCAAGTACACACAGCAGCGTTATCTCCATCCACACACTACACCATGACATGTATACATAGCATAAGGTACAGTACACACAGCAATGTTATCTCCATCCTCACATGATACATCAAGACATTACAGATTCAGCCAGTTTTGCAACACTCACCTCTAGGCGATCCAGTATCGACTGAATATCTTGTAATATATGTTGCGCCAGAACAAGACGAACCCGGGGCTCGCTCTGTATAGGGAGTAGTAGGAAGGAACAAAGACATAGGAGAGAAGGATATAGAAGGATATTAACAAGAGCAAGCAGAAAACAAGTAAGGAGGATGTGAAAAGATAAAAGGCCCAAGGTTGCAATGGTAGCAAAAGCAAAAACATAATGAAGACCAACAGAGGAGAGAGGTGGAAAGGAGCGCCAGAGACAACAAGTAAAAGGTGGATGGAAGCAAGAAAACAGACAAAGAATGCATTAGACGGTTGCAGCTAGACACAGGTGAAGCATTGGATAAGAGCAGCTGACAAGAACCCCACCACCATCTACATTCACATGCCTCTTAGCCCTCCATATTTTGGATAGGATTCTGATATCCATAATATGATCCAGTCTAAAACTATACTTATGTATCACCCAAGATTATCATTGGGCCCCTGGCTTTTTGATATCTTAAAAATAATACGTCCATTTTCAAATAACAAAGCCCAGCTGAACTTTCAGTTTAAATCAGAAAAATATATTCCAGGTGTTAAGAGTAAATTCTTTTCAAAGCAGCCGCAGCCCAAGTATGAAATACCTATTCCCTGCCAGCATGTTGCAGAAAAGGACCCTTGTTCTGTGTGGAAACAGTGGCCTCTCTATAAATGTCAGGCAATTTCCCTGCTGTGTCAGATCTATTGCTCACTAATCAGCAAAGCTTATGCTCCATGCAGATTGCAGTTATGAGTCTGACTCACCCGATAGGGAGTTAGATCTCCACTGGGAAACCACTCCTTTCACACAGAGAGCAAGGGTCCTCCTCTACAGAATGCTGGCAGGGGACAAGCTTTATTATTCAAGAGGTGACTGCTTTCTAAAGAAAACAAACTGCAAACTTTGCATACCTTTTGGTTCTGATGCATCTGGAATGTGTTTAGGTCATGTAAAAGTTTAGTCTGACTTTAATCAGGTCATGTGTAACAGTTTATAAAAAAAGGCATCACTTAGTACTTGCAGGAACTTACAGGGACGGTCAAGAAAACTTCAATTAACCCAAGAGTCCCCACAATCCTGTATGAAGCCCTCTACAGCAAAGTGGAGCACCAACACAACTGCACTGCAAAACATAATGCAAAGCAGGTAACTTATTAAGAGTTGTTGGATTGCACTTCAGAATGCAATGGGCATATACGTCCATGACTTTCCAAAAGCCAATATTTACCTGAAAGTCCTATCAATCTGTAGTCCTCTTCTGTGTATTTTGGGTCTTTTCGATGTCATACATACAAACAAAAGGAGGCTCTGACTTAAGAGGTCTTCTAGACTCAACCCCAGCACTTCACAAATCTAAAAACTGAAGCCCCTTTTTGGCTGCAGAGGTGATCTCAACGCTTTGTGAGGGGGGTGGACCTAGCAGAAATTCATAGCCAATGTCGCAGCTTCATTACTGCATATGGGGCCTTGACCCTGGATCAATCTTGACCTGGGCAGTAGTCAAGGCCCCATGTGCCGTGATTAAGCTGCAATGTACCGCTTATGCCTAGGACCCAAGAGGAGGCCAGACACAAGCTACATGGGTACTTGCAAGCTTCTCAAGGTTCACTGTTACCTTAAAGGGGTTGTAAAGGTAAAAGTTTTTTCACCTTAATGCATTCTATGCATTAAGGTGAAAAAGCATCCGACAATACCGGCACCCCCAGTTCCCCTGTTTTACTTACCTGACCCCTTGAAAGTCCCGCGCTCGTCCCCGAGCAACCATTGGCTCGCGCTGCTGTCAATCACATCCAATGACGCGGCATGCTGGGGGGCGGGCCCGAGTGATACAGTGAGCGGCTATGGCTGCCGGCTGTATCATGGGAGCGCACCCGCAAGCACTCAACACCATGTGAGGGAGCTCGCATGAAGGTATTGAGTCCTTGCGGGGGGGGGGGGGGGGCCAAGACAGCCGCCGAGGGACCCCAGAAGACCAGGTTCGGGGCCACTCTGTGCAAAACGAGCTGCACAGTGGAGGTAAGTATAACATGTTTGTTATTTAAAAAAAAAAAAAAAATTATCTTTAGTGATCCTTTAAGCCCCTGTTCACATCAGCACGATTTGATAGGTCAAACTGGATCCTATTGCAGGCAACAGGAGCTTCCCAATCAGTGCGACGCCAACTGCGGCGCTGAACTGATTTCCAAATATAGTTCCTGCACTGCTTTTGAAGATTTCAATAGACATCTGTGCATGAACCCGCAGTCGCCCCGAAGTTGGACTTAAATGCGGCTTTGAAATCGTGCGAGTTCAGATGAACTCGCACGATTTCAAAGCAGTGTTCAGTGTGAACAAAGGCTAAGCCTAGGTTCACATAAGTGCGATGCGGGAAAGGTTTCCTGCACCACACTGAAATCTTACAGCGTTCATGCGATCTGCTGCGGGTGTCAATGTTAAAATTAACGACACCCCAAAAAAGCTTGAAAAAGTAATGCAACTGATTAAATTGGATTGCATGGGTGTTCACACCCATGCAATTCAATCCAGTGCGGATGCAATTGGAGCTGTACAAAATGGCTCAAACTGCACCGCACAGATACCGCATGTGATTTGCACAGGAATACGGTGCGATTCCTGTGGGAATTACATGCGGTTTCCTGGACAACTGTGAACCCAGGCTCAATGTTTTAGGCCAGGTGGAGTTCACTTTAAAAATCAAAACAAGGTTAAGAAGCTGAGGACCGTTACATATTCCCTTTAAAAATTGTGCACACTGAACTTGTCTCTAACCCAGGGAGACAAGGGAAAAGTGACTGTAAAAACACCGGATTGGAGAGCCTATTAACAGTATTATACATTACATGGGAACCCTGCACTACAAAAATACAAGTTGCTGTCTGCCCTATAGCCGTTTTACTGCTGCAGGGCGGCAGCTGTGCGCCAGATCATATTGTGCGTTTCTGCTAAGCAGGGACTAGTAAAAGCAGCACACAGTTAACACACAAACACTGTTGTGACAGACTCACCCGGGACAGAGGCTTTTGGAGGGGACTGAATGCTAGCCTCTTGCCTACCGATTATGGGCCCTGGCATTTGGGGGAACGGTGCGCTTTGTGAGCTGTATGCCTGGGGATCCTTGAGGTGGTGTTACTTTGGATTTATGTCCTTGTCCCCCAGGACACACAGACTCTGGGAACCCTGTGTATGCCATATTGGAAATGGTGACTGGGAGGGTATGTCTTGGATTGCTTAAAATGGGACAGTAATATTTATCCAAAATATCTCCCAGGATATATGTAAAGACTATTCTTGGTTTGTTTGATTCTGAACTCAACATGTTAGTTGAGAGAGCTGATCACATTGGCCTCTAGAACTTGGTAGGAGCCGGACAGTCTACTCCTACTATAGTTTGTTGCCTACTAGGCTGAGGAGGGGGGAGGGGGGATCACTGTTTGTATTGTTAATTGTAATTAGCTCCTGCTATTGTGAGAAGGTGTCCTGTGTTTATACTAATGTGTGAAGCTCGGTGACAACAAGTCTGACCTGTAGTGAAATCCTGATTAATCATAACAATGCTCTGGAGGGCACGGAGTCACATCGGCTGCTTTAAAGGATTAGTTAATTTGCCCATGTTAATTAGGCTTCTGGTTACAGTTCTTATTGTAAGCCTGCTGTATATATTTGTGTGTCATCTCAAATAAAAGAGTCCATGTTCAGCAATCAAACGAGTATCGTCTTGTTTTGTGCTTGTAAGCAGTTGGAATATCTGATATCTATATTCAGACTGTGAGGAAGTGGTATATGACGAAAGCACTCAAGCGGAGAGTGGGATGTCTCGTTACAACTGGCTAGGCACACAGTTAACCCCTTGATTGCCCCTGATGTTAACCCCTTCCCAGCTAGTGTTATTAGTACAGTGACCGTGCATATTTTTAGCACTGATTACTGTATTAGAGTCACTGGTTCCAGGCAAAGTATCAAAAAGTGTCAGTTGGTGTCAGAATGTCCGCCGCAATATCACAGTTCAGCTATAAGTCGTTGATTGCCATTACTAGTATATTAAAAAAAAAAAAAAAAAAAGAAAGAAGAAAAATAACAAATATATTCCACTGTTTGTAAACGCTATAACGTTCACATAAACCAATCAATATAAGCTTATTGGGATTTTTTTTTACCAAAAATATCAAGCAGAATACATACTGGCCAAACTTTATGAAGAAATTAGATTTTTTTTTTTATACATTTTTTGGGATATGTTTTATAGCAGAAAGTAAAAAATATTGTTTTTTTTTTTTTTTTTTTTTAAACTGTCGGCCTTTTTTTGTTTCTAGCGCAAAAATTATAAAAAATAAATAGTAGAAATCAAATACCACCAAAAGAAAATTCTATTTGTGGGGGAAAAAAAACGACTTGTGTTATTTGGGTACAGTGTCGCACGACCACGCAATTTTCCGTTAAAATAACGCAGTGGTGTATCGCAAAAAATGGCCCAATCATGAAGCGAGGGTAAATCTTCCAGCGTTCAAGTGGTTAAACTTTTCACATCTGCATTTTTTTTTTCTGAACAGGTTTTAAAAGAGGCCAACAAATCTTCAAAAACATATTTTTTTCCCCTCTAAGAGCTATAAAAGGAAGCCTATAATGTGTAGGTTGCCAATGGTGCCCTCCTGCTGAAAAGTCGTCATTAAAAGGGGTTGTAAACCCTTGTGTTTTTTCACCTTAACGCATCCTATGCATTAAAGGTGAAAAAACTTCTTCTAGTGACTTTTCCTCACCTGAGCCCTGGAATTTCCCGCGGCGGAGACGCGCTCTTCCTCTGCCCGGGGTTCTCGGCTCTTGATTGGACAGATTGATAGCAGCACAGCCATTGGCTCCCACTGCTGTCAATCAAATCCAATGACGCAGGGCCGAGTCCGGCATTCTGCACCTATGGATGCAATTGCTGGACTCAGGAGCGCGACTGCAAGGTAAAACCCCCGGGAGAGCGCTTCTCCCAGGGGGCTATACGATGTGGGGATGAGCTACCAGCGTAGCCGGGGGACCCCAGAAGAGGACGATTGGGGCCACACTGTGCAAAACGAACTGCACAGTGGAGGGAAGTATAACATATTTGTTTTTTGTTTTTTTTAAACAAGAAGCTTTACAAATCACTTTAACTTTACTGGTTGCATACATCATCTGGGTCAGCAGCTCAGGGAGTATTGAAGATTACGACATCTAAGCAGCTAGAATTTTGGCCGTGTTTATATATTCTACCCAGACTAAAAAAAAATAGCATTAATGAACTACATACCATATTGTATATGCATACTGACACTGCAGCATGCATATTTCTATGCATTGACCCTTCCCAAACTCGTTTTGGGGGGAAATAGGAGGGGACAAATGTATGAAAGTGCACGTGTGTAGTGATCCTATGATGTCCCCAAAGCATGGTGCTTCCAATTGCTATTGCGGTCTTTCTTTATTGCAAAAAACTCATCAACAGTCATCAACAAAAGCCCTGTGGAACCGTGTTCCTGGGCAGAGGCGGCCATCTTGGCAGAGGCAGGCCTTTGCTTTCTTATGTCAGAGCCTCCAGCAAGGAGAACAGTGAGCAGCACAGTAGTGACTTCACCAAATCTCACTCAATTAGGTGAGACTAGTAGTGCCTTAGCTCTCACACTGCAGCTATACTGTAACAGCAATGAAGAGTGTGCCTAGGCACAAAAACAAAAAAAGGTAGAGCCAGCAACTCCAAAAGCAATATGAATAGCTTTTTCGCTTACACGAATTTAAGTATAATTTAATGCGTTTTTGGCAGGCTGTAATCAAGCCTACTTGGCAAAACGCGTTAGCCCTTTTTATAATCAAATTCATGTAAGCAATAAAAGATATTCATATGTATTTCGGAATTGTTGGTTCTACCCTATGTTTTTGACTATCAATAGCTAGAGGACATTCGAGCCAGAACACCCATTTTTGGATTGTATCTTTGACTCACAAGTGGTTTCCCTGTTGTGAGCGCTGCACCTGTTCCTGATATTCCTAGTGTGCCTAGGCACACTCACATACCAGGAATTACACTGATTTTTTGGGGAGGAACATCTTTCAGGGCACTACTTAGGCTCTAGCACACCACCTCAACCTCTCAAAACAAATCCAACATAAATCACATAGATTCAATATACAGTGCCTTGAAAAAGTATTCATACCCCTTGATACTTTCCCCATTTTGTCATGGTACAACCAAAAACGTAAATGTATTTTATTGGGATTTTATGTGATAGGCCAACACAAAGTGGCACATAATTGTGAAGTTTTTTTTTTACAAATAAATATGTGCAAAGTGTGGCGTACATTTGTATTCAGCCCCCCAGCTGCAGGTCTTTTTGGGGATGTCTCTACCATCTTTGCACATCTATAGAGTGGCATTTTTGCCCATTCTTCTTTGCAAAATAGCTCAAGCTCTGTCAGATTGAATGGAGAACGTCTGTGAACAGCAATTTTCAAGTCTTGCCACAGATTCTCTATAGGATTTTTCTTCTTGCCACTCTTCCATAAAGGCCAGATTTGTGGAGAGCACGACTAATAGTTGTCCTGTGAACAGATTTCTCCCACCTGAGCTGTGGATCTCTGCAGCTCCTCCAGAGTTACCATGGACCTCTTGGCTGCTTCTCTGATTAAGCATTCCTTGCCTGGCCTGTCAGTTTAGGTGGACGGTCATGTCTTGGTAGGTTTTCAGTTGTGCCATACTCTTTCCTTTTTAGGATGATGGATTGAACAGAGCTCCATGAGATGTTCTAAGGTTGGGATATTTTTTTATGACCTAACCCTGTTTTAAACTTCTCCACAACTTTATCCCTGACCTGTCTGGTGTGTACCTTGGCCTTCATTATGCTGTTTGTTCACTAAAGTTCTCTAACAAACCTCTGAGGGCTTCACAGAAAAGCTGTATTTATACTGAGATTAAATTACACACAGATCAACTCTATTTACTATTTAGATGACTTCTGAAGGCAATTGGTTCCACTAGATTTTATAAAAAAAATCAAAATGTATAGGTGTTGGCGCTAAAAACATGAAGGTGAATACTACAAATTGTGTGAACAGTATTAAGAAAAAGCAAGTGATGGATTGAAAAAGCAAATAAATATAAAAAAATCCAAAAGTGACAAACCCAACACCATGAATAAATAAATGTGAATCTTCTGGTTTTATGTTGCTTCAAAAAGCTTCACCACGAGTGCTCATGAGGTAGATGGCAACTCACCAAAGGTGTCTGACCACTTTTTACAGTAGGTCAAAATACGCTTAGATTGAATGGACCAGAGGAATCCTAGGTAGGCATCTCTCCACTGAGTGACCCCCCCACCAGATGGCAGCTGAGGATAAGGGAAGAGAGACTCCACCAAGAACACAAAAAGAACTCTTATGGTGTAGCAAGTTTTAATAAAAAATGTTAAAAAAAAAAGATTTTGCACTCACATGTGATTGAGCTATGCCCAGCACTAAGCTGTCTACAGCCGCCACGATTCCGATATATCCATCCGCACATGCTGTAGACACCTTAGTGCTGGGCATAGCATAGTCACATGTGAGTGCAAAATCTTTTTTATAAAAATTTTTTATTAAAACTTACTACACCATAAGCGCGACTTTGCACGGCGACTTCAACGCGACTTCAGCGCGACTTTAGCAAATTACAACGCGACTTCAAGTCGCCTCCAGGACAGGCGACTTCGGCTGTGGCCAATCACAGGACAATCAGCTCTCTGGGAGGGAGGGGTTTGCCTGGGCAAACGAAATTTTTTGCCTGCAAAGTCGCTTGACTTTAGAGAGAGAGCCGACTTGGAGGCGACTTCCATTGATTTCTATGGTACAGGTCGCCTACCAAGTCGGATCCAAGTAGTACAGGGAGTACGCTCTGAAGTCGGAGCGACTTCAGTAGTGTCTATTAAGACGCTCCCATTCACTGTCAGGTGAATCTCTTTCTGGGGCGACTTGGGGCGACTTGAGGGGCGACAAGTCGGATCCCAAGTCGTCCCAGTGTGAACCGAGCCTAATGCCGCGTACACACGGTCGGACTTTTCACCTGCAAAAGTCCGACGGACGCCGCCGGACCAAGTCCGGCGGACAATCCGACCGTGTGTGGTCTCCATCGGACTTCCGACGGACCATTTCGGGCGGAAATCCGACGTACTTTAGATTTGAAGCCTGCTTCAAATCTTTACGTCGTACCTCCGCCGGACTCAGTTCCTGACGGAAAGCCCGTTCGTCTGTATGCTAGTCCGAAGGACCAGATACGACGGAGGAGCAGGTTACTGCATCTCGCGCTCGCTGCAATAGGAAAAACTAATTTTCCCATTGCGGCGAGCGCGGGGGGCATCCCAGGCCCTTAGGTCTGGTATGGAACTTTAAGGAGAACCCCCTACGCCGAAAAACCAGCGTGGGGGTCCCCCCAAAATCCATACCAGACCCCGATCCGAGCACGCAGCCCGGCCAGTCAGGAAAGGGGGTGGGGACGAACGAGCGCCCCCCCCCCCCCCCTCCTGAACCGTACCAGGCCGCATGCCCTCAACATGGGGGGTGCTTTGGGGGAGGGGGCGCCTTGCGGTGCCCCCCCCCACCACAAAGCACCTTGTCCCCATGTTGATGAGGACAAGGGCCTCTTCCCGACAACCCTGGCCGTTGGTTGTCGGGGTCTGCGGGCGGGGGGCTTATCGGAATCCGGGAGCCCCCTATAATAAGAGGGCCCCCAGATCCCGGCCCCCCCACCCTATGTGAATGAGTATGGGGTACATGGTACCCCTACCCATTCACCTAGGTAAAAAGTGTCAATAATAAAACACAACACAGGTTTTTAAAATAATTTATTAAACAGCTCCGGGGGGGGTCTTCTTCCGTCTTCGGGGGTCCCTCTGGTTCATCTTTTCCTGGCGTCCGGTTGGTTCTTCTCCGCTCTCCGGCCTCTTCTCCCGGTGTCCCAGGTCTTCGGCCGGCCCCTCCGCTGTCTTCAGGTAGCTCTATTGCCAGCGGAGGTCCGGACTTGTCCGTGTGTGGGAAAGTCCGTTCATTCTGGAAGTCCGTCGGGAAGACCGGATTCCGGAAAGTCCGGCCGTGTGAAGGCAAGTCCGGCCGTTCAGAAAGTCCGGCGGTAGTCCGCCGGAAGTCTGGCGGCAAGTACGTCGGACCTAGCTTTCTAGAAAGTCCGACCGTGTGTATGCGGCATAAGAGTTCTTTTTTGTGTTCTTGGTGGAGTCTGTTTCCTTATCCTCAGCCGCCATCTGGAGGGGGTCAGACACCTTTGGCGAGTTGCCATCTACCTCATGCGCACTCGTGGTGAAGCTTTTTGAAGGAACATCAAACCAGAAGTTTCACGTTTATTTATGGTGTTGGGATTGTCACTTTTGGACTATATATATATTAATTTGCTTTTTCTATTACTTGCTTTTTCTTAATACTGTTCACACACCATTTGTATTATTCACCTTGATGTTTATAGCGCAAACACCTTTACAATTTATTTTATATACGGTTCAGTGTTTACACTTTCTTAAAAGGGGCAACTATGTTTTAAAACATCACACTAGGCACCATTTTTAACCTACTCTTCACATCCACTAGGTTTTAGTTAGGGGTATCGGAGTAAAGGCGGTGAATCTAAAATGCGTGCCACACTGTTCACATATTCATTGTTAAAAAAAATTAAACACATTTATAAAATTTTCCTTCCACTTTACAATTATGTGCAACTTTGTGTTGGTCTATCACATAAAATCCCAATAAAAATAAATTTACGTTTTTGGTTGCAATATGACAAAATGTGGAAAATGTCAAGGGGTATGAATACTTTTTCAAGGCACTGTATACTAAACATGAATCCATAAAAATCAATTGATATACAAATAGTGAATAATAAAAGTTCATATGAAGATGTGAATGATCCTTTTTAAAATCCTCTAACCACCAGGTCTTCAGATTATAAAGTGCTTAGAACTCCTTCAATTAGTGCTCCACCACAGTGTGTACAAAATGCACACTTACCAACCATACATGTTATATACACCTTGGATATTTACCCACTTAAGGACCAAGCCTATTTTTTACACTTGGTGTTTACAAGTTAAAATAATTTTTTTTTTTGCTAGAAAATTACTTAGAACCCTCAAACATTATATATATTTTTTCAGACACCTTAGAGAATAAAATGACGGTCGTTTCAATACGCTATGTCACACTGTATTTGCGCAGCAGTCTTACAAACGCAATTTTCTGGGGGGGGGGATACACTTTTTTGAATGAAAAAAAAAAAAAAAGAAGAAAAAAGTAAAAGTTAGCCCATTTTTTTCTTATATTGTTAAAGCTAATGTTATGCCAAGTAAATTGATACCCAACATGTCATGCTTCAAATTTGTGCCCGCTTGTGGAATGGCGACAAGCGACGTTTAAAAATTTCTTCAGGGTACCAGTTTTAAGTTACAGAGGAGGCCTTTTACTAGACGAATTGCTCTCGCTCTAACGTTCGCGGCGATACCTCACATGTGTGGTTTGAACACAGTTTACATATGCAGGCGCGACTTACGTATGCGTTTGCTTCTGTGCGCGAGCACGGAGGGCGATTTGCATATTTTTTTATTATTTACTTTTACTTTCTACACTGTTCCTTTAAAAAAAAAAAATGGATCACTTTTATTCCTATTACAAGGAATATAAACATCCCTTATAATAAAAAAAAGCATGACAGGACCTCTTTAATGTGAGATCTGGGGTAAAAAAACAAAACTCAGATTTACACTTCAAAGCAATATAAAAAAAAATGTCCCTTTAAGGCCTTTGGGCGGAGGAGACGTTTGCAGTCGCTCCCATCATCCAATGGCATAGAGTCGAGTGGGGGCCATCATTCCCTCACTCGACTTACTGCCTATCAGGGGAAAGGATCGGATCGTCTCCGCCGCTACCGACGAATTCGGTAAGCGGCGGAGAGGGGATGATGAAAGTGATCTCGCAACAAATCCGCTGTGGAGACCACTTTTATCTCAAATCGGACCGCACGCTGTTGAAGAAAATACGAAAAACTAAATAAGCTATCTGCTGCCATAACAACGGTATTTAACATCAAAATAGTGACGGAAATTTACGGTGGGCGGTCCGGAAGTGGTTAAGGGTATCACCCGATATTGCTTCTCAAACATCTCCTGCCGCTAAGACACAAAAATATTAGGTCAATTAGTGCGGAGATCACCAAAATAATGGCGTTTACATTTGGACCAATAGCCATGCAGAAGGGGGTATATAAGGCTCCTGCAAGATGGCGGAGAGTGAGCTTCGTGATGTGCTGTTATACGAAATGCATTTAGGCTGCGCGTCCGCCATCATTGACATCACTTTCTGTTGGGTTTGGATTAGCACTTCTGGTTGTTGGAATGCATGCCGACTCGGACCAAGCGGCCTGCAGGTCAAAACTAGGCTGCATATGTTGGTGCTGACATTAGCAGCATACAATGCAAGTGGGTAAAAAAAAAAGGGGGGGGGTATTAATAAAAGGATATTACACTTTTCTTCTGGGTCCCGGTGGTTGGTAAGGAGAGAAGGAGATCTGGAGGGCCAGTGGTTGATGCAACTGTATGTGGCAGTATATATGTGGATCACCACATCTGTATTTTGGAGGAGCAATATCGAGTGATACCCTTAAATATCCAAGGCGTATATAACATGTATGGTTGGTAAGTGTGCATTTTATACTCACTGTGGTGGAGCACTAATTGAAGGAGTTGGTTGGAGGATTTTAAAAAGGATAATTCACATCTTCTTATGGACTTTTCTTATTCACTATTTGTACAGTGCCTTGAAAAAGTATTCATACCCCTTCACATTTTCCAAATTTTGTCATGTTACAACCAAAAACGAAAGTGTATTTTATTGGGATTTTATGTGACAGACCAACACAAAGTGGCACATAAATGGTTTTCAATTTTTTTTTACAAATATCTGAAAAGTGTGGCGTGCATTTGTATTCAGACCCCCTGAGACAATACACACAGGTGGACTCTATTTACTAATTAGGTGACTTCTGAAGGCAATTGGTTCCACTAGATTTTAGTTAGGGGTATCAGAGTAAAGGGGGCTGAATACAAATGCACGCCACATATTTATTTGTAAAAAATTTGGAAAACCATTTATCATTTTCCTTCAACTTCACAATTATGTGCCACTTTGTGTTGGTCTATCACATAAAATCCCAATAAAATACATGTTTTTGGTTGCAACATGACAAAATGTGGAAAATTTCAACGGATACGAGTACTTTTTCAAGGCCCTGTATATCAATTGATTTTTATGGATTCGTGTTTAGTATATATTGTATCCAAGTGATTTATGTTGGGATTTGTTTTGCAAGGCCGAGGTTGTGTGCTAGCGCCTAATTTTTTTACTCACTTTTATTTGGGGAGGTGGGTGTCCACTCAAAGGGGCAGCTACATGTTTAAAATGATTTAGGTTGGCATCATACTCTTTTGGAAACACATTTTTTTTTACACTACTTAGGCACATATAGCATTTCCAGATGTTCCCTGTAATAGAACAAATCCTTTAGTTGTATTGCCCATACTGGTGACAGGCTTACTATAAAAGTTCCACTGTAAAGTAAGCCGGTTACTTTTTCCAATATGGACCAGCTACAAGCCTCACTTGAGCATTAGCCTAGTCATTTATTTCTTCTATTGGTTATTTAACAGGTACCTACACATTTTTTTGTGTATTTATCTAAAACAGTCATATATTTAAAAAAAAAAAAAAAAAAGTAGTTTCCTCAATTTCCTCCTTTTTCTTCACCAAAATCTTTGACCATTACTTCTCTTCTAATGAATTAAAGATCTGAGCAAATCCCCAACTAAAACACAAAAAACCTGTAACACTGTTTGTCTGTGGTAGAACTGCACACTTAAGAAAACTTGACAAACAGCAGTAACTGATCAACCATGATAATACATGTCAAAGGACTAGAGGCAGAATCTCCACGTCTCGTACCTGGATGGGGAGCTGCTGGTCCAAGTTTATATGGACATCAAGAGAGGAGCCATCACTCTAAGCAGAGAAGGTAGGAAGGAAGAAGAGAGCCAGAGGGGATCAGGCGGGATGAGAAAGGGCAGGATGAAATCAGGAACATTAACAAGAGATCAGAAAGGATGCAGAAACAGCAAGAAGGACGAGAGAAAGTAGAGAGGACGAGACATGAAAGAGGAGCAGGACAGGTGGAGAAGAAGAGAAGAAGAAGAAGGAGGACAACAGTAAACGGTATAAATCAGAGAATTGTTCTAAACATATTAGATCTCCTATTCTACATGTAAACCAACCCATCCAGGAAAAGGGTTATACATGCAAACACCACAGGAGAAGACACATTGCTTACAGGGACAGGATGTCAACCAACACAGAGAAAGGGAAATCTGATGGAGGCCTTATAAACTTACCCCACTGACTGTGGAAACACGTGGAGCTCTGCCAGCCTCACCCAGACCTGACATGACATGCTACAGGAAGAGAGATGAAAAGCATGTTAACCTAAAGAACTACTCCGCTCTGAACAAAAACTTGTCAAAGGTTTTTAAAGCCCCTTTCACACGGGTGTTCCGTTTTCTCCATTCGTTCAGTCATGATTTCTTTTTGTTAGAAAATCAGATGAAAAACGGATCCGGACTTACGTTTTTACATTCATTGTGTACATCCGTTTTCTAACGAATTTCTAATTTTTGGAACGATTATAATTTGAAATCGGTTGAAAACTGATCGACCGATTCAAATTCAATTTGAAGAGTAGCTGGTTGCCAAGGAGCCGGCCGGCCGCCGTGTCCTTAACAACCCATAAGTCATCAGCTGTCAGCATGCCCCTGGGCAATGATGTCGCAAGGGGGCAGGGTTACCCAGGGACATCGGATGGCCCTGCCCCTTAGTTATTAAGATCTGTCAGCCAGTATCAAGTGCACTACACTTTTTTTGGGTTGGTGAATTGGGTAAGGGTACTATGTAATTAACATGAGAGGGGCAGAAACTGGAGGCCTCTTGTCAAAAGGGGCTTCCAGATTCCGATAAGCCCCCCGCAGACCCCCACAACCACCAGCCAGGGTTGTGGGGAAGAGGCCCTTGTCTCCAGCAACAGAATGTTGTAGTATTTTTTTTTCAATAAATGGCAGATGTTCAACTACAGAGGTACACAGCAATGAGGTAAATGGAGACAGGAGACATATGAAATGTAGACAAGATGCTCAAGTCACTAGTTGAGACCTAAAATAAATCAATTTAGTGGATTTCCTCACCGGCAGATTAAATGCTCCCACCATAACGTAGCCGTTTCCGTTCCTCTCAGGACCGCTGGATCCTGGTCCGCCCGCAGCACCACTGCTAGAGCTTGAAGATGTGCTGGATGATCCTGAAGCTCCCCCAGTAGTGGTCTGTGTCTGAGGAGGCGCACGCTCCACCAAGTGAATAACCTTCCCATCCACATCTGAAAGAGCAGAACACAAGCTGGTTATTGGGGAAAAAGAGCCACAACCTCTGTTCAAAGCCTACTGTGCAGCTGACAATGCCAGGTACTCACTGTACTCCTTCAGTTTTTTATCTTCCTGCAGCACACGACCCTGATATATGAGCCGCTGCTTCTCTGGAGGAATGCCAACCGAGGAAGATATGTGATCCTTGAAGTCTTTCACAGTTATCTGTAGGGGGGAAAAAAAAAAGGCAAGATGGCAGCTCAGACAAAAGGCCTGTTGTGCACACACAGAGTACAATCAAAATTCTGCTCTGGGTGTCAAGAAGAACCCAGAGACTAGGGTACATACAGCTTTCTTCTAAAAGTGTAAGAATATAAAACATCCCTTAAGCACTGTATACAAGAGGTTTAGCTACAAGGTGATTCTTCCCAACATACAGCTGGCTGTGGGTAACCACAATATATAACAACTATCATTTACCTCTTAGCTTAAAGAGGGTCTTCAAGGAAGTGTAAAGACAAACTTTTTTTTTTTAACCCCTTTTCAACTGCCCAACACGTGTGGCTTTAACGCCTACATGTGGCACATATGCGTCTCTGGTTGACCGTTGTTCGAGTGCGAAAAAGCACTCACTGTACGCTCTTAATCACAGACACCTCTTGGTACAGGCTACAGTTCAGAAACTAGTGGGACTGGCTTGTGATCATGTGACCACTGTGGCAGCACTCATATGATCTCTGATCCTTCATACCCCCGGGTGTTTTGCATTGTTTAAAAGGGATGCCAAGGCAGGAGGTGGGAAGGTGTTAATAAAGTGTCATCCACTCAGCTGTATAGCAATGCATTGATCTCCAGTTTTGCAGAATTACTTTATTTTTAAACTTTAACTGCTTGCCGACTGTATAACTTAGTTATATGGCAGCAGAGCGGCTCTCCTGTGCTGTACCACATCCCTAGTATCTAATCCAGCAATTCCTGGTAGGAGGCTCTTCTGATAATTCTTTTCACTCCTGTCAGAAATCTTGCGAGGAGCACCTGGTCATGGCCGGTTTATGGTGAAATTATGTGCTTTCCACTTCTGGATTATGTGCTCACTGAACAGTGCTCACTGGAACATTCAGAATAGTGTTGCACCAATACCGATACTGGTATCGGTATTAATACTAAGCATTTGCACGAGTAGCGGTACGTGCAAAAGTGCCGATACCTGAAACCGATACCTTCAGGTTCGGCTTTGTATACATTTGGCGCGAAATGTATACAAAAGAATGCAGGCAGTCATTAGTTGTTAGGGAGCAACCAATGACGTTTCAGCTATCAGTAGGGATTTCCATTGCCCGCAGTTGACCCGCAGCAGCTCCTATTTTTGTGTCCTCCGGTGATGTGCTTCTCCTCGGGCTCCTCTGCAAGCGGCTGCGGGGGTGACAGATCTGCCTGCCTGGTGAGTAGTGTGTCCTTCACTGAGCCAGGCTTTGCTGCTGCAGAAATTCTTGGAGGGGGAGGGCAGGTCTGCTGGGTGCTGTAGTGCAGTGCGTGGGTTCCCAAACACCCCCCCTTCCCCTCCCCACCCTAAACAATAACCCCCCCCTTCCTGCCCCTCCACCCTAAACAATAACCCCTCCCTAAACAATAACCCCTCCCCACTCCTCTCCACCCTAAACAATAACCCCTCCCCACTCCTCTCCACCCTAAACAATAACCCCCCCCACTCCTCTCCACCCTAAACAATAACCCCCCCACTCCTCTCCACCCTAAACAATAACCCCCCCCCCACCCTAAACAATAACCCCCCCCCCACTCCTCTCCACCCTAAACAATAACCCCCCCACTCCTCTCCACCCTAAACAATAACCCCCCCCTCCTCTCCACCCTAAACAATAACCCCCCCACTCCTCTCCACCCTAAACAATAACCCCCCCTCCTCTCCACCCTAAACAATAACCCCCCCCCCCCTCTCAACCCTAAACAATAAGACACACACACACACACACACACACACACACACACCAGAAAAAAAAAAAGTTAGTTATAAAAATGTAAATTAAAAAAAAAAATATATGCAAAAAGAGGTATCAGCAAGTACTTAAAGAAAAGTATTGGTACTTGTACTCGATCTTAAAAAACTGGCATCGGTGCATCCCTAATTCAGAAGTTTAGAAATCCTTCTGTAACCAATACCATCAGTATGTTTTGCAACAATAAGGTTGTGAAGGTCTTGAGAGAGCTCTTCGTTTTTACCCAACATGAGATGTTTTTTGTGTGACACCTTGGTAATGAGACACCTTTTTAGGCTGGGTTCACACTGGTGCGACACGACAGCCGTCCTACTTTGGATCCGACTTTGCCCTGCGACATGAAGCCGGCATGTGTCCGACTTTCAATGAACGGGGATCCGACTTGGATCCCCGCCAATGCCGGCACTGTGTTTGGTATGAATCTTTAGGGGGGAACTCCGCGCCAAATTTTAAATAAAAAACCGGCATGGGTTCCCCCTCCAGAGGCATACCAGGCCCTTGGGTCTGGTATGGACCTTGAGGGGAACCCCCTACGCCGAAAAAACGGCGTGGGGGGTCGCCCCCAATCCATACCAGACCCTTATCCGAGCACGCAGCCCGGCCGGACAGGAATGGGGGTGGGGACGAGCGAGCGCCCCCCCCCCCTCCTGAACCGTACCAGGCCGCATGCCCTCAACATGGGGGGTGGTGCCTTGGGGGAGGGGGGCGCGCTGCGGCCCCCCCACCCCAAAGCACCTTGTCCCCATGTCGATGAGGACAAGGGCCTCTTCCCGACAACCCTGGCCGTTGGTTGTCGGGGTCTGCGGGCGGGGGGCTTATCGGAATCCGGGAGCCCCCTTTAATAAGGGAGCCCCCAGATCCCGGCCCCCCACCCTATGTGAATGAGTATGGGGTACAGCGTACCCCTACCCATTCACCTAGGAAAAAAGTGTCAATTTAAAAAAAAAACACTACACAGATTTTTAAAGCATTTTATTAGACAGCTCCGGGGGTCTTCTTCCGACTTCGGGGGTCTCTCCGGTTCTTCTCCACGCTCTCCGGATCTTCTGCCGGGCTCCTCCGCTCTCTTCTGCTCTTTTGCCGCTCTTTTGCTAAAGCGGAGGAGCCCGGTCTTCAATCTTCTGCCTTCTGCCTTCTGCCTTCTGCCTTCTGCCTTCTGCCTTCTGCCTTCTTCTCCTGATGTTGACACGACGCTCTCTGGGGCTAGAATGCTCTCTGTGCGCTCTGCTCTGACTTATATAGGCGGTGACCCCGCCCCCTTATGCCGTCACAGTCCCTGGGCATGCTGGGACTGTGACGTTTTAGGGGGCGTGGTCATCGGGTGATGACCACGCCCCCTAAAACGTCACAGTCCCAGCATGCCCAGGGACTGTGACGGCATAAGGGGGCGGGGTCACCGCCTATATAAGTCAGAGCAGAGCGCACAGAGAGCATTCTAGCCCCAGAGAGCGTCGTGTCAACATCAGGAGAAGAGGGCAGAAGGCAGAAGGCAGAAGGCAGAAGGCAGAAGGCAGAAGATTGAAGACCGGGCTCCTCCGCTTTAGCAAAAGAGCGGCAAAAGAGCAGAAGAGAGCGGAGGAGCCCGGCAGAAGATCCGGAGAGCGTGGAGAAGAACCGGAGAGACCCCCGAAGTCGGAAGAAGACCCCCGGAGCTGTCTAATAAAATGCTTTAAAAATCTGTGTAGTGTTTTTTTTTTAAATTGACACTTTTTTCCTAGGTGAATGGGTAGGGGTACGCTGTACCCCATACTCATTCACATAGGGTGGGGGGCCGGGATCTGGGGGCTCCCTTATTAAAGGGGGCTCCTGGATTCCGATAAGCCCCCCGCCCGCAGACCCCGACAACCAACGGCCAGGGTTGTCGGGAAGAGGCCCTTGTCCTCATCAACATGGGGACAAGGTGCTTTGGGGTGGGGGGCCGCAGCGCGCCCCCTCCCCCAAAGCACCAACCCCCCATGTTGAGGGCATGCGGCCTGGTACGGCTCAGGAGGGGGGGGGGGCGCTCGCTCGTCCCCACCCCCATTCCTGTCCGGCCGGGCTGCGTGCTCGGATAAGGGTCTGGTATGGATTGGGGGGGACCCCCACGCCGTTTTTATCGGCGTAGGGGGTTCCCCTCAAGGTCCATACCAGACCCAAGGGCCTGGTATGCTCTTGGAGGGGGAACCCATGCCGGTTTTTTATTTAAAATTTGGCGCGGAGTTCCCCCTCAAGAACATCTGAGCACAAGTCGCGTGCCAAAGTCGGATCATGCAAGACGGCAATCCGACTTTGATCCGACTTCAATGATAGTCAATAGACTGAAGTAGGATCAAAATCGGACCAAAGTAGTACAGGGAGCATTTCTAAAGTCGGAACGACTTGTGTCGGACCAGTTAGGACGGCTCCCATAGGGAAACATTAAATTTCACACGTCATGCGACATGAGCTCCCAATGTCGGAGCGTTTGTCGGACCAGTGTGAACCCAGCCTTATAGGCCATCAGTTGAGACTCAATCAGCTGATATTAATTTGCACTGAAAAGGGGCAGGATTGCTTTCTAATGATAGATTTCAGCTGGTGTCTTGACTTTTAATGCCTTTTTGCACCTCCTTTTCTTCATGTGCTCAATAATTATTCCCTGTGTCATTCCATTTTATTACACAAAACTTTATTTCTGAACGTATTTGTTTTGATTTCTTGTATGTGTGGATTGCATGAGTTGTTACCAACATGTGGTGAAAAATTTCATGTCAATAGCACCTTTAGAAATATATTTACCTAGAAAAATGGTGACGTGTTCAATACTTATTTTACTTGCTGTATCAACATAGCCTTTTAGGTGTCTGTGTGAATGAGCCCTAAAGCAATAGGGGGCAGCTGATGTATTTTGGCTCCTCACACATCCAGTAATTAGAATGCGTTCTCTGTAAACATACCTCTGCATCTACTGCGAAGGTCCGAGATTGCGAGTCCAACGTTTTCACCGTCACCTCCATCTTCTCGTCAGCCGCCATCTCCCTCCCTGAAATACAAAGAAGAGAAGGTAAGAGTGGTGGGAGCTGGAGGACATTTCCAGGCAGAATTTTGACCTGTCATTGGAGAAGGTATACTGTGTCTTGTAGTTCCACAAAAGAGAAGATTTAATCAGACTACCAACATTGACTTTGGATATCCATAAAGAAAGAGATTGTTTCCAGTCCAAAAATAACAGCTTTAGATTTATCAGACAATATTTACACACAGCGATTAGCCTTCTGACAAACATCTAGGGACATAACAACCCCAAGGGCTCAGAGGACATGGTCCCTGCCAAACCCAACTACCTGCTTTGTATTCAGAAAATGAATCGTGACTCAATGGAACACTAAAGAAGATTTATTTAAAGGAGAACGTCAGGCGAGCAGGAAAATACACAGTAGACATAGATGTGGGAACTTACACCAGGCAAAGTATAGGCAAATGTGTGGCCAGTATTTTGATCTAGATAATCCTCCCAGATAGTACAGCCAGATCATGGACCTCAACACAGCTCCAGTTTGGCTTGGTCAAGAACACAATCCTGGCCTACATATTAAACAATGAAGCAGCACACCAAGAAGTCAATCTACTCGCTAGGGCTGGGAGTTTTTTTTTTTTTTTTTTTTTAAGAAAAACTCGATTCACGATTCAAATTGAGTTTTTTTTTTTTTGGACACCGCGCCGGTCCTGAGGAGCTGCGGGCAGGAGTTTTTAGGCGAGGCAACGGCTTCGGCCTAGTCCGCGGCGTGCGGACTAAGCCGGAGCCACGCCCTCACCTAAAAACTCCTGCCCGCAGCTCCTCGGGACTGACGTAATGAAAAAAAAAAAAAAAATCGATTTGCTTAAATTTTGAATCGATTTGACCTCTTAACTCGATTCAAGGATTTAAATCGATTTTTTTTCCCCAGCCCTACTACTCGCACTACACTCCCCTCCTGTCAGCATGCTCCCTTTTTGGCACAGGTGGATACAGAAGAGCTGATACCTAGCAGGGTTGCACCAATAACTTTTTTTAATTTATTTTTTTAAAATGGAGAGTACTGATAAAAAAAATTGGCGCAAATCGCACTGCAGAGATTCGCATGGGATTTCCCCCACTGCGTGTGTAGATGGATAGATAGACATAGATGGATGGATGGATGGATGGATGGATGGATGGATGGATGGATGGATAGATAGATAGATAGATAGATAGATAGATAGATAGATAGATAGATAGATAGATAGATAGATAGATAGATAGATAGATAGATAGAAAAGCACCATCTGGCAGGCAGTTTATTAAAAATGTTAGAACTCACAGTACATATCTGGCCAAATGCAAAATCTGTATATGCCCCAGTCCTGCCGATGATAGCAAATCGTGGTCCCTGGAGGTGCTTACAGGGATGAAGGAGAAGTTCCGGGACACTATGGGTATAGGGCAGAAGTGATGTCAGCTTGGGGTTGGACAGCCTCCATCTCCTCCAGCCCTATGAGCTACTTCAGCAGCCGTGATTTGCTAGCATCAGCTGGACTGGAACACTATGCAGCTTTAGCATTTGGCCAGACAAGTACTGTGAGTTCTAACATTTTTAATAAACTGCCCACTAGATGTCTTTTTCCCTTTCTATACACACACACACACACACACACACACACGAGCAGCGGGGGGAAAATCGTATGCGATTCGCACCTATTCATTCTGTATTGACGCAAATCGCACCGTATTCTGTATTGATGCATCATGCAGATGCTTGGTATCAGTGTATCCCTAGTATCTAGTGCCATCCCTCCCTCTCCTAGTCTGAGTGCTGTGGTGTTGGGATATATTCAGGTATTTACATTAGCCAAATCGATGTAATTTTTAATAAATACATAATTGCTGCATGTCTGGGGTTCATTTTTTAAGGGGAATTCCAAAAAAATAAAACAAATTAGAGATAAATTCCCATCACCTTTCCACTTATCTACTACCCCACATCTGCAGGTGTACTGAGCTGTACAGAGTTCCAGATGATTTGTAGCATAATAATGCCAATGGCTAGCAGTCACTGGTCAGCACAATGAAAATCTCGGCTTACTTCAAGGACTGAAAAAGAGACTAACTAGTCAGTGCCGTCACTTGACAGCACCGACCAATCAGTACAGCAGATAAGAGCAGTATGGACTGGAGGAGTGGGGGAAGGTGTTGGGAATTCATCTTAGGAGGTAAAGGTGGAATCTCCCTTTAAAGAGTCTCTGTCACTAGGAGGAAGAGGGCAAACAGCCGCACATTTGAAGTGTCTACAGGTGACTGCACATACCCTATACTGTCAAAAGTATTGTGACGCCTGTCTTTCCATACATACATACACACACACATGTACTTTAATGGCATCCCAGTCTTAGCCCGTAGGGTTCATTATTGAGTTGGCCCACCCTTTGCAGCTATAACAGCTTCAACTCTTCTGGGAAGGCTGTCCACAAGGTTTAGGAGTGTGTCTATGGGAATGTTTGACCATTCTTCCAGAAGTGCATTTGTGAGGTCAGGCACTGATGTTGGATGAGAAGGTCTGGCTCACAGTCTCCACTCTGATTCATCCCAAAGGTGTTCTATCGGGTTGAGGTCAGGACTCTGTGCAGGCCAGTCAAGTTCCTCCACCCCAATCTCGCTCATCCATGTCTTTATGGACCTTGCTTTGTGCACTGGTGCGCAGTTAGGTTGGAACAAACTGTTCCCACAAAGTTGGGAAAATGAAATTGTCCAAAATATCTTAGTATGCTGACCCCTTAAGAGTTCACTTCACTGAAAATAAGGGGCCAAGTCCAATCCCTGAAAAATCAACCCCACACCACATAATTTGGACCAGTGCACAATACTTCAATACTTATTTTACCTGATGATAGACAGACAGACAGACAGACACCAATGTCTCCCCTGCCCTCAAAAGCAGATAACAGCAGACAGTCATCCAGTTAGCTGATTCCCTGGATGTATCGACCAGGAATGACAGCTCAAAAACTGAAGTGACAACATCATTGTCGCTTTTAACTTCATTCAGTGCAGAGGAGACAGAGCATCAAGCGCTGGAAGTATAGAGAGAGCTATGCTCCCGGAGCTCCGTAAAAATGCAAAATGAAAGATAAGGTCCACAAGTTGGCATGCACCTCCTTGGACTTTAATCCTAGTAATCCAGAACAATTTTCCAAAGTAGCTGAACTCCTGGCTTTCAGCCCTGAGGAAGGGGGTCATTTCTGACTCCTGAAACACATTGGCTCTGTGATGAAGTCTTTTTACCCAATCTTACATTGAAATAAATTCATATATGGACTCTCAATCCTTGGTGCGGTGCTTCAATCTCAGATTCATTCAGGGAGATTTGTGAAGCTGTTGCAAGCATCTACATGCACCGCTGGGTGCACTGCCAGGAGGAGGACACCTCCTAAACTTATTTGGGTAGGAAAGTTTATAAGGTGATACTGCTACCTTCAGGAGGTCTGTTTTTCCAATCCCGAGGAAAAAAGTTTTCTATCCCAAAGATGATTTTACACTGAACTACTGCCTGAAACTGCCACGGTCACATTTGGCACACAGTTGCGGTGCAGTTCCTTTAACTTCAATTAGAGCTGCACTATTAATCGTAAGAATTGAGATCGCAATTCTCTCCCCCTCGCAATCTTAACAATGCATTTTCGAGATTCTATGCAGAGATATCTGCTCAAGCCGACAGCTGTGAAAAAATAAACAAATTAAAAAAGCAGGCAGTCTGTTTCACAACATTCCTCA